>NC_069688.1:57670618-57983899 GCF_023699985.2 Odocoileus virginianus
CCTACTATGACCAGGACTCATTAAGGCAATAACGGCTAGTTTCCCAGGGCACAATTTATCATTTGCCTGCATTCTATAAACAAGCCCCTACCCATCGCTGGTTAAACATGCTTTTATAACTCACATTATTCTGCTACAGCATCTCTGAACTTGCCCCTGAGTCATGACCCATATCTGGTGCCACCTATCTGTTCTTTTGCTTTCAATCCAATAGCCATATGAATGAATCAATAAAAAATAATTGTTAATATTTACTTTTCCTATGGCAAGCATTTAGTATTAACTCATTGGATGGGCTTCCCTGAGAGCTGAGCTGGTAAAGAATCTGCCTGCAATGCAGGAGACCCCAGTTCAATTCCCGGGTCAGGAGGATCCGCTGGAGAAGGGATAGGCTACCCACTCCCAGTATCCATGGGCTTCCCTCGTGACTCAGATGGTAAAGAATCCACCTGCAATGCGGGAGACCTGGGTTGGTCCCCTGGGTTGGGAAGATCCCCTGGAGGAGGGCATGGCAACCTATTCCAGTATTCTTGCTTGGAGAATCCCCATGGATGAAGGATCCTGATTGTTGCAAAAAGTCAGATACGTCTGAGCGACTAAGCCCATCACAGCACAGCACAACTCATTGGATCCTCACGAAACTACAAGATAGGCAAGTACTATGATGTTGCCTCCTTTTATCCAAACAAGAAACTAGGAAGCAGAAGCTAAGCAAACTGCTCAAGGTTACACTGTAGTGGAAAAATTGCTGGGCCTGGACCCCCAGAGTCTGCATACTTCATCACTTTCCTGTGTTCATGTCACTGCTGCACGTTGCACAGGAGACGGCAGGGGTCTTACTAACTCACCATCTGGGAATTTGCTCATTGTTTACTGTACTCTCTCCACTGGAATTCACCGTGTACTCTATGGATGGTTTTTACCCATAGCCCTTGCTCAAACTTCTTCATCTCCCCCAAGCAGAAGGCCAGCAAGATCCTGCGAGAGCCACTGGCTATTCAAGGAGTTCTTAAAAACTCTCTTTTAGCATGCCAAAGAGCAATATAAAGCATACAACGACAGGCACCAGGTCTCAGGAGAGAAAATCTGACAGTGAGATACCATCTGTTTCTACTCCTATCTTATATAGACCATCTGTTCTTGCTCAAAATACTGCACAAATGAAACTTAGGGTCATTTAAGGTCAGAGGAATCATCAACCTCTCAACAGTGTCTATCCACACCCTCACCCTGTCTTCTCTTGCTCATCTTGCCTGGTTTATCAACGCCCCACATTTTCCTGCCCAAGCCTGCATCCAGCCTTAACAATTAGATGGACAATCTAGTTGGAAAATATGGCATGGAGATTACCGGGTTCCTGTCAGTGTAAAGGCTGACTCCAGCAGCTGGTAAAATTGAAAGCATGGAGATGAAATTTTAAGCAAGGAAACCTTCCTCCCACAGTAAACAGGGGGTCAAAATTTGAATGCTTGGTATTATCTTGCATAGGGAAGAAGTGATGAAAGGAGGGATTATGCCTATTCCATTCCTGGATTTATAAACCTTGCTCCCTCTCATACTTTTGCTGACCACCCCCTTAAAAAAAGTGAAAAGTGAAAATCACTCAGTCCTATCCGATACTTTGCAACCCCATGGATTATACAGTCCATGGAATTCTCCAGGCCAGAATACTAGAGTGGGCAGCCTTTCCCTTCTCCAGGGGATCTTCCCAACCCAGGGATCCAACCCAGGTCTCCTGCATTGCAGGTGGACTCTTTCCCAGCTGAGCCACAAGGGAAACCCAAAAATACTGGAGTGGGTAGCCTATCCCTTCTCCAGCAGATCTTCCCGACCCAGGAATCGAATCAAACTGAGGTTTCCTGTATTGCAGGCAGATTCTTTACCAACTGAGCTATCAGGGAAGCTCCCCAAATTATCAGGGAAGCTATTAGGGGCTGACTCCCCTGCACCACCCCCCCCCCAAAGAAAAAAACCAGTTTCAAAATGTAGCTAAAATCCAAACCGATTACCAGGACCTTCCTTTCCCACAAGTCCCCTTCCATTCATCTGCTTGCTCCCAGCCCACTTCAACTCATTATCTTCCCACTATACAACGGCAGATCTGCACCCCAGTACCAAATACTGCCTCTGGCCCTGCCAGAATGTGCTCCTGTCTCAGATGGATTCTTCAAGAGGTCAGGCTGAGATTAAATTTATTAGGAGTCAACATCTGGGAAGAGAAGGAGAAGAAACAGGATTCTGGGCTGGGCAGAGGTTCCAATCTGAAGATGATGAACTCTTGCACAGTGAGTCTATTCTGCCTTCAGATTCATCACTGTGAGCTATTAGAAAGGACTCGGGGTTGGTTGGAGTTTCCTATGCTTTTCATTTCTCTCATTTTCACTTGGGGTTTTCTTCATACACACTTTCTTAAAGAATTCTGAGTTTTCCCCCTTTCTGAAGCTTTCTTTTAGTTCTATATCCTTAGATGGAGCACTTTCTTAGCTCTGAGATGACTCTTTAAAAAAAAAAAAAAACTGGTTCAATGCATCTCAAAATTTTTCACCAAAGAATTCGTGACTTTAGAGAATTTCTGGTAATCCCATAAAGGATAACTTAGAGCTGCTTTCTTTAGGCACAGACTTTCTTTAAAGTCTCTGTATTTGATCTTAAAACTTCATGTAAACTTTGCATTCTACTCAGTAAATTATATATGCTAGTTTTAATATTAAAATAGTCTTTTAAATTACTATTGAATACATTTATTCAGGAAGATGTACCAATTTTTGCATCAGTCCATGTACATTCTGAAATAATCTTGCATATATCAGCTTCAATTGCATAAAACTAGGAGGCTATACTTTTGTAGCTTGGTATAAATTTCTTATAGCATGTTAAGAATGAAAATTTAGAATATAATTTTAAGACCAACTTACATGCACTGAACTGAGTTTTCACAATACTCCATATTTTAATGTGCCTTCAAATTGAAATGAAAAATGAAAAATATCAGTATATACCTTCTAAGGGAATGGAGAGATTTTTCCATCAAATTGTAAATCAGATGCTCAATTCAATTAGATAGGTATAAAAAATGTCTCCAGGTTGTAGTTTGTAATCTGGAAACATAATTTAGACAGGATTCTTTAAAAACATTTATGTGAGCAAGTAAAAGCAATACATTTTAGGGTTTGAGTGTTTGATGGCTTGATTTAAAAATATAATTTGTAGATCCAGAATCTTCAGAAGTATCTAAATATCAAGACTTCAGACTCTGGAGAAACAAATAAAAGAAGATCATTTTGGGCAATTTTCATTACATTAAAAAAAAATTGTTACAAGAATTAAGCAACATTCATTCAACAACTGCTTAAAACTGTTGAGTTCCAGAAAAAAACTAAGAGGAAGGCAAGCAATCTTTCTTCTAGGTAGCATATTTTGAAGAAGAGAAGGCAGATACAACAGAATTTAAAGTGGTAATCTTTAGCAGTAATCTAGAGCTCAGGTATTCTGAAATCTTGATAACATGTAGATCCAGGTACTTTGATAATTACTCAGATGGGGAAGACTTTAAGTCCTTGCGTAGGCACGGATAGCATTGACTGAGATATGCTTAAACGTATGACTCCCCAGGCCTGTGTGTAGATGGTTCAGGGACATATCTAAAGGCAAGTCCAACACTGTTTTCCAAAAACTATACAGTTAAGTACATATTTAATATTCATTTACTGTGCAAGTACTCTGGAGGTTACGAGGCAAAATAACCTTACAGATTTGATCTTATTATTCATGTACTCCAATACCCACCTTGCCTACTATGAAAAGACTATTCCCTAAAAAGTTGTGCAGTGTTGCTCAAATTTAATGACTGAACAATCTCTACCATTTTATGTGGTATTTTAATTATTTGATCATTTATTCAACAAATGATTTCTGAGAACCTGCTCTATGTCATGCTCTGTCTTAGATTCTGGGTATATTTCAAAAATAAATAATAAATACATGAAGCTCTATCTTCTCATTCTTTGAGGTTTACCATTTATAAAAAAAATTAAATAAATCAATGATACATAGATAGAAAATGAAAATGGCTATAAAATAACATATTTATGTAGAGAAAACCAGGATTGACTTCTTTGGATAGTATGTACAAGAAAGTTCTTTCCAAGGTGGATATATTTAATCCAAGGTCTAAAAGGAAAGTGAGCTAGCCCTGTGAAGAATCAGGGGAAAGCAGTCAAGTATATTCAAAGCCCCTTGGAATGTCTGAGGACCAGAAGGAAGGCCAGTGCGGCTGAGCCACCATGAGTGAGGGAAGGGGCGCACGTGATGGGGTGAAGATGGCCAAACGAAATGAAGTTCTGAATTCATTTTAAGTATAATAGGGTACCATTTAAGGGTCTAAGGGAAATGATATGATATAATGTATATTTTTAAGCTACTGACTCAGTGGACATGAGTTTGAGCAAGCTCTGGGAGATGGTGATGGACAGGGAAGCCTAGAGTGCTCCAGTCCACGGGGCTGCAAAGAGTCAGACATGACTGAGCAACTAAACAATCAGTACAGTATATCTGTAGAGAATAGATTTAGGAGAAAAAATAAGGTGCAGGGCTTCCCGTTTCAGATGTTACTGACCTAGTTTCCGAAGTCTGATTGTGACTTGGACTGGAGTAGAAAAAATAAAAAATACTTTGGGGACATATTTTAGCATTATTGGCCTAACTTGAAGAGGGGAGAGAAAAACTGGCTCTAATAATATTTTTTAGCTGGGAGTCCATTTAGATGGCATCAAATACTATGGTAGAAAATTTTGGTTGAAGGGAATCCCTCTAATTATTTTCAACCTGTTAAGTTTGCAGTGCTTGGGAAGCTACCAAATATAAATATAAGATAGAAAATTACATACACAAAACTAAAGAAAATGTGGCTTGAGGTCTACATTTGGAAGTCAGGAGCATTAAGCTGGTATTCAAAGCAGTGGGAATGGACGAGACCACCAAAAGTGTGTAGAAAGAACAAGAAAAGGTTCTGAAAAATAGTAACATTTAAGTATTGAATAGAGCAGGAGAAAAGAGTAATGATTCTTCTAAGAAGCCAAAGATAAGCAGTAAAAGAATAGGAATTAGTGTCATCACAAAACAGGGTCAACTATTTGAAATAGAAGAGAGTGATCAACACCATTGACCACTTCTGAGAGAGCTAATAAGGAGTGGATATAAAGCGTATCATACTGGGTTTATTAACATGGGGTTCACTTGTACCTTGATAAAAGCAAAATCAGTAGAGGACACAGGCTGAAGCATATTAGGGCTGTCTGATGAGTGAATGGGAAGGGAGGAGGCGCAAGAGAACAAAGGTTGGAATGCAAGGGAGCTATTTCAGGACAGTGACGTGTTAACCTGTCTGGTCAGTGTCTATGTGTATTGTTTAGCATCAGGTGACAGAACTCGATGGGGAAAAGTGAGATCAGATCTGTGGAATGTGACTGCATAGCTGAGGATTTATTATAAGTCTTAGTAATAATAGCATATTGTCCCCAGTTAGTTACAATAACTATTCTGCAATTCACTAGGTTTGTGACTGTGGACAAATTAGTAAGCCTCTCTCTACCTCAATTTTCTCATCAATAAAATAAGACTTATAAAAAAATCTGCCTCAAAGTTTCATGAAGACTTAATGAGGTGATATATACAAAGAGCTTTGCATAGTATCTGTCTCTATTAAATATTCACTAACTAGAATTATATTATCATTAGTAGTAGTAGTAGCAGTAATAATAGTAGTATATATAATTAAAAATTAAATGTTTGTGATACTAAAATAAAGAGATTTCCCTGTTTAAATTATAGCCATTAGACTCCTATCCCTCAGAAGGAAAGAATATTTGAAAGTTTTAGTTCCGTTCAATCACTCAATCGCGTCTGACTCTTTGTGACCCCATGAACTGCAGTGCACCAGGCTTCCATGTCCTTCACTATCTCCTGGAGTTTGCTCAAACTCAAGTCCTTTGACTTGGTGATGCCATCCAACCATCTCATCCTCTGTCATCTCCTTCTCCTCCTGCCTTCAATCTTTCCCAGTGTCAAGGTCTTATCTAGTGAGTCGGCTCTTAACATCAGGTGGCCCAAAGTATCAGAGCTTCAGTTTCCGTATCAGTCTTTCCAATGAACATTCAGGGTTGATTTCCTTTAGGATTGACTAGTTTGATTTCCTAGATGTCCAAGGGACTCTCAAAGAGTCTTTTCCAGCACCACAGTTTGAAAGCATCAATTCTTTGGTATCCAGCCTTGTTTATGGCCCAACTCTCACATACAAACTTGATTAGTGGAAAAACCATAGCTTTCACTATATGGAATTTTGGTGATAAAAAATAACCCAATCAAAAAATGGGCAGAAGATTTAAATAGACATATCTTTTAAAGAAAACACATAGATTGCCAAAATCACATTGATTATCAGAGAAATGCAAATCTGAAATGAGGTATCACTTCACATCAGTCAGAATGGCCATCATCAAAGCATCTATAAAAAGTAAATGCTGAAGAGGGTATAGAGAAAAGGGAGGCCTCCTACACTGTTGGTGAGAATGCAAATTGGTACAACCCTTGTGGAGAATAGTACGGTGATTCCTTTAAAAACTATGTTCTTGCTGTTGTTCAGTTGCTAAGTTGTGTCCAACTCCACGATCCCATGGACTTCAGTTCACCAGGCTTCCCTGTCTCCTGAATTGGCAAGTGGTTTCTTTACTAGCACCCCCTGGGAAGCCATATGTGGTACATACACACAATCAAATGTTACTCAGCATTAAGAAAAGAACAATGTAATGTCCCTGCAGCAACATGTCTGGACTTATACATCATCGTACTGTGCGAAGGAAGTCAGAGAAAGACAAATCATACAATATCACTTCTTCGTGGAATCTAAAAAAGAATTTTACAGATGACCTTCTCTATAAAACAGAAATAGAGTCATAGATGTAGCAAACAAACTTACGGTTGCTGGAGGGGAGAGGTGAGGGGATAAAGCAATTAAGATTGACAGACCCAGAGAACCACGAAGGTGTGATCACCCACCTAGAGCCAGACATCCTGGAGTGTGATGTCAAGTGGGCCTTAGGAAGCATCACTACAAACAAAGCTAGTGGAGGTGATGGAATTCCAGTTGAGCTATTTCACACCCTGAAAGATGATGCTGTGAAAGTGCTGCACTCAATATGCCAGCAAATTTGGAAAACTCAGCAGTGGCCACAGGACTGGAAAAGGTCAGTTTTCATTCCAATCCCAAAGAAAGGCAATCCCAAAGAATGCTCAAACTACTGCACAATTGCACTCATCTCACACACTAGTAAAGTAATGCTCAAAATTCTCCAAGCCAGGCTTCAGCAATACGTGAACTGTGAAATTCCAGATGTTCAGCCTGGTTTTAGAAAAGGCAGAGGAACCAGAGATCAAATTGCCAACATCTGCTGGATCATTGAAAAAGCAAGAGAGTTCCAGAAAAACATCTATTTCTGCTTTATTGGCTATGCCAAAGCCTTTGACTGTGTGGATCACAATAAACTGTGGAAATTCTGAAAGAGATGGGAATACCAGGCCACCTGACCTGCCTCTTGAGAAACCTATATGCAGGCCAGGAAGCAACAGTTAGAACTGGACATGGAACAACAGACTGGTTCCAAATAGGAAAAGGAGTACGTCAAGGCTGTATACTGTCACCCTGCTTATTTAACTTATATGCAGAATATATCATGAGAAACACTGGACTGGAGGAAGCACAAGCTGGAATCAAGATTGCCAGGAGAAATATCAATAACCTCAGATATGCAGATGACACCACCCTTATGGCAGAAAGTGAAGAGGAACTAAAAACCTCTTGATGAAAGTGAAAGAGGAGAGTGAAGAAGTTGGCTTAATGCTCAACATTCAGAAAACTAAGATCATGGCATCTGGTCCCATCACTTCATGGGAAATAGATGGGGAAACAGTGGAAACAGTGGCTGACTTTACTTTCTGGGGCTCCAAAATCACTGCAGATGGTGATTGCAGCCATGAAATTAAAAGATGCTTACTCCTTGGAAGGAAAGTTATGACCAACCTAGATAGCATGTTAAAAAGCAGAGATATTACTTTGCCAAAAAAGGTCCATCTTGTCAAGGCTATGATTTTTCCAGTGGTCATGTATGGATGTGAGAGTTGAACTGTGAACAAAGCTGAGTGCCGAAAAATTGATGCTTTTGAACTGTGGTGTTGGAGAAGACTCTTGAGAGTCCCTTGGACTGCAAGGAGATCCAACCAGTCCACCATAAAGGAGATCAGTCCTGGGTGTTCATTGGAAGGAATGATGCTGAAGCTGAAACTCCAATACTTTAGCTACCTGATATGAAGAACTGACTCCTTAGAAAAGACCCTGGATTTACATGTATTCCCCTTCCCGGTCCCCCCTCCCACCTCCCTCTCCACCCGATCCCTCTGGGTCTTCCCAGTGCACCAGGCCTGAGCACTTGTCTCATGCACCCAACCTGGGCTGGTGATCTGTTTCACCCTGGTTAAAGCTCAAAAAAAAAAATTAAATAAATAAATAAATTAAAAAAAGAAAAGACCCTGATGCTGGGAAAGACTGGGGGCAGGAGAAGAAGGGGACGACAGAGGATGAGATGGCTGGATGGCATCACCAACTCGATGGGCATGAGTTTGAGTAAACTCCAGGAGTTGGTGATGGAGAGGGAGGCCTGGCATGCTGCGGTTCATCGCAAAGAGTCGGACACAAATGAGCGACTGGACTGCACTGATGTGTTTAGAGGTAATTAATAGGCACCTACTGTATAGCACAGGGGACTACTCAGGACTCTGCAGTGACCTATATGGAAAAGGCATCATAAAAACGGAGTGTACATAAACTTATATGCATAACTGATTCACTCCATACCTGAAACTTACACAGCATTGTAAATCAACTATACTCTAATAAACGGGAAAAAAACAATAAGGCAATAAATAAATAAACAATTTTGAAAAGGATGGATAAAGCAGGAGAAAATCTGTCTACCACAAAAGGAGAAAACGATTAATTTTAACTCTGATTCTGACAAGGCCAAGTCATCTTAAGGAAGCCTATTCAGCACTCTTTGAAATAATTTTACTCATCTATTAAATGAATATATACTGAGTTATTTCTTAATTATCTTCAATTTCTAAATTCTATAATTAAAACATTCATAAAGTTTGAAAAAATATGAATAAAATAATAGCCCCAAAATCCTAGATATGCCAAAAATATACTTTATTGTCAGTAAAATGCCATCCATCTCCAATGATATTTTTATATAAAATGTAAGAATACATATTTATATATTTGACTTGCTTATTAAACCCACAAACTAAAATTACATTTATAGCATTGGAGCTTATTAAACGGAGCTGGAAATATGGTAGCTACTACTCACATGCTGAGTTTTCAATTTCAATTAATTAAAAGTTTAGTTATTCAGTTACACTTATTATACTTCGAGTACTCAGTAGCCACACGTGGCTAGTGGTAGATATAGAATATTTGCATAATTTCACAAAGGTTATTGAGCAGTGCTAATTTAGAGTATTCCCCATTCCTTTTATATTTTGGACATATTTCATGGGCTAGTTCTTTTGCTAGCTTCATATTCCAAGATAGTACTAGCAAATGACCAAACCTGGAACAGATGCTGGAGTGTCCTTTGAGAAAACATGGCCCCATTACATTGTCATCTCCTCCTAATATTTGTTAAAATTTTTCTTAGGATACACACCTGAACAGTGTTTTTTAAGGCAGAATATTCAACGACAGTTCTTCCTGAAATGTTATTCTTTAATTTGAAGCAGTATTTTAAATGACTTGACTATTTGCTTTCTTTTAATTGAATCTATAAAGCATAACATAAAATTCTGAAGATCTATAAGGGAAATCAGAAAGTTGAAGAACAAATGCTGTCAACACAAACGCATTTGGAAAAAATTTTGTAAACCAGGGATGAGATATAATCTCATTTGCTTCAGACTCTGGCAAAAGGCAGTCGTGACTAATTAATTCAGAGATGTTTTTATTTTGGCTGCATGGGATAGGTCTGTTAATAGAAACAATATATAAATCAAGAAGATCCAGAAAAGGATATTGAATATTGGTAGCAGTAAAAGGGGAAGGCTGTCAAGAAATAAAGTCTGCAAAAATCATCTTTCCATAAGAGATAAAAACTTGCTGCAGACAGATGCTTATAAGACCCCAGCTTTGTTGAAGAGGACAGCTTTATAAATAGACACACAATAGCAGCAGCCAGCTGTTCAAAATAATTGCCAGGAGATATTTGGTGATGACAACCTGAAGAAAGTCATCAATGCAATTATTTCACACCGGATCAGTCCAGCAGATCTGCTGAACCCTCTTGACTGTTGTGAGTGGGTATAATATTCATTGTTCTTGGGATGCCAATGTTGCTTGCTCATTTATTCCATAATAAACAGTGATTTCAACAGTGATTATATTGTTGCATAGTTATTAGTAATTAAATCAGGGACAGTTAACTCAGGGTATTAAAGTTTCAAATATGGGAGGCTAAGTTTCAATACACTTACGTCTATAGAGAAATGTTCTGTCCCAGCATAAAAGACTAGGTTTGTATCTCTAGTCATTTCAGGAAAGCATACCAGCTGGCTGTAAGTCAGGACAATGTCCTATTGTTAATGTCTTAATCATTGTATCATGACATAGACTAATTTCCCAATAGTTCTATAAATTTGATCAGTGGTTTCCTAAACTTCCTTAGCTACTAGTGTTCATCATTCATTTCCTTTCATTACTTCTTGAATGACCTGCATTTTTTCTTTTCAATGCTTTCAATGCTTTCTTCTCAAAAAGCCAGATTAGTTATATAACTATCCAATTCCATGGCTCAACCATAGTTTCATGAACTTTTCAGTTCTTCCTGGGAATTTTGTGTTAAAATTTTGTATTATTTGATTCACATGCTAATAACACTTTTCCTGAGACATTTGCAATACAGTGTTTTATATAAGACTTAAACAAGTGTTTGTGGAAGATCTACCTTCCCCTTGAAAAAATCAGATTTTCATGAACCAACATGATGAAGCAGATATTCAAGGGTAAAATATAAACTTTATTCACTTAACAAGTGTTAACACAATGATAATTATGTGTGTAGTGGAAATAATGTTTTGAAATTCCAGTGGGGAATTTTATTAACTAAGTAAAATTAAATGGTATTGCACACTTTAAGTTGTGCAAAAGTAATGAGGCTTTAAACTTTAAATTGGTGACAGGACAATTTATTTACCTGTAGCTTTGGCATGTTTTGCTCTTACCAACATCTCTTTCTCTAGATACTGTTCCCTGAATAAATGCTTTGGTTTGGGGGATATTGATTACATTAACACATATTTCTTGAGCATCCATTATATACAAGAAACTACTGTGGGATATAGAGCAAAAGAAGTGAAAATGACTGTTCTATTATTAAATAAGGGCTAAATAACTGGCAGGATAGGCCATGGTTGTGCCTAATTAAGATTCCAATTCTTAACGTACTTATATATTTAAACCAGTCCTAATCAAAACCTCAGCAACAGTTTTTTGTAGAAATTGACAAGTTAGCTCTAAACTTTATATGGAAATGCAAATGATCTAGGAAATACCTACTCTAGACCTTTCATATGCATGTATAGTCATGTATTTCACACACAAATAGCATGATGTTAGGAGATATCTCTAGAGTTAAAAAATTTAGAAGGTAAGAGATAATTATTTTAATCATATTTTCAATGGTCAACATTTACTTCTTCCTGCCATAGTTGATGAAACAATTAGATATCTTTTTTTCTATCATCTTTCCTCTGCAGCCTTCTAATTTTGTTGGCAATATTATCTTTACTCAAGATTTATAAAATTTTCATTCTGTTCTATTACTGTTAGTACATAGTTGCTTAGTTTTAGTTCTATATTTAGTATGATTTAATATTCATCAGTAACATTTTCACCTAAGCTTTTTATTTTGTTGTATCACTTGGCTGTCTAGATTCCATCCTAGAGTAATTTTTTCAACAAGAAAAGCATTTTCAATAATTTTTTCATAGATTCAGCACTCCCCGAATTTCTGCATTTTTGTTGTTTGTTGTTTAGTTACCAAGTTGTGTCCAACTCTTTTGTGACGCCATGGGCTGTCCAAGGAATTTTCCAGGCAACTTAAACTTCATTGCAAACCTATAAAATAAGTATAATGATCTCTATTTAACTGGTAAAAATACTGATGCTTAAAGAAACAAAGCAAATTTCCATTATCATGTAATTATTTAACAATAAACAGTACTAAAATATAGATTTGTTTTAGTCCCAAAAGCTATGTTCTATTTATTACATATCCCAGTCTTCTATGGGCTAGAAATATTTTCAAGATATGGAGCAGTTAGGTGTCCTTCCTTCCTTCCAACAAAGACCTATGGCAATAAACATCAGAAAAGACTGTGTTTGCTCAGAGAAGTATGAGATGGCTTCTAAATGGAGAGAGAAACTGAGCTGGGCTTTGAGTAACAAGTAACTTTTCATTAGGTAGAGGAGCTAGAAATGGCATCCTAGCACAGCATGGGAAAAGCATGGAGACAAGGCATTGCCGGAAATGGTAAATGGTCTGAGAAGGGTAAGCAAAAGCAGTAAGACTGGTAGACATTTAGGTCAGATCGCAAAGGCTTTGAAGATGGTGATGAAGAGCATAAGGACGGATTCTTTATAAGCCAGGAGCCTTTGCAAAGAAGACTCACTAGCAATTATCTTTATTGAATAGTCATAAGCTTCCAGACACAGCACAACCAAATCATCAAAATCAACTGGATTCACTCAGTATGAGAATCTCCAGGTCCATCCATGTTGCTGCAGATAGCGTTATTTTGTTCTATTTTATGGCTGAGTAATATTCTACTGTACATATGCACCACATCTTCTTTAGCCACACCTCTGTGGATGGACATTTAGGCTGCTTCTATATACTGGCTGTTGTGAATAATGCTTCAGTGAACGTTGGGGTGCATATATCTTTTTGAATTATGGTTTTCTCCAGATAAATGCCCAGGTGTGGGATTTCTGTAGGATAGCTCTATTTTCAGTTTTTTAAGGAAACTGCATACTGTTCTCTATAGTGGCTATAACAGTTTGCATTCCCACCAACAATGTATGAGGGTTCCCTTTCTTCCACATCCTCTCCAGCGTTTATAGTTTGTAGATTTTTTGATGATGGCCATTATGATCAATGCGAGGTGATACCTATTAAGTGTTATGCTGTGCTAAGTCGCTTCAGTCATGTCCAACTCTTGGTGACCCTATGGATGGTAGCTCATCAGGTTTTTCTGTCCATGGGATTCTCCTAGAAGAATATTGGGTTGCTGTGCCCTCCTTCAGGAGATCTTCCTGACTCAGGGATCAAACCTTCATCTCTAACATCTTCTGCATTGGCAAGCAGGCTTTTTACCACTAGTGCCACCTGGCAAATTCAATACCTATAATATGTGGAACCTAAAATAGAAAAAAAGAGCACAAATGAATTTATCTACAAAGCCAAAATAAGAGTTACAGATGTAGAAAATAAGTTTATGGTTACTGGGAAGTAAGGGAGGGAGGAGGGATATTTTGGAAGACTGGAATTGAAACATACACACTACTATACATAAAATAGACAATAAGGACCTACTGTACAGCAGAGAGAACTCTGCTCAATGCTCTAAGTGCCTATATGAGGAAAGAATCTAAAACAGAGTAGATGCATGTATTTGTATTATGGATTCACCTGCTCTGCATCTGAAACAAACACAATATTGTAGATCAATTATACTTCAACAAAAATTTTTAAGAATCAACTGAGTTCAAAAAACAAATGAACTCCCAAACCAGAAATGGAACAAGTATCAATTATCTCAACTCTATAGGAGAGATCACTTTTAAGAATGGACAACAATCATAGAATTTCATAAATGTCCAATGAAATTTTGATAATTTGAGAACCAATAGTATCAGCAGTTACACAGAATAACGTTTTTGTGGATTGCTAGGAAAATGAACAACTCATAGGGAAGCAACCAAGATCATATACTATCATGAATTTCCACTTTCAACACAGTACTAATCAGATGTGGGAAATGCAGTGGCCTTTAAGACATCTGACTCATGTCACTTTCAGGCTGAAATGTGTTAACAGTTTTTTTCTAACTTGATCATAATCATACTACTTTGGCAGCTGTGTGGAAATGTCTAGAATTGCCGCAATTTTCATCATTGACTTATTCTTGGTTCTTTATGTAAATTTTTAAAGAGCTGGGGTAAAAATCTTATTGGTTACATATGACAGTCACACATCAGTACATCTCTCTTGTTAAAATGTTACGTGAAATGCATGCCCAGGAACTTTTTTCTCATCGACATGTTTGGGTGGGTGCATGCTTTTCTTCTCCAGGTTCATGAAGTCCATATCTGTCCATAGATGTGCTTCAGGGGGTCAGCGCTGCCGCTGCTGCTAAGTCGCTTCAGTCGTGTCCGACTCTGTGAGACCCCATGGACAGCAGCCCACCAGGCTCCTCTGTCCATGGAATTCTCTAGGCAAGAGTCCTGGAGTGGGTTGCCACTTCCTTCACAGGGGATTAATAAATGCCCTCAATTACAAGCAAAGTATTCTACATTTTCCAAGGATAGAGTCTACAGCTTTCATCAGGTATTCAGAGCGATCTTGAGCACCCCACATTTAGGAACCATTAACCTTGGAGGAGGAAATGGCAGCCCACTCCAGTGTGCTTGCCTGGAGAATCCCAGGGACGGGGGAGCCTGGTGGGCTGCCGTCTCTGGGGTCGCACAGAGTTGGACACGACTGAAGTGACTTAGCAGCAGCATAGAGGTAAAAGCACCTGTGATTTTCTCTTTCTTGTCTCAAACACAGTGGAAAGCAGGACAGTAGCTAGCCATGCATCTTGAATGCCTTTTGTGAAAAATAGTCCTTAACTGAAAGCCAGAACATAGACATTGTGAAAGGAATAGATGCTGAGTTCAATAGCTGCAAACTTCTTTCCCTCTAGGTATGAGATGAGTGCTCTTAAAACTCCCAAAGACTATCTCTGGCAGAAGCAGTTATTGTTTCAGAGCAGATAACAAGTCACAGGTAGGTCTTCCTGACACTCACTTAAAAATTGGTGGAGGACAATGTTTTGCATAAGAAGATAAATGCTTCTCTGGTGCCTCAGTTGTAAAGAATCTGCCTGCCAATGCCGGAGACAAAGGTTTGATCTCTGAGTGGGGAAGATCCCCTGGAGAAGGAAACTGTAACCCACTGTAGTATTCTTGCCTGGGAAATCTCAAGGACAGAGGGTCCTGGCAGGCTGTCATCCATGGGTTCACAAAAAGTCAGATTTGACTTAGTGACTAAACAAAACAACAAGAGGATAAATATATATGGAAATGTGGTAGATACTGTGGTGGCACAATTTTACTTAATCTATTAATGTATTTCGCAACACAGCTATGGGGTTTGCTGGTCAAAATATCTCTGTTTTTGTCCCTGAAAAACAAGCGGGCAGACTTCCTCTTTTGCATTGTTCTTACCAACATCTGTTTAGAATCGTCTGAGCTCTGCTTCTCTGAATTCCAGCTAACATGAGCGATCCATTAACTTTATTTTGTTCCGGGAATGTCTAAATGTTTTTGTTATAAATTCCTGAAGATCACTTAACCTTTGTTGGATACTGGTGTTCTTTGGAAAGGCTTTTTTGTGTGAAGCCCTAGTGTGATAAACAGACATCAAGTGTTATCAGGATTTTCCTTGATCCTATTATATTTTCTGAATGATTGTGCATATATAAGCTCTAGACTTCCTCAATTGCCAAGAATTATCCTAATTTCTGATACTTATTACAAACTCTGGAAATCTATTGGTGTTTAGTTACAGAGACCAGTTATTTTCAATGCACTGGTATGATACAGAACATATTAGATGTTTCAGAATTCCCTCTCACCTTGATACAGCATATTAAATGTTTATTTTATTTCCTGTTTATGATTCTGGTTGCTAATAAACTAATATTAAGCTAGCATTGCTACTGTTTCCCTTTAATACTAAATTATAGCACTTTGATAAATTTAAAAGTGGTTCCATTTTTTAAATTCTGTAGCCTATTTTATAAATGCAGCAGGATGCCATGTAATGAGACATTTGATGTGTTTTTGTACCTTGAGGTTTTTTATTTGCAGTGTGCTGTTACTCTGCCCTCACTCTGAATGTTGTACACATCAGTGTCATAGGGAAGGTCTGGGAGTGACGTTAGTTTTCTCCTTCTGCTTCTTTTGTGCGCTTATTTCTCGCCCATTGAGTAAAACACAAAGTTAGGTCATGGCTTTGTACATCTGTCTTCTGATGGTTACACCTAATTTCTGAAATTCATGTATCTGCATTACATTAAACATATTTTCATATGACCTACTGCAAATTATAGGCATGGTGTTCTTTTTCATCTGAACATAAAATTTTGTAAATTTACTTGCTAACATTGTCCTTGGAAGAAACGTACAAGAGAATATGAGTATGCCAGAAAACAAGGAAATATTCAATTCCAATGCTGACGAAAGGAAATACAAGCTAGGTCATATGGGCTCCCACTGGCCAAATTTGGAATAATTAGAGCATGAGTAAGAACCACAGTGGTTTTTTTCTTTTTTTTTTTAATGAATTTATTTATTTTTTATTGAAGGATAATTTCTTTACAGAATTTTGCTGTTTTCTGTCAAACCTCAACATGAATCAGCCATAGGTATACGTATATCCCCTCCCTGTTGAAACTCCTCCCATCTCCCGCCCCACCCCACCCCTCTAGGTTGATACAGAGCCCCTACTTGAGTTTTCTGAGCCAGACAGCAAATTCCCGCTGGCTAAATTTTACACATGGTAATGTGAGTTTCCATGTTTCTCTCTCCATACAACTCACCCTGTCCTCCCACGTCCCTGTGTGTATTGAAACAGACACATGTACCCCAGTGTTCATTACACCACTATTTACAATAGCTGGAACATGGAAGCAACCTAGGTGTCCACTGACAGATGAATGGATAAAGAAATTGTGGTAGGTATACACAATGAAATATTACTCAGCCACGAAAAGGAACACATTTGAGTCAGTTCCAATGAGGTGGATGAAACTGGAGCCTATTATACAAAGTGAAGTAAGTCAGAAAGAGAAAGATAAATATCATATCCTAATGCATACATATGGAATCTAGAAAGATGGCACTGAAGAACTTATTTGCAGGGCAGCAATGGAGAGACAGATATAGAGAACCACAACTTTGATAATTATAAATAATAGAACAGATAAACATCAATGAGCCTAAAAGAAGTTAAAGGGGAAAAACTCATTTGCCTTCATTGGTGATGACAATTACAACAATCCCTTACTTTGAAAACTGGCGATCAAAGGGAAAAAATAAGTATTTATCCTAAGTATTTATCTTGCCCTATTCAAGGAAATAGAACTTATCTTACTTGATAAGAGGAAATGTTCTTTTATATATGAATGCCAGGTAACAATTCTATCTATAAGGGATGATAGAATTTAAAAAGTCAAAAGTTTGTAACTCAATCTAATAATGAATTCAGGCAAGGATCACCTGTCTATATAGGGAAGGATCAAGGATGCTCAGATTCATTATAAGAAAGACAGTCAAGTGCATAGGTATTTCACTCTACCAAAGTGTCAGTTCATAGACTACTTATCAATTGCAGTTGGAATAATATAAATTTACAGCGGAGGCATCTGGCTTTCTCTATCCTAACCAAGTGATAAAATATAGGACCATGTATGCCCCCTGATGTGAGACAATTTGACATACGTATCACTATCTATATAACATTCTCTCAAACATGCTTAAACAACAGACATAATCTACTTTAAACTTAGTCAAGGATTTACAGAAAACAAAGGAATAAAAGAAAGAAATGAAGTGAAAATACAAGAAACTATACAGACAAATCCAGAATGTACAAGAGAACAAGACTAGCTTGGTAATGCGTGGGCACAAGAAATAGACAGCAGGATTATTGTTGTAAACTAAGACACAAAATATCTAATTGCACTCTCTGAAACTTCACTTATTGGTTTTTCTTAAAGCCATAAAATATGTTTTAGAAATAACTGGGGGAAATTTGAATATGGACTGCCATAGATGATGCTATTGGAATCTTATGGAGATAAGAAAGCCTTCTTAAGTGAATAACGCAAAAAAAAAAAAAAAAAAAGAGAGAAAAATAATAGAATGACAAAAACTAGAGATCTATCCAAGAAAATTAGAGATACCAAGGGAATATTTCATGCAAAGATGGGCACAATAAAGGACAGAAATGGTGAGGATCTAACAGAGCAGAAGAGATTAAGAAGAGGTGGCAAAAATACACAGAACTGTATGGTAAAGATGTTAATGAACCAGATATCCATGCTGGTGTGGTCACTCACCTAGAACCAGACATCCTGGAGTATGAAGTCAAGTGGGTCTTAGGGAGCATTACTAGGAACAAAGCTAGTGGAGGTGATGAAATTCCCGCTGAGGTATTTCAAATCCTAAAAGATGATGCTGTTAAAGTGTTGCACTCAACAGGTCAGCAAATTTGGAAAACTCAGAAATGGTCACAGAACTGGAAAAGTCAGTTTTCATTCCAATTCCAAAGAAGGGCAATGCCAAAGAATGAATCTTCAAACTACTGCATAATTGTGCTTATTTTGCAGGCTAGTAAAGCAATGCTCTAAATCCTTCAAGCTAGGCTTAAACAGTATGTGAATCAAGAATGCCCAGATTTACAAGTTGGATTTAGAAAAAGCAGAGGAACCAAAGATCAAATTGCCAGTAACCACCGGATCACAGAAAAAGCAAGAGAATTCCAGAAAAACATCTACTTCTGCTTCATTGACTGTGTGACATCTTTTGACTATGTGGATCAACAAACTGTGGGAAATTATTCAAGAGATAGGAATACCAGATCACCTTACCTGCCTCCTGAGAAACGTATGTGGAGGTCAAGAATCAACACTTAGAACCAGACATGAAACAATGGACTGGTTCAAAAGTGGGAAAGGAGTACATCAAGCTGTTTATTCTCTTCTTGTTTATTTAACTTATATGTGGAGTACATCATGTGAAATGCCTGGCTGGATGAATCCCAAGCTGGAATCAAGATTGCCGGGAGAAATAGCAACAACATCAGATATGCAGATGACACCACCCTTATGGCAGAAAGTGAAGAGGAACTAAAGAGCCTCTTGATGAAGGTGAAAGAGGAGAGTGAAAAAGCTGGCTTAAAACTCAGCATTCAATAAACTTGCATTCAGTCATGGCATACAGTCCCATCACTTCATGGCAAATGGATGGGGGAAAATGGAAACATTGACAGACTTTATTTTCCTGGACTCCAAAATCACTGCAGATGGTGACTGCAGACATGAAACTAAAAGACAATTGCACCTTGGAAAAAAAGCTATGACAAACCTAGACAGCATATTAAAAAGCAGAGACATTACTTTGCCGACACAAGTTCATATAGCTAAATCTATGGTTTTTCCAGTAGTCATGTACAGATGTGAGAATTGGACCTTAAAAAAGGCTGAGTGCTGAAGAATTGATATTATCTAACTCTGGTGCTGAAGAAGACTCCTGAGAGTCCTTGGACAGCAAGGAGATCAAACCAGTCCATCCAAAAGGAAATCAACCCCGAATATTCATTGGAAGGACTGATACTGAAGCTGAAGCTCCGGCAATTTGGCCACCTGTTGGAAAGAGCCGACTAACTGGAAAAGACTGATGCTGGGAAAGATTGAAGGCAGGAAGAGAAGGGGAAGACAGAGGATGAGGTGGTTGGATGGTGTCACCTACTCAATGGATGTGAGTTTGAGCAAACTCTGTAAGATAGTGAAGAACATGAAAGCCTGGCAGACTGCTATCCATGGGGTTACAAAGAATCGGACACAACTGAGCAACTGAACAGCAACAGTGGAATTTCTAATTTCTTAGGTATGATAATCACATACTATCACCATAAATGAAAATGTCTTTTCTTAGGGAATACATGCTGGAGCATCTTTGTGTCTTTCACTCCTTTCACATAATTTATTTTTAAAAAGAAATAAACACATTTATAGCTACATTAAGCAAATGTGGCAAAAGTTAACAATGATTGAATATGCATGTTGAGCATATGGATGTTCATTGTTCACTTAACATTTCAGCATTTTCAATTGTTTTATACACATTTGGAATACACATTTGGCAACAAAACAATAAAGTCATATGTGTTTTGTATGTGCAATCTTATTTGTGTATACATATGTAATTTAATCTCTAGAAGTACAATTAAAATATTTGATCTTGGGATTCTTTGTATGTTCATGTGATGTCACTTTGCTGGGGGTTGCTGGGCCTCCAAATCAACTTGTGAAGCCATGTCAGCTCATTTTGGATGGAAGTGCCCTCCATTTCTCTTAAATCTGTTACACATGCACAGAATTTATGTGGTGTCAGCAGCATGATGGATGTTCCCAATACTATGAAGGAATTATAGACATATGTTGCATTCATGGCTGTACAGAATGCCATGAAATGAGAAAGAACAGGGCAGCACAGTGAAATCTAGGATGAAAGTAGAGATCAGAAATCTAAGAGCAGGGGAAAATTGTCAAAGTGTATATAAAGGGATTAAGAGGATGGTGAGCATAAGGAGGCAGGACGTATGGAAGCCATGTGTCATAAAATATGCCATATGGTGTTGGAAGGTGGCAAAGAAAGGGCAAGTGCCCTGAAGAGATGATGAAGGTAAAATCACATTGACAAGGACCAGACGGAGTTCAGCACAGTACAAGTGGGTGGCATCCCTATCACAAGGTGATGGGAAGCCTAGAAACAATTCTAAGCTAGCAGGATGGTGAAAATAAAGGAATCCACTTAAACTGGTGAGTGGAGGATTTTGAGGTCAGAAAAAGTCAAGTGATTCGAAACCAAGTCAGCTGGAAGAGTGAAAATACTATTAGCTTTGAAATAGATTAAATCTAGTTTAAAAATTTTAGCTTTGCTATCTTCTAGCTCTGTGACTTGCCAATCACTTGGGGTCTCAATTGTGTTTTTTAAAACTTGTAAGTCAGAATTTTGAAAAAAAAAAGGTAATAATTGGTGAATAATGAAACTTTAGTTTTATTCACAGAGTTAGTCAATCAGATATGATAATGTGATATATGTTAATTTGATGACATACATCATGACCACATAAACTGAACAGTGATTTAGAGAGGATTGTAATCTATTAGGAGTTTTTGTATTATTAGCCCTCTCTGACCAGGGGGAAAGGTATGGTTCAGCAGAGCAGAGGACAACTGTAAAACTCATTTTGGATGAAGTCCCTTGAATTGGACTCATTTATCATTCATCAATTTATTTATTGAGGACATTCTGTGTATAATAGATTTTTTGCTAGGCAGTGGCTTATATTGAATAGATAGGATATCTGTCTGTGGATTTGTAACATGCTATTTTCTATTTTGTTTATTTGTATATTCCTTCAACAAACATTTATTGAACATTGTCTCTATATTTTATTGGGCAACTTCTATGTACCATGTTCCTAAAACCATTCACACATATGTTTTCTATAAAATCAGGTTTTGTTTTTGGTGGATCTAGCTAAGAAAGAGCTAGAAACTGTGCTGCATAAAATATGAGATGAATAAATTACATTAACGTCATTCAAAAAGCCTGTCATCTGAATAAGGAAGGCCACAGAAAATGCAAATGCAGGGTAAAATGTGATATTCCAGAGGAGTCACAAATAAAACTCAAAGAAAAAAGAAATCGCATCTAGTTTGTTAGTGGGGAAGAAGCAATTGGAAAAATGTTGATAGAAAATGTGTCATTTGAGAAGATCTTCAAGGAATTAACACGGTGCATTAGTTTCTCCAGGCTGCCAAAGAAAATTATCATAAATTAGGTGTCTTAAAAACAACAAAAAATTATTCTCTCACAGTTCAGGAGAAAAGAAGTGTAAAATCAAGGTGCCAGCAGATTTGTTTCCTTCTGGAGCTGGAAGGAAGAATCTGTTCCTGCTTTCCAACCTCTGGTGATCGTTAGCAATCCTTCATTTTCCTTGGCTTATAGTGGTATCACTCTAATCTCTGGCTACATCTTCACATGACATTCCCTTCAGTGTATCTCAGGATGCACTTTTTCTTGTAAAGATGCTAATCATTAGATTTAGGGCCCCCACTAAATTCAGTGTGATCTCATCTCTAGAGCCCTGGCAAATTACATCTGCAAAGACCCTATTAGGTCACATTCTCAGGTTTGGAATGAACACAAATATTTGGGGAGATACTAGTCAACCCAGTACAGATGGGAAAGGAGTTCTCCAGGATGAAGAGAAAAAAATATGACCAGATGTACTTTAGGGATGTGTTAACAGAGAAAAGAGTAATCTAGTCTTCTTAGAAAGTGCACAAAATGTGGGGAAAGAGTGAGAGGTATAAACGAAAGGAGCTCTTTTTCAACCTTTAATACTCATAGCCAGTGTCACACTTTGCATGCTCTTATCCAACAATCCTTTTCTGTCCTCCAGAGAATTAACTGATTCTTCCTTTGTATTCCCGTTACACTTTATCCTTAACTCTTTAATAGCACTCACTGTATTGTATTGAAATTTTATGTATACATATCTATTTTATTAGACTGATTCAGGATGTAACTAAGCTATTTGGCTTAGTATTCCCAAAGCTTAGCACAGGGCTGAACACATAATAATCATGCGCTAAGTATTTGTGGAAGAATGAAGGGATAAACATGGATGGGAGGAGCAAAGAGGGAAGGGGAGGTAGATGGATGGACGGATAGGTAGATAAGATAGTTAGACCTGTGATGCTTTCAGAGGATCCAGAATGCCAGAAAGAATTCTGTGCTTTATTCTGTAGATAATGAACACTCTCCACAGGTTTCTGACTAGGGGAATAATAAATTATAACTATGCTTTAAAATTAAATATATGTCAATGGCATTTTATATGAATTGGAAACAAAGGAAAACCTCAAAAGAAAGATAGATTTCAGAGATTATTGTTAGGAATTGTGGATCCAAAACAGCCCCTGTGCTTTGGGGATGGAAAGAAGAAAAAAATGGTGGCAGAATGAACAAGCTTAGTGATTGGACTGTTGTGGTCCCATTAACATAAGAAGTTAGGTAGGAAAAAATTTTATTTGCAAATGGTAATTTACCTTGGGATGTTTTAAGAGTTTAGGGAGAACATTCCAGAATCTAAATTTTACTGTTCTATGAGATGTTGTTGTCCAGTCGCTACGTCCTGTCCAACCCTGTGATTCCATGGATTGCAGCATGATAGTCCTCCATTATCTCCCAGCGTTTGCTCAAGTTCATATCCATTGAGTTGCTGATATCATCCAACTATCTCATCCTCTGCCACCCTCTTCCCCTTTTGCCTTCAGTCTTTCCCAGCATCATGATCTTTTCCAAAGAGTCAGTTCTTTGCACCAGGTGGCCAAAGTATTGGGACTTCAGCATTAGTCCTTCCAATGAATATTCAAGGTTGATTTCCTTCAGGATTGCCTGACTTTATCTCCTTGCAGTCCAAGGACTCTCAAGAGTTGTCCCCAGCACCACAATTCAAAAGCATCATTTCTTCGGTGCTCAGCCTTCTTTACAGTCCAACTCTCACATCCATACATGATACATGACTAAGGGAAAAACTGTAGCTTTGATTATATGGACCTTTGTCAGCAAAGTGATGTCTTTGCTTTTTAATATGCTGTCCAGGTTTGTCACAGCCTTCCTTCCAAAAAGCAAACATCTAATTTCATGGCAATCACAATCTGCAGTGATTTTGGAGCCCAAGAAAGGAAAATCTGTCATTGCTTCCACTTTTCCCCCTTCTATTTCCCATAAAGTGATGGGACTACATGCCATGATCTTGATTTTTTTAATGTTGAGTTTTAAGTCAGCTTTTTCACTCTCCTTTTTCACCTTCGGTACTTTAGTTCCTCTTCATTTTCTACCATTAGAGTGGCATGGTCTGCACATCTGAGGTTGTTGATAATTCTCTTGCAACCTTGATTCCAGCCTGTGACTCATCCAGCCTGGCATTTCACATTATGTACTCTGACCTTGATATACTCCTTTCCCAATTTTGAACCAGTCAGTTGTTCCATGTAGTGTTCTGACTGTTGGTTTTTGATCCACAAACAGGTTTCTCAGGAGGCAGGTAAGGTGTTCTGGTAGCCCTATCTCTTTAAGAATTTTCCAAGTGGCAAACCAATCCAGTACTCTTGCCACAGAACCCCATGAACAATACAAAAAGGTAGAAAGATATGACAGCAAAAGGTGAGCTCCCAGGTTGGAAGGTGTCCAACATGCTATTGGGGAAGAGTGGAGGGCAATGACTTACAGCTCCAGAAAGAATGAAACCTCTGGGCCAAAGTGAAAACAACACTCAGTTGTGGATGTGTCTGATGGTGAACATAGTGTTCAATGCTGTAAAGAACAATATTGCATAACAACCTGGAATGTTAGGTCTATGAATCAAGATGGACTGGACTTGATCACGAAGGAGATGACAAGAGTGAACATCAATATTTTAGGAATCAGTGAACTAAAATGGACAGGATTGGGTGAATTTAATTCAGATGACCATTATATCATCTCCTGTGGGCAAGAATCCCTTAGAAGAAATGGAGTAGCCCTCATAGTCAACAAGAGACCAAAATGCAGTACTTGGGTGCAATCTCAAAAATGACAGAATGATCTTGATTGGCTTCCAAGGCAAAACATTCAGTAATCAAAGTCTATGCCCCAACCACTGATGCTGAAGAAGCTGAAGTTGACTGGTTCTGTGAAGAATTACAAGACATTCTAAACTAATACCAAAAAAAAGATGTCTTTTCATCATTCAACTAGATAATCAGGTTGAATATTGAAGTTAAAAAATAAGAGAAATGGCATAAGGAGAGACCATTAAATATTTCTAATATTTAGAGAAGTTGAATAGGAGGAAGAACCTATTAAAGCAACTGCTCCAAAAAGTTTTGTACATTTATCTGTCTACTTAAGAACAACATACTCATAGTAGGTTTCAATTTTTTTAAAATTTCTTTACAATACAGCAACTATTATAAAAACAAGTTGTGAACAAGTTGCTTGTAGACTGGTGCCCTACAGATTTTTTTTTTTCTTGTGACTGATATGCTCTGGAAACAAGTATTGCTGTGTCTATTTTGGCACTTTTACTTTTGCTTTTGAAAAGAGAAGACTGCCTATGAATAAGTGTTTTGAGATAGGTATTCAGGGCTCGATCTGAGCACAGAAATCAAAACCATGGCACATTAATGTTTTATATTTAGAATGCCTTCTACTTTGGGATTTTCTTTCTTCATAAACTTCTCCACATTATGTAATTAAGGATCTCTCCTGAAACTCAGCAAGTAAAAGAAACTGACTAATACATTGATACAGGGGAGCCAGCAGATGTAGTTGGAAGAGGCACACCGTGTTTACAAGCATTATCCCATAGTAGACCTCAATAATCGATCACAGCCAATGTTCTTACTGAACTTCCCCTTGGAATTCTTCACAATATAGGATTCCAGGTCATCAAAACCAATCAGTGGGGGTTAGGCGAGGTAACAATAGGCATCTTTGATCTTGTTAAACCATCAAGATTTTCTTACAAAATTAAGAAGAAATGTGAACAGAGACATTTATCCAAAATAAGAATTTAAGGAATTGTTGAAGCATTTGCTCAGCTGCTATGCTTCATATCATGGAGTGTGAAGTCAAGTGGGCCTTAGGAAGAATTACTAGGAGCAAAGTTAGTGAAGATGATGGAATTCCAGCTGAACTATTGCAAATCCTTAAAGATGAGGCTGTTAAATTGCTGCACTCAATAAATTTGGAACACTCAGCAGTGGCCACAGAACTGGAAAAGGTCAGTTTTCATTTCAATCCCAAAGGACAATGCCAAAGAATGTCTAATTACCATACCTTTGCACTCATTTCTCATGCTACCAAAGTAATGCTCAAAATCCTTCAAGTTAGGCCTCAGCAGTATATGGACTGAGAATTTCCAGATGTACAAATTGGATTTAGAAAAGGCATAGGAACCAGAGATCAAATTACCAACATTCAATGGATGATGTATAAAGCAAAGAATTCCAGATTAACATCTACTTCTGCTTCATTGACTATACTAAAGCCTTTGACTATGTGTGGATCACAATAAACTGTGGAGAATTCTTAAAAAGATTGGCATATCAGACCATTTTACCTGTCTCCAGAAAAACTTGTATGTAGGTCAAGAAGCAACAGTTAGAACCGGACATGGAACAAAGAACTGGTTCAAAATTGGAAAAGGAGTATGTCAAGGCTGTATATTGTCATTATGCTTACTTAACTATATGTGGAATACATCTTGTGAAATGCCAGGCTGGATGAATTTCAAACTGGAATCAAGGTTGCTGGGAGAAATATCAACAACCCCAGATATGCGGATGATATCACCCTAGTAGCGGAAGGCGAAGAGGAACTAAAGAGCTTCTTGATGAAGGTGAAAGAAGAGAATGAAAAATCTGGCTTAAAGCTTAACATTAAAAAAACTAAGATCATGGCATATAGTTTTATCACTTCATGGTAAGTAGATGGATAAAAAATGGAAATAGTGACAGATTTTATTTCATTGGACTCAAAAATCACTGCAGACAGTGACTGCAGCCATGAAATTAAAAGACACTTGCTTCTTGGAAGAAAAGCTATGACAAGTCCAGACAGTTTATTAAAAAGCAGAGACCTCACTTTGCTGACAAAGACGGATATAGTCAAAACTATGGTTTTTACAGTAGTCATGTATGGATGTGAGAGTTGGACCATAAAGAAAGCTGAGCACCAATGAATTGATGCTTTCAAATTGTGGTGTTGGAGAAGATTCCCGAGAGTCCCTTGGACAACAAGATCAAACAGTCAATCCAAAAAGAAATCAACCCTGAATATTCATTGGAAGTTGAAGCTCCAATACTTTGTTCACCTGATGCAAAGATCCAACTCATTGGAAAAGACCCTGATTCTGGGAAAGATTGAGGGGAGAAGGAGGAGGAGGGGATGACTGAGGATGAAGTGGTTGAATGATATCACGGAGCAATGGACATGAGTTTGAGCAAACTCCGGGAGATAGCAATGGACAGGAAAGCCTGATGTGCTGCAGTCCATGGGGTCACAGAGTCAGACACGACGTATTGGCTGAACAAGGAAAAAACATCCTTATAATCAGATGACGAGTGACCTTGTAGGGTAAAGCTTAAGCTGAGGGTGGAAGAATAAATTGTTAAGAATTAGTTTGGCCAACACTCATGTTTAAACATGATCTATGAAAAGAGGTTTGGGTGTAAAAATTTAAGGAATACTGAGGTCAGAGACACAAGTAAATTAAGGGAAAATGGAAAAAACAGGGTGATAGTGAATGTAAGGGTTAAAAGTGAGGCAAGTGGAAATGAAGTAGAGGGCAGAACTTTGGCTCTAAGTGAAATCAGACATAACATTTCTGAGTTTCATAAAATGCTTATGGCCATGTCCTGGTCCTTCTGATACTCAGTCCATTGAAAATGCTTAGGTGATTTTGACATAAAGCAACATTAATTTTGAAGATTACAACAATGGGGACTGGAAATTGATTTTTTTAAAAGCAAAATTGTTTCTTAATTGATTTTACTAAAGTTTTACTATTAAGTAAATTATTCACATCTGATTTTCTTTTGAGTCATTAGAGGGGGTGTCTGAAAATTGTTATATTTTCATACATTATGATGTATGACCATGTGTTTGATCAGATGTTGGTTATTGTTAAACACACACTGAGCCACTACCACTTGTCATGCATGCATATTTACCTTCACACCACACCGTACTTAAAGTAAAAAAATAAAAAATAAAAAAGTCACCAGAGGGCGGTCCCAAGATGGCAGAAGAATAGGATGGGGAGACAACCTTCTCCCCTAAAAATACATCAGAAGATCATCTGCAATAGGAGCAAATTCCACAAAAACTTTTGAATGCTGGCAGAGAAACCCAGATACCCAGAGAGATGCACAGCCTGCCTGGGACTGTGCCCTCACGGTGCACCTGGGAGCCTGGGGAGCTTGGACCTGGGAAGTGCACACTGCCTTGAGCTATGGCAACCCCAGTGTGGCCCACCCACTGGGAGCACCCCCCACACATGCTAGTGGCATTTGCTTGAGGTCTCAGTCCCTCTCCACAGCACAACTGAGCAAGGGAGCCCGAATAAATGGCCACTTTTGCCCACTCAAATCGGGGAAGAGATTAGACACTGAAGAGAATTGCAATCAGAGGAGGGCAAACTAAACAAAAAAAAGAAAAAAAGAACGGGAACCGCCCAGGAAGTATGAAGTGCAACAGATTAAAACCCTGCAGTTAATGCTAACAGGTGCATTTGCGACTTAGAACAAGCACAAGACAAAAACAAGGGACTATCTGACACTGAACTGACCCCACACTGCCAACAATGGCTCCAGAGAAATTCCTAGATATATTGTTATGATTATTGTTTTTTAATTTTTTAAAATTTTAGTTCTTTATTACTCCTTTAACTTTCACTTTTATAGCCTACTACTTTCTTTTTAAAAACCTCATTTTTTAAACAAATTCCAGATTTAAAAAATTTTTTGTGATCAATTTTGTTTTGTATTTTTTTATTGTACTTTTGAGAGTCTAATCTCTATTCTAGGTTTTTAATCTTTGCTTTTTGATATTTGTTATTAATTTTGTACCTTTAACAGTTTAATTTTTAGTATCCATTTTCACTTAGGGATTTGATTACTGGCTTGATTGCTCTTTTCCTTTATGACTCTCATTTTTGTCCTCCTGGTCACCTCTATCTCCCTCCTCCCTCTTCTCTATATAACTCTGTGAATCTCTCTGGGTGTTACTGACTGTTGAGAGTTGTTTGACCATTAACCTTGGGGTTTTATCTTCTGCACTGTGTGGACAGAGAAGAAGACTACTCTAAGAGGGAGACCAAAACCAGAGGCAGGAGGCTCAACTCCAGAACTTTGGAGTACCACAAAACTCCTGACCCAAGGAAACATTCATAGGTGAGAGTCCACCCAAAAGCCTCCATACCTACATTGAGGCCAAGAGCCAGCAAACTCCACCCAAGACCCAGCAAGTTCCAGTGCAAGACACCTCATGCTAATCCTCCAACAAAAAGGAACACAACCCTGAACACTAAGAGACAGGCTATCCAAAGTCATACCAAACCCATAGACACCATAAAACTCACTACTAGATACTGCATTGCCCTACAAAGAGAAGAGATCCAGCTCCAGCCCCCAGAATAGAGACACAAATTCCTCCAACCAGGGAGCCTTCAACAAGTCACTTGTCCAACCTCACCCACAGGGAACAGATTCCACAATTAAGAGGAAATATGGTCCTCTAGCCTGCAGGAAGTGGAGCCTAAACACAGCAAACTAAACAAAATGAAAAGGCAGAGAAATATACAGCAGATTAAGGAACATGATAAAAACCCAAAAAAGCAAACAAAAGAGGAGGAGATAGGGAGCCTACCTTAAGAAGAATTTACAATGATTGTAAATACGATTCAAAATCTTGAAAAGAATATGGAGTCACAGATAAACAGACTAGAGACATGGATCAAGAAATTTAAAAAGGGCCCAGAAGAAATAAAGAATAGTCCATCAGTAATGAACAATGCAATAACTGAGATTAAAAACACCCTGGAGGGAACCAACAGTAGAATAACTGAGGCAGAAGAAAGGATAAGTGAGGTGGAAGATAGAATGGTGGAAATAAATGAAGCAGAGCTGAAAAAAGAAAAGAATAAAAAGAAGCTGAGGACAACCCCAGAGACCTCTGGGACAAAGTTATATTTCCCAACGTTTGAATCCTAGGAGTTCCAGAAGTAGAAGACAACAGAAAAAGGCATGAGAAAATACTTGAGGAGACAATAGTCAAAAACATCTCTAAAATGGGGAAAATAACCACTCAAGTCCAAGAAGCTCAGAGAGTCCCAAACAGGATAAACCCAAGATGAAACACACCAAGACACATATTGATCAAACTAACAAAAATTAAACACAAAGAGAAAATATTAAAAGCAGCTAGGGAAAAGAAAGAAATAACATACAAGTGGATCCCCATAAGGATAATAGCTGACAGAAGCTCATCAGGCCAGAGGGAATGGCAGGATATACTTAAAGTAAAGGAAGAAAAAAACCTACAGCTGAGGTTACATTACCCAGCAAAGATCTCATTCATATTTGAAGGAGAAATTAAATGCTTTACAGACAAGCAAAAACTGAGAGAATTCAGCACCACCAAACCAGCTCTTCAACAAATGCTAAAGGAGCTTTTCTAGACAGGTAACACAGAAAAGGTTTATAAAAATGAACCCCAACAATAAAATAAATGGTAACAGGATTATACTTATCAATAATTATCTTAAACATAAATGGTTTAAATGCTCCAACCAAAAGACAAAGACTAGCCAAATGGATACAAAAACAAAAAACCCCTATATATGCTGTCTACGAGGGACCTACCTCAAACCTAGGGACACATACTGACTGAAAGTGAGGGGCTGGAAAAAGACATTTCATTCAAATGCAGACCAACGGAAACTGGGAGTAGCAATACTCATATAGGATAAAATAGACTTTAAAGACCACTGTACAACACAAAGAAGGACCCTACATAATGATCAAATGATCAATGCAATAAGAAGTTATAACCAACTCCCGGAGCTCACCCAAACTCATGTCCATTGAGTCGATGATGCCATCCAACCATCTCATCCTCTGTCATCCCCTTCTCCTCCTTCCCTCAATCTTTCCCAGCATCAGGGTCTTTCCAAATGAGTCAGCTCTCTGCATCAAGTGGCCAAAGTATTAGAGTTTCAACTTCAACATCAGTTTTCCCAGTGAACACCCAGGAGTGATCTCCTTTAGGACTGGTTGGATCTCCTTGCAGTCCAAGGGACTCTCAAGAGTCTTCTCCAACACCACAGTTCAAAAGCATCAATTCTTCTGTGCTCAGCTTTCTTTATGGTCCAACTCTCACATCCATACATGAGTACTGGAAAAACCATAACCTTGACTAGATGGACCTTTGTTGGCAAAGTAATGTCTCTGCTTTTTAATATACTGTCTAGGTTGGTCATAACTTTTCTTCCAAGGAGTAAGATAAAAAAACCACATGATTACCTTAATAGATGCAGAGAAAACCTTTGAAAAAATTCAACACCCATTTATGATAAGAACTCTCCAAAAAGTAGGCATTGAAGGAACATACCACAACATAATAAAAACCATATACCACAAACTCACAGCAAATATTATCTTCAATGGCAAAAAGTTGAAAGTATTCCCTCTAAAATCAGGAACAAGACAAAGGTGCCCACTCTCACCACTACTATTCAACATAGTTTTGGAAGTTCTAGCCACAGCAATCAGAAAATAATAAGAAATAAAAGGAATCCAGATTGGAAAAGAAGAAGTAAAGCTCACTGTTTGCAGATGACATGATCCTCTGCATAGAAAACTCTAAAGATGCCAGCAGAAAATTATTAGAGCTAATCAATGAATATAGTAAATTGGCAGGAAATTAATTAAAGTGTATTAAAATTAATACACTTAAATTCCTTGTATTCCTATATACTAACAATGAAAAATGAGAAAGAGAAATCAAGGAAAAATCCCATTCAACACTGCAACAAAAAGAACAAGATACTTAGAAACAAATTTACCTGAAGAAACAAAAGACCTGTATATCAAAAACTATAAAACACTGATGAAAGAAATCAAAGATGACATAAATTGAGAAATAAACCATGTACATGGATTAGTAGAATCAATATAGTGAAAAAAAGATTATACTACCCAAAGCAATCAATAGATTCAATGCAATCCTTATCAAACTACCAACAGTATTTTCACCAAACTAGGACAAATAATTTCACAGTTTGTATGGAAACACAAAAGACCTTGACTAGCAAAAGCAACACTGAGAAAGAATGGAACTGGAGGAATCAACCTTCCTATCTCCAGAATATACTTCAAAGCTACAGTCATCAAGAGAGTATGGTACTACACAAAGACAGAAATGTAGAACAATGGAACAAAATAGAAAGTCCAGAGATAAATCCATGCACCTAGTGACACCTTAGCTTTGACAAAGGAGGGAAAAACATATAATGGAAAAAAGACACTCTGCTCAACAAGTGGTGCTGGGAAAACTGGTCAACTATGTATAAAAGAATGAAGCTAGGACACTTTCTAACACCACACACACACACACACACACACAAAAAAAAAAAAAACACTCAAAATGGATTAAAAACCTATATGTAAGACCAGAAACTATAAAACTCTTAGAGGAAAACATAGGCAGAACACTCTCTGACATAAATCACAGCAAGATCCTCTATGACTCACCTCCCAGAGTAATGGAAATAAAAACAAAAATAAACAAATAGGACCTAATTAAGCTTCAAAGCTTTTGCACAATGAATGAAACTATAAGCAAGGTGAAAAGATGCCTTCAGAATGGAAAGAAATAATAGCAACTGAAACAACTGACAAAGAATCAAGCTTCAAAATACAAACTCAGCTTACGCACCTCAATACCAGAAAAATGAACAACCCAATCAAAATATGAGCAAAAGACCTAAACAGACATTTCTCCAAAGAAGACATGCAGATGGCTAACAAACACATGAAAAAATGCTCAACATCATTCATTATTAGAGAAAAGTAAATCAAAACCACAATGAGGTATCTTCTCACCAGTCAGAATGAAATGAAGTGAGGTGAAGTTGCTCAGTTGTGTCCAACTCTTTGCAACCCCATAGACTGTAGCCTACCAGGTTTCTCTGTCCATGGGATTTTCCAGGCAAGAGTACTGGAGTGGGTTGCCATTTCCTTCTTCATAGGATCTTCCTGACCAAGGAATCGAACCCAGGTCCTCCACACTGTAGGCAGACGCTCTACCATCTGAGCCACTAGGGAAGTCCACCAGTCAGAATGGCCATCATCAAAAAGTCTACAGACAATAAATGCTGGAGAGGGTGTGGAGAAAATGGAACCCTCTTACATTGTTGGTGGGAATGCAAACTGATACAGCTACTATGGAGAACAGTGTGGAGATTCCTTAAAAAACTGGGAATAGAACTGCCATTGACCCAGCAATCCCACTGCTGGGCATGCACTACAAGGAAACCAGAGCTGAAAGAGACACATGTACCCCAGAGTTCACTGCAGCACTATTTACAAAAGCTAGGACATGGAAGCAACCTCGATGTCCATTGTCAGATGAATGGATAAGAAGTTGTGCTATATACACACAGTGAAATATTACTCAGCTATAGAAAGGAATGCATTTGAGTCAGTTCTAATGAGGTAGATGAACCTGGAGCCTATTACACAGAGTGAAGTAAATCAGAAAGGGAAAGACAAATACTGCATATTAATGCATATATATGGAATTTAGAAAGATAGTAATGATGACCGTACATGCAGGGCAGCAAAAGAGACACAGAGGTAAAGAACAGACTTTAGGACTCATTGGGAGAAGGTGAGGGTGGAATGATTTAAGACGATAGCAATGAAACATGTACATTACCGTATGTAAAACACATGCCCAGTGCAAACTGGATGCATGAAGCAGGGAACCATAGCCAGTGGTCTGGGACAAACCAGAGGAGTAGGGTGGGGAGGGAGGTGGGAGAGGGCTTCAGGATAGGTGGACACGTGTATACTTGACTGATTCATGTTGATGTATGGCAAAACCATCACAATACAGTAAAGTAATTATCCTCCAATTAAAATTAATTAATTAATTTCTTAAAAATCATTTGGCTTTTGGTTTGAAATCCATTTATACTGGGGAAGGGGAGGGAAGAAGGAAGGTTGGAGATTCAAGACATCCTTAATATTTCTCAGAATCTTTTGAATTTCTTGATGTAAAAAGATCTCAACTTCAGTTACCTCCTCCACTGCATCACTGACTCAGTGGACATGAGTCTGAGCAAACTCTAGGAGATGGTGAAGGCTAGAGAAGCCTGATGTGCTGCAGTCCATGGGGTCACACACGGCTGGATACAACTGGGTGGCTGAGCAACACCCACATGAAAAAATACTCAAAGCCTGTATCCTGTTGGTATTTAGAGAGCAAGTGGGACACAGGTTTTTCCTCTTCTGACTGTGATGTAAACTTACCACTATTGCATTCAAGTAAAGCTCCAACGGCCCCCTCTGCTCCTAGACTTAATGGATGAATTTAACAATCCAGTCTGCTGTCCTGGTGCTTCCCGGTTGCTCAGGGCTAGTTGTTAGCAGCTCATTTGGCAACTCGGTAGGATACGTTAATAAACAGGGAAAGCTGAAGAGTGCTACCCAGAGGGAGCAGGGATTCAGTCCCCCTAGGAGTTTGTCTGGAAGACAAACAAAGCTGTTGGGAAATATTTATTTTCTCTGTTGAGGAATCTTTTTCTCCGTAGGATTTGAGTTCAAACAGGGGCCAGCACCTTGTTGCCTCTGCATGAGAGGCACAGAATGACCTCTGAAAATGAATGATGGTTAGAAAGGGGATCACAGATTTGACTTGCAATCAGGAAGCCGAAAGGTTTCGTTGCTCTCCATAGTAAAAGGCTATTGATTCTGCAAGTAAGAGCTCACTGTTCCCTGAAGTTTAAGTTTATTCAGTCTTTTGCCCTTTAAGAGTCCCTTGCTGTTAAGAACTACTATGAAATTTAGCACTTGTTTAATGTAAAATGAATTTTTGTGATTGGCCATGGTTGCTCTCATAGGTTGCAAGTCTGCTGTCAAGGGGAAAGTGCTGGACACTTTACCTAATATAGGTTTTACTGAATGGTCGCTTTCGAAGAGATCTTAACATGACATACCTTGGCATACTCATCACTGTGTCTTACCAAAAAAAAAAAACCTAATGGATTGGGTGCTGAAATGGCAGAATCTTTTCAAAAATTTCTTTCTTTACATGCAAGAAGCCACCATGGTTGTTTTAAGCTGGAAAAATGAGAACAGCAGTACCAGGAAGCTAATGTCTCCGAAAGAGATAGTATCAATTATGTTTGCAGTCACCGATATATGTACTACTGTGATGTTATAGAAGATGGCCAACCATGCCTGTGTCTATTCAGTCTACCCACAATCTCTTTAGCAAAAGTCTGAACATTCGCAACATGACCAAAGGGACACAGAGGCTGCTTGGGGCTTACCCATCTCTGTTTCTAGCATACAGAATAGTAGTTTTTTTGAAATGATTTTTTTTTTCAGATTAAAAAAGTAATACCTAGTGATAAATATCATTAATGTTTTTGAAGACTTTACTTTTTAGAGTAGTTTTAGGTCTATGACAAAATTGAGAGGAAAGTACAGAGATTTTCCATATATCTCCTAGCCACCTCCATTACTACATGACTCACCAGAATGGTTCATTTCTTAAAAATCAAGCATGAACCTGCATTGACACATTATTATCACCCACAGTCCATAGTTTACCTATGGATTTACTCTTGGTGGTGTACAAATTCTATGCCCTTGTACAAATGTATAATGACATGTGACTATTGTTATATTTCTACTGCTGTAAAGGTCTTTGTGCTCTGCCCATTCATCCTTCTCTGCCCAACCCTTAGGGCATCCCAGGTGGCACTAGTGGTAAAGAACTTGCCTGCCAACACAGGAGGCATAAGAGACATGGATTTGATCCCTGGGTGGGGGAGATTCCCCTGGAGGAGGGCATGGTAATCCACTCCAGTATCCTTCCTAGAGAATCCCATGACAGAGCCAGCTACAGTCCATGGGGTTGCAAAGAGTCAGACATGACTGAAGCTACTTAGCAAGCATGCATGCCCAACCCTTGGCAATCACTAATCTTTTTATTGTCTCCACAGTTTTTCCTTTTCTAGAATGGCATATGGTAGGAATCACATAGCCTTCTCAGATTGGCTTCGTTCACTTAATGTTATACATTTAAGTTTCCTAAATGTCTATTCATGATTTGATAGCTCATTTATTTTTTAAGTGAAGTGAAGTGAAAGTTGTTCAGTAGTGTCCAACTCTTTGCGACCCCATGGACTATACAGTCCATGGAATTCTCCAGGCCAGAATACTGGAGAGGGTAGCATTTTCCTTCTCCAAGGATCTTCCCAACCCAGGGATTGAACCCAGTTCTCCTGCATTGCAGGTGGATTCTTTACCAGCTGAGCCACAAGGGGAGCCCAAGAATACTGGAGTGGGTAGCCTATCCCTTCTCCAGTGGATCTTCCTGACCCAGGAATCAAATCGGGATCTCCTGCCTTGCAGGTGGATTCTTAACCGACTGAGCTATGCTATCAAATAATATCCCATTGCTTATAAATACCACAGTTTATCCATCCACTTATCTACCAAAGGAAATCTTGATGTCTTCCAAATTTTGGCAATTACAAATAAAGCTGCTATAAGTATTCTTGTGCAAGTTTTTGTGTGAACACATTTTCAACTCCATGGGTGATATGAAATATACACATACAGGTACATAATCAAATACATTGTTGCTATTAGCATTTTTAACAAACTGTTATATGTTAGGTTAATAAAGAGAATATAAATTCTTTATTTTACTTTCACTTATTCCTTTATTGCGCTTCCCTCATAGCTCAGTTGGTAAAGAATCCGCCTGCAATGCAGGAGAGCCCAGTTCGATTCCTGGGTCAGGAAGACCCTCTGGATAAGAGAAAGGCTACCCACTCCAGTGTTTGTGGGCTTCCTTGGTGCCTCAGCTGGTAAAGAATCTGCCTACAATGTGGGAGACCTGAATTCGGTCCCTGGGTTGGGAAGATCCCCTGGAGAAGGGAAAGACTACCCATTCCATTATTCTGGCCTGGAGAATTCCATGTACTATACAGTCCATGGGGTCACAAAGAGTCAGACAAAACTGAGCAACTTTCACGTTAATTCCTTTATTGATGCTTTACTTTTTTAATGTAGACATGAGATTATGACCTATATTATTTTCCTTATTTCTAAAGAATATCTGTTAACATTTTTTGCAAAACAGGTCTGCATTCATGCATGATAAGTCACTTCAGTGGTATCTGACTGTGACCCTATGGACTGTAGCCCACCAGGCTCCTCTGGCCATGAGATTCTCCAGGCAAGAATATTGGAGTGGGTTGTCATGCCCTTCTCCTGGGGACCTTCTTGATCCAGGGATCAAACCCACATCTCTTATGTCTCCTGCATTGGCAGGCAAGTTCTTTACCACTAGCGCCACCTGGGAAGCCTAAGAGAGCTCTCAGTTCAGTTCAGTTCAGTTCAGTCGCTCAGTCATATCCGACTCTTTGCAACTCCATGAATCACAGCATGCCAGGCCTCCCTGTCCATCACCAACTCCCGGAGTTTACCAAATTCATGTCCATCGAGTCGATGCTGCCAGCTCTACTGGTAACAAATTCCCTCACTTTTGTTTGCCTGAGAAAGACTTTATTTCTGCTTCACTTTTGAAGAAAAACTTTTACAGGGTAGAGAATTCTAGGTTAATGGGTTTTCTTCTCTCTCAACACATTAAATATTTCACTATTCTGACAAAGCAGATGGAATTCTTTTCTTTGTTTCTCTATAGATAAAGTTTTTTCCTCCACTTTGGATTCTTTAAGAATTTTTCCTTTGTCTTTAATTTTCATATTTTGTAAATGATACACTGAAGTGTAACTTTTTGGCAGTTATCCTGTTTGGTGTCCTCTTACTGTCCCGGCAAGAGATGCTAAGAGCTCTGTGGTTTTGTGTCTGACATTAATTTGGAGGATATTCTCGGTCATTATGATTTAAAATATTTCTTCTATTCCTTTCTCTCATTCTCCTCCTTCTACTGTTCACATCATGCATATGTGACCCCTTTTATAGTCGTCCCACATTCCTCAGATGTTCGGTTCTTTTTTCAGTCTTTCTTCTCTTTGCTTTTCTGCTTTCAGGGATTCTATTGATATAAGCTCTAGGTCAGAGATTCTTTTCTCAGATAGGTCCAGTCTACTAACAAATTCATTTTTCTAATTACAGTTTTAATTTATAGCATTTCTTTTCAGTCCTTAATTAGGATTTCCATCTCTCTTCTTTCCTTGTCCACCCATCTTGCTTATTGCATACTTTATCCATTGGACCTCTTTGTGTATCAGTCCTAGTTATTTCTGTCATAGTTATTTCTAAATAAATGGTCTGATAATTCCAACATCCTTGCCAAATCTTGTTCTAATGCTTGCTTTCTGTCTTCAATGTGTGGTTTTTACCTTTTGGTATGCCTTGTAATTTTCTCTTTTCCTTCCAGCTTTATTGAAATATAATTGGTATACAACACTGCGTCAGGCTTCCTTGATACCTCAGTTGGTAAAGAATTCACCTGCAGTGCAGGTCACCCTGTTCAATTCCTGGGTCCGGAAGATCCCCTGGAGAAGGGAGAGGCTGCCCACTCCAGTATTCTTGGGCTTCCCTTGTGGCTCAGCTGGTAAAGAGTCCGCCTGCAGTGTGGGAGACCTGGGTTCGATCCCTGGGTTGGGAAGATCCCCTGGAGAAGGGAAAGGCTACCCACTCCAGTATTCTGGCCTGGAGGATTCCATGGACTGTATAGTCCATGGGGTCACAAAGAGTCGGACACGACTGAGCGGCTTTCACTCACCATGTAAGTTAAAGGTGTGCTGCGTAATGATTTGACTTACACACATCATGAAATGATCACCACAGTAAGTTTAGTCAACATCCATCATCTCCTATGTGTGCTGTGCTTAGTCACTTAGTCATGTCCGACTCTTGTGGGACCCCATGGACTGTAGCCTACCAGGTTCCTCTGTAAATGGGGGTTCTCCAGGCAAGAATACTGGAGTGGCTTGCCATGCCCTCCTGAAGGGGATCTTCCCAATCCAGGGATTGAATTCAGGTTTCCCACATTGCAGGCTGATTCTTTATCATCTGAGCGATCAGGGAAGCCCCATCATCTCACATAGATACAAAATTAAAGAAAAAAATATTTTCCCTTAGGCTTTACTCTTTTAACAATTTTCATATATAACATACATAAGTGTTAATTACATTAATCATGTGGTACATTACATCTCTAGTACGTATTTGTCTTATAACTGGAAAGTTTTAGCTTTTGATGACCTTCATCCAATTCTCTCCTGCTGGTAATCACAAATCTGACCTCTTTTTCTCTAAGTTTATTTGTATGTTGAAGTATAATTGACCTAAAACATTATGTTAGTTCCCAGTTCACAACATAGGATTGTTTATTTCTATATATTACAAAATGATCACCATGATTAGTCTGGTTATCATCTGTCACCACCCAAAGATATTACATTATTACTCTTGAGAGTCCCTTGGACTGTAAGGAGATCCAACCAGTCCATCCTAAAGGAGATCAGGCCTGGGTGTTCATTGAAATGACTGATGTTGAAGCTGAAACTCTGATACTTTGGCCACCTGATGTAAAGAGCTGACTCATTGGAAAAGACCCTGATGCTGGGAGAGATTGAGGGCAGGAGAAGGGGACGACAGAGGATGAGATGGCCGGATGGCATCACCGACTCAATGGACATAGGTTTGGGTGGACTCTGGGAGTTGGTGATGGACAGGAAGGCCTGGCATGCTGCGGTTCATGGGGTCGCAGAGTCGTACACGACTGAGTGACTCAACTCAACTGAGCTGATACTATTCACACTGCGATTTTCATCTTTGAGGCTCATTTATTTTGTAACTGAACGTTTTTATGTCTTAATTTCCCTTACTTATTTCATTCAACTCTCTGCCCGCTTTCCTTCAGACAATCATGACATTATTCTCTGTATCTAGGATTCTGTTTCTTTTTTGTCATATTTGTTCCTTTGCTTTGTTTTTTAAATTATGTATACAAGAGAATTCATATAGTATTTGTCTTTCTCTGACTTATTTCACTTAGCATAATACTCTGTATGTTTCATATCACAAATGGCAAGGTTTCATTCTTTTCTATGACTGAGTATATTCATACATATATACCACATATAGCTTAAACATTCATCTATTGAAAGTATTTGGTTGCTTCCATATCTTGGCTAAATCTCCAATACTTTGGCCACCTGATGTGAAAACCTGACTCACTGGAAAAGACCCTGATGTTGGGAAAGATTGATGGCAGGAGGAGAAGGGGACAACAGAGGATGAGTTGGTTAGATGGTATCACTGACTTGATGGACATGAGTTTGAGCAAGCCCCAGGAGTTAGGTGATGGACAGGAAAGCTGGGCATGCTGCAGTCCATGGAGCCACAAAAAGTCAGACACGACTGAGCAACTGAACTGAGCTGATATCTTGGCTGCTGTAAATAATGCTTCAGTGAACACAGAGGTGTGCATATCTTCCAAGTTAGAGTTTTTGTTTTCTTCAGATAAATACCCAGGACTAGATTTGCTGGATCATATGGCAGTTTTATTTTACTTTTTTTCAAGACTCTTCATATTGTTTTCCATAGTAGTTGTACAGATTTACATTCCTACCTATAATACACGAGTCCATTTCCTACACATCTTTGCATCACTTGAGAGTTGCTATCTTTTAGATAATACTCACCCTGATATGTGGTCAAAAATATGCTTGATATGATTTCAATCTTCTTTTACTTAACAGAGAGTAGGGAAGTCAGAATTATGTAAGTCTCAGAAGTTCATAACATTGTACACAGTCAGTAACCAAAGTCATCTCAAAGAAAAAGAAATGCAAGAAGGCAAAATGAAGACCTTACAAAGACCTGAGAAAAGAAGAGAAGCAAAAGATAAAGGAGAAACGGAAAGATAAATCCAAATGAATGCAGAGCTCCAAAGAACAGAGGAGAGATAAGAAAACCTTCTTAGAGAACAATGCAGATAGATAAAAACAATAGAATGGAAAAGACTGGAGATCTCTTCAAGAAAATTAGAGATATCAAGGAAACATGTCATGCAAAGATGAGCACAAAAAAGGACAGAAACAGCAAGGACCTAGCAGAAGCAGAAGAGATTAAGAAGAGATGGCAAACATACACAGAACTGTACAAAAAAGGTCTTAATGTCCCAGATAACCACAGTGGTGTGATCACTCACCTACAGCCTGACATCCTGGAGTATGAAGTCAGGTGGGCCTTAGGAAGCATTACTAAGAACAGAGCTAGTGAGGTGATGGAATTTCAGCTGAGCTATTTCAAATCCTAAAAGATGATGCTGTGAAAGTGCTGCACTCACTATGTCAGCAAATTCGGAAAACTCAGCAGTGGCTACAGGGCTGGGGAAGGTCAGTTTTCATTCCAATCCCAAAGAAAGGCCATGCCAAAGAATGCTCAAACTTTTGCATGATTGTGCTCATTTCACATGCTAACAAGGTAATGCTCAAAATCCTTTGAGCTAGGCTTCAACAGTACATGAACCAAGAACTTACAGATATAAAAGTTGGATTTAGAAAAAGCAGAGGAACTAGAGATCAAATTGCCAACATCTGCCGAATCATAGGAAAAGCAACAGAATTCTAGGAAAACATCTACTTCTGCTTCATTGACTATGCTAAAGTCTTTGACTGTGTGGATCACAAAAAATGTGGATAATTCTTAAAGAGATGGGAATGCCAGACCACCTGACCTGCCTCCTAAGAAACCAGTATGCAGGTCAAGAAGCAACAGTTAGAACTGGACATGTAACAAAGGACTGGTTCAAAACTGGGAAACGATTACGTTAAGGTTGTATATTGCCATCCTGCTTATTTAACTTATATGCAAATCGAACCTTGGTCTCTTGCACCTTCTGCATTGGCAAGAGGGTTATTTACCACTGCACCCCTGAGAAACCCTTATATGCAAAGTACATCATGCAAAATATTGGGCTGGATGAATCAAAAGCTGAAATTCAGATTATCAGGAGAAATATCAATTACTTCAGATATGCAGATAACACCACCATTATCACCAAAAGCAAAGAAGAACAAAACAGCCTCTTGATGAAGATGAAAGAGGAGAAAGATAAAGCTGGCTTAAAACTCAACATTCAAAAAACTGAGATCAATGGCATCCAGTCTCATCACTTCATGGCAAATAGATGGGGAAAAAACAAAAATGAAGACAGACTCCGTTTTCTTGGGCTCCTAAATCACTGCAGATGGTGACTGCAGCCATGAAATTAAGATGCTTGCTCCTTGGAAGACAAGCTATGGCAAACCTAGACAGCATATTGTAAAGTAGAGACATTACTTTACTGACAAAGGTCCATCTATTTGAAGCTATGGTTTTTCCCGGAATCCTGTATGGATGTGAGAGTTGGACCACAAAAAATGCTGAGCACCAAAGAATTAATGCTTTTGAACTGCGGTTCTGGGGAAGACTCCTGAGAGTCCTTTGGACATCAAAGAGATCAAACAAGTCAATCCAAAAGGGAATCAACCCTGGCTATTCATTGGAAGGACTGATGCTGAAGCTGAAGCTCCAGGACTTTGAAACTTGATGCGAAGATCTGACTCATTGGAAAAGACCCTGATGCTGGGAAAGACTGAGAGCATGAGGAGAAGGAGGCCACTGAGAATGACTTGGTTGTATGGTATCATCAACTCAGTGGATAGGAGTTTGAGTAAACTTCCAAGGATAGCAAAGGACAGAGAAACCTGGCATGCTGCAGTCTATGGGGTCACAAAGAGTCAGACACGACTAAGTGACTGAACAGCAACAAATTTTAAGTGCCTTGCTTCAAAGCTCAGGTGGGTAAAGAATTCATTAATTCCAATTTCCTGATTGCTACTTAGGGAGATCAGGCTAGGGAAGAGAACTTATTACAAAAAGTCTACATACATATGTAAACACACATGTATATATATGTACTTAAGGTCTCCAAAGTAGGTCAGAATATCTCATAATGTAATTCATTTATCAGCAGCATTGCAAATTTTTCTTTCAATGTCTAATCCATTCATATAAAAACTTTCACAAAATACCTTGCATGTGTTCTTTATAATCTCCTATCCATATTTTCATCAGAATTAATTTTTCCAGGGAATAAATTGGATAATATTTCTATCTTGTTTAATTTTATATTAACTCCCAATCAATGATAGGAATAATCTAAGCTCTTTAAATACATTTAAGTCACTTCACAAAGAGTCCATGCTACCCTCTGACCCACATTATTAACAAACTCCAAAACACCATGCTGATTCATGCTCAGATGCTTTGTGAATGTTATTTTAATGGCCTAAAATATTATTTTCTCTTCTGTGTACCTTGTCAACTCAGTTCTTCCCTCCCTTAGAGTACCCTGCCAACACGAGCCCCTTTTTCCTACCTGCACCTCTGTAAGTTTTTACACCTACATTTTATTGGACCTTTTTGTTCTATGTCTGTCCCTTTCACCAACTAGTCTGGGAGCTCCTTGGGAACCAGAAATGTGTCACTTTGTCTTTGTATTCTCATTACCTATTTCAGCACTTGGTACATACAAGGTGCTCACTGAATTCCTGCTGAATGTGTGAATTAATGGATAAGCCTGTTAATACATGAACAGAGTCTCTAATTGTGAAATGGAATCTAAGTTTTGTTTGGCTGTCTTCATATGCTGTCTCTGACTCATATTTTGAATAGAACAGTTTGCTGTTATTAAGACAAGTTGCAAAAGCCCTGGGCCTCTATGGTGGGTATTGACACTCTTTGCTACCTCACGTGCAAAAGACGTGCCTCTAGGTCCAGTTCGCTGGCTGCCTTTTCTCAATCATTTCTCTTAAAGAGAAGGACTTTGTCTCCCTCTTAATGCTGAAATGGTGACTAGACCATAGAAGCGCCATGAAATGTATGTAAAGCATTTTACCCTGGACAAGGCCCATCGTTATAAGTGCTTAATAAATATTAGCTATTATTCCTTGAGTGTTTAAAGACTTCCTTAGGTGGAAGATATCATTAAGTTTTATTACTGACTAATGCTGGGAGGGATTGGGGGCAGGAGGAGAAGGGGACAACAGAGGATGAGATGGTAGGATGGCATCACCGACTCGATGGACATGAGTTCGAGTAAACTCCAGGAGTTGGTGATGGACAGGGAGGCCTGGCGTGCTGCAATTCATGGGGTCACAAAGAATCAGACATGACTGAGTGACTGAACTGAACTGAACTGAGTTGATATTACTTTCAACTTAAATCACAAATATTTCATGTCCATTGGTTTAGAATCTTATTCTAAGCACAACTTTCATCTCTTGGAAAGAGCCTGATTCTAGGAAGTAAAAATGAACAAAGAAAAACTTGAACTGTGAGTTAGAAAACGAAACTGATGAGTTTATGCACTGGTCTCACTTTATCCTAAGATTGCATTTGCTTTGCTTTTAAGGTCTTCCCAAATATGTGCTTGCACATAGCATTTTTATTACACCAACTTTTTTTAAGATTATTTTTAAATTTAGTCGTTTGTTTACTTTTGGCCCCGCTGGGTCTTCCTTGCTGTACACGGGCTTTCTCTGCTTGTGAAGATCAGGGGCTGCTCTATTGCAGGCACAGGCTTCTCACTGTAATCGCTTCTTTTGTTGCGGAGCGCAGGCTTTAGGCATGCAGTCTTCACTAGCTGTGGCTCGCAGGCTCCAGGGTGCAGGCTCAGTAGTTGTGGCACACGGGCTACGTTGCTCCGTGGCATGTGGGATCTTCCCGGGTGAGGGATCGAACTGGTGTCCCCTGCTCAGGCAGGCAGACTCCTAACCACTCAATCACCAGGGGACCCATATTATATCAACTTTGAGGTTTGGCAAACTGTTATCAAACTTCCACTGAAGTGGGAGTCTAATTTTTGAGAAAGTTCACTTAAGTTTTAGTAATAGACACCTGCTCATCTTAGCCTTTTGTGGTCTTTTTTTTTTTTTTTTTACAGAAAATATGATAAACATTGAATTTCTTCTTTTGGCCTGAGAGGAAATAATTCTGACCACAGATATAGAACAGAAAAATAATCTGAGCATTTCTTCTCTCCTTTATTTACACTCTTCTTGGTTTCTCTTCATTTGCATGTGGTTAACTGTTGATCTAGACCTAAATCAGATTTCTACTAATGACATCCAAAATCTGAGTTTAAGTAACTCAGTCTTTATTAGAAAACAATGAAACAAAATCACACTTGTTAGATATATTTCTGTTTGATTTTTAACTGACAATGCAAGCAGTAACTTGAAGAAAATGGTTCTTTGCATAAATGCATCCATGTCAGACTCAGCTAATCCAACAAATTTTTTTAATTAAAATTTAAAATGATTAACATGAATGCAAGAATGTCAGTTTACTTTACAAGAGAGAAGTTTTATAGATAATTAAATGGAGGTTGCTTGTGGTTCAAGTGGAAAAACTTAGAACTTACAGAGAGATTATCTGTAAGTTAGATAATGTTGTGAAATGCTATATTACCTTTAGGGCATAATGCACCTTATCTGATCTTCCATTCCTGGATTTGGAAAAAGGAAGCAATGGAACATGATTCATAGGGTTGTTTGGGTATTATAGAATTTGGACACATTAGGCACTCAGTGAGTAATTATTTATTTCTCATTTTTGAAACTTCTCTTATGAAACTTGGTCTTTTTCATAAAACAATTACATTATGTGCCTATATCTGTCCATACAAGGTTGCAGCCTTGAAGTGGCCCGTGGGAAATGTCAAAAGTTCAACAGTTTGGTAAAATTTTATGAGGACATTTGTGATTCTAGGCAGTATTACTCATGTACCCAATTTTAATAATGAGCAGTGTAAACAGTCATAAATTTTCACAATGGGCAGGATGCACTGGAAATGCACTATGGTAGTCTGAATTAAGCTCTCTGTCTCATTACAAGCTAACATTGACAGTAACATCACACAGTGCACACAGTTACTGCGTTGGAAACGTCACTTTCAGTGGAAATGATTGAAGACATTGTGGGCCACGGATACATCTTGTGAGAAACTGCAGGGAATTTCCTGAAATTAACGTGAGCCACCACGACACAAAGTAAAGAACAAAATTATATTTTTCCTAGTACCTTTAGCAGGTACTAGGGATTTTCCTTTGGTCCACTTTGCTTTGGAACCTGGCTCCCTGCCACACTTTAGCTCTGAATTTCCCTTGGAATTATATCTTTTAGTCCTTTTTTAGGGTTGTTGGTGAATGAATAAAAGACCCTCTGCAGATGGTAACAATGCTTAGCAACTACAGGAAGGAGAACGTTGTATTCTAAGGGTCTGTGCACCTGGTTGTAGATATGGCTAATGGAAATCAGCAGCATATACTAATCCCTAAGCCCAGAGTTGTCTGTCTGTGAAATTGAAGTAGAAAAGAATTGATGAGCTAACCAAAACAAAATTTCAACTGTATCTAAAAGGGGCCATGAAAGTAAAGTTCTCAGTAATGATATAGCAGAAAAAGTGCATTCAGACCTTACTGTGTGGCCAATGACAGGTCTGTTCACCTCCCTGATTATGTGCTTGCTCACCTGGAAAGAGAGAGTTAACAGAGTGTAGAGAAAGCTAAACGAGGTAAGGTATATAAAACACTTAGACTGGCACACGTTAAATACTCAATAAATGTTGGTATATGGCTTTCTATTGATAGGCAGTCACATACAGCATTATCTTACTTTTGTTTATTAAATTCCCAGAGGGTAGATAGTCTCAGGTGGTAAGGTAGTAAAACAGAGAAGAGGATAAAGGGAGGGGAAAATAAATCTCTAAGGTGATGATAGTTTGGGGAAAGCCATTCTTCTCAGTGTACTAAATCAGTTACAGCTTGGGGTGGCACAGTTTATCCAGCCACATAACTCATACTGTCCAGTTGGATGTAACAGAAAACGTTTAATGGGCTGCTATGCAGTGGGGCACAGGAACTCCAAAAAGTTGAATTAGACATGAGAAAATGTTTTAGTACAATGACAATGTAAGCACAGGCATTTAACTCTCCTCTTATCCATCACGATCTCCTCAACTCAGGTACACACACACACACACACACACACACACACACACAGACTTCCAGAATCCTAGATAAACTAGTTCAGTTCTGTAACCTGTAATGTGTCACATCTGACATTGACATGAAATGACAAGGGATTTTCATCAGGTAGAATGCAGATAGGCTTGAGTGAAGGAAGACCTGAAGGGCAGTATCACACAACCCTCTGAAAGAACTGCATCTTTAGGACTAGATGGAGTCTTTGAAGAGCTCTCTATAAACACCTCCTTACCTCAAAAGGACAAAAACAGAAAATGCTTCATGGATAGGTTGCCAGATAAAGTACATGATGCCAGATTAAATTTAACTTTCAGCTAAACAACATTTTTTTTTTCTTTACTGAATTCCATGATGGGGTCTCTTAGTAACACAATTTATACTAAAAAATCATATTAGTGAAGCAGAAGGTAAACTTAAGAACTATTTTCAAAACTTACAGGTAAAGGGATAAAAACTATAAGACTTGAAGTATAGATTCAGGACATCCAATATTTGCAAAATAATAACCTCATAAAGAAACAGCAGCTACTAATTAAACACCAAAAACTAAGCTGCTCTTACTTTTCCTTAAAGCAATGTTTGAGGTAGTAATCATCCATAGCACTCTGGGGTTTAATACAAGAATTCTGTACCCAGAGATTCCTGCATTAAGGGCAAAGAAAGACATTCTCAGACATGCACGTATTCAGAAATTATACCACCCACATACCTCTTCTAGAATAGTTAACTGAAAATATTTTCAAGCTAACTAACAGAAGAAACAATGCAATTTGAAAAATAGAAAAGTTATTATGTGAGATTAAAAGTAAGCAGTGAAACCAGATAAACACAGTTTAACCTAAATGATTATTTCCTAATGTAGTATTAAAGTTTAATGCAAGTATCAGACATTACACTAAAAAAGACAATAGAATGCATTAAATCATTAATTTTGTAATTATAATCTGTATATAAATCCTATATTCCATAAATTGAAAAGTGAAGAATTAGCAACTTTATAAAAGTAATGGGATAAAATTTCTCATCTTACACAGGATGAAATCTAATCTATTATGACTATAAAAATGGCCTAAATTTTAAGTATAGTGAATTCACTAATAAACTGAAAATAGAAAATATATTTCAATCTGGTAAAATTGGCTTCTGAGATTGAGGAAAAATACATAAAGAAGATACACTATCAAAGCATTAATGATGTCAGAGATTATGGGTTAAGAAAGTAGTTCAGTCCAATACAGTATTGGACTTACATCCTCTAAGAAGGATGGTAATCTCCATTGTCCTAACAAGTAAAAAAGCTAAACAGATTTTTTTTTTCTTTTTCAGTTCATAAGAGAAGGGAAGATACAGGGACACAGGGCAAAATGTTGTCTGAAGGTTAGAAAGACTGAAAGACAACCACACACATGGGGTTGTAGCTTCCTAGAACAGAGATTCACAAGTGGAAACTGCCGTAGGAACCATTGTGGGGTAGAAAAACGGACTGTAATTAACGAATTTCTGGCAGCTTAGTGGGGCAAGGTCATAGGAAAGACTCACAACATTGTGAGTTTACGTCCGTGAGTTTGACCGGGTTCCCGTAGTAAATATCAAAAAATCCCCTTGGACTTCTGATTGATTCACTAAGACATGTCTGACTTGGGGAGAGTAAATGAACCCTTTGAAATATACCAGGGCATTGGGTCCTTCTTAGCAAGTCGTACTCTTAGGGGAAATCAATTAACCAGAGTATAACCTGCCTAAGGTATAGCTGACTCTTAAACAACACAGGTTTGAATTGTTTGGGTCCACTTATATGCAGATTGTTTCAATAAATGCATTGAAAAAATTTTTGTAGCAATTTGAAGAAATCCACAAAAAAACTCCACATAGCCTAAAAATATCAAAAAATAAGAAAAAATTTTGTCATGGATGCATAAAATATATGTAGACATACATATAACATACAAAATATGTATTATGTTAATGGTGAGGTTTCTCGTCAATAGTAGGCTATTAGTAAAGTTTTAAAGAATTAAAATTATATGTGGAGTTCTGACTGTGCAAAGGCTCAGCACCCCTAATCCCCATGTTACTGTTATTCAAGGGTCAACTGTATAATCAAAGTCTAAATGACCAAGGGAAAGGAAATACCCAACTTCAACACATTCTAGCCATCCTGTCCCATCTAAGGGTAGGGGGGAAAAACAACCTGAGAAACATTTGTCTAGAGGGACAAGATTTACTCAAAGGCTGAGACCAAATTATAGAGCTACAGAATACTCCTCCATCTCATCACCACGTTACTAAACCCCTATTTATAGAAGTTTCTTTATATAGTACATCATATCCAGCTATCAATAAAAAAAAATTATAAAGTTTACTGACCAAAATGGCAGAGTAGGAAGACCCTGAGCTTACCTCCTTCTACAGGCACAGCATAATCACAACAACTTACAGGGCAACTATCAACGAGAGTGACCTGAATTCTTGGAGACAAGATTTTCCACAACAAAACATACAAAGAAGGAACAATGAGACATGTAGAAGGGGAGGAAACACAGTGTAGTCAAGTCCTACCACCCCTGGTAGGCAAACCACAAAGAGGAGCGTGATCACAGTTACAGAAGTTCTCCCCAAGGAAGGAGGGATCAGAACCCTACATCAGGGTCACCACAGCCCTGGTCCTGCATCATGAAGATAAGGGCCCAGACATCCGGCTTAGGAGACAACCTGTGATCATAGACGGGAGAGCTGAAGGGGTGTAGGAAACGGAAACTTTGTTCTTAAGGACACACGTGAAATCTCACATGATCTGAGTCCCAGCACAGACGCGGTAATTTGAAAGAAGCCTGGGTCATAACCCACTTGCTAATCTTGAAGAAGCCTCTCAGAAAGGCGAAGAGCCACTGGGACTCCCTCCAGACACATAAACACTGGTAGCAGCCATTCTGAGGAGCTTGTTCTATCAGGAGAATACTGGTGCCGGCAAGGTCCATTGGTGGTAGTCCTCCCTGAAGCTTGTCAACACTGGGACCCATGCCCACCAGCCGACCAGTTAGTACACAGGCCAGGTACTCCAGCGTCGAAGCATTCAGTCTCATGGGACCCAACCCCACTCACCAGTGGGTTGGCACCAGCCCCAGGCTCTCACCAGGCCTCCGTGAGCTGCCTCAGGGTCTGGCACTACCCACCAGCTCGTCCAAACATGAGACCCAGCCAGGCCCTGGGACCATCAGGCGACACAGCCAGCTGTGTTGGAACCTGTGCCTCCCAGAAGCCCTCAGGCCCCCTGGGCCCAGCAACAAGCTGCCCCGGGACCCGTGGGCCCACAACCAACCGCACCTGGATGCAGCCCCACCCACCAGTGGGCTAGCACCTACTCTGGAACCCCTGGTCCCTGCAGTCAACTATAACAGGATGCGGCCCCAACCATCAACAGGCTGACACCACCTCCAGGACTCCCCCTGACTTGCGGCCGACTGTACCAGGATCCAGTCTTGCCCGACAGCAGTCAACAGTCTCCACCCAAGGCAGGGCCCGGCATCTACGTGTTAATCGGCCCCACCACCACAGAAACACTGACTCAGCCCAGGTATGGAGCACTCCTAGATCTTATAGCTCCAGGAGCCAGAGAGAGTGTGCCGTTGGGCCCTGGAAGACATCACTTACATAAGGTCACTTCATTAAGACTGGGAAACGTATCACACCTGCCTACCACATACAAATAAATACGGAGGAGTAGGGAAAACGAGGTGACAAAGGAATATGTTCCAAATGAAAGTAAAAGATAAGACCTCAAAGAACTGAGAGGAGAAAAGTAATCTACCAGAGTTCAAGATAATGGTGATAAAATGTTCAGTGAACTATGGGTAAGAATGGATAAACACAGCTAAAAGTTTAACAAAGAGGTACACCAGAATTACTAATATTTACAGAGAAATTGGGCTTCCCAGGTGGCACGAATGGTAAAGAAGTGCACTGCCAATGCAGGAGATATGAGACGTGGGTTGGATCCTTGGATCCCCTGGAGGAGGGCATAGCAACTCACTCTAATATTCTTGCTTGGAGAATCCCATGGACAGAGGAGCATGGCAGACTACAGTTCATGGAGTCCCAAACAGTTGGACATGACTGAAGAGACTTAGCATGCATGCACAGAGAAATTATTAATGAAGAAGACCTGGAACTATCAGAAAACATTTACAACTTAAGATGTGAAGAGCAGTTGAAGAGACACAGTGTAATTCAAGACCATACACCAGGAAGGGCAACATGCAAAACAGGAGATACTGACAATTGCAGAAGTTCTCCTTGAGAAGGGAGGGCTCTAAGCCCCACCCTGGGTTCCCCAGACTGAGTCTTGCACTAGAAAGATGAACACCCAGAGCCTGGTTTTGAAGATCTTTGGGACTTATGTTTGGGAAATAAAGATTCCACTCCTAAGAGGTGCCCACAAAAATCTGTGGGTACCAACCCTGCCCATTAGTGAGCTGGCTCTAACATTGGGACCAATCTTACCACGAGTGGACAGGAGCTGGACCCAGGACACCCCAGGTCCCACTGTGTCCACCAGCTGGCTAATACCATTCTAAGACCACCAGGACCCTGGGACTAGAGACCTTGGGCTTGATCTTCCCAACAGTGAGCCAGCACTAGACCCTGGATGCCATGGACACTGGTCCCACACACCAGCAGGCCAAAACCAACTCTGAATCTCCAAGGTCATGCAGGCAGGGACGCTAGGCTCTGGCTCTGTCTAGTAGTAACTGGCACTAACCCCGGGAAGCCCTGGACCCAGACCCGCCCTCTGATGGGTGGATGGCAGCTCTGGGACTCCAGGCTCTATAGTCAGAGGCCCCAGTATCCAGCTCTGCACACCACTGGGCAGGCTTCAGCCCTGGTCCTGGCCCCCAAACCAGCAGGGGGACAGCAGCCCCAGGACCACCCCGGCCCTGTAGCCACCAGCGCAGGCTTCAGCTGTCCCACCACCAGGCTGACGCCAGCTTCAAGACACCTCAGCAAGCCACGCTGGGATCTGGCCACACTCGCTGTTAGAATGATACCAGCTTTGGGATACACTGGACCAATGGGTAATAACTAGAACAGGAATCACCCCCACCCCAGGGATCCACGCCAATCACCTCATCGCCCAGCGCTCCCCGCCAGCACTTGGGGACCGCTTCACAAGAGGCCTTGCAGCCCATCAGAACAGGGATGGGCCATGCCTCTAAGACAGTCCAGTCCATCACAGTACGAACCCACCGCAACAGAAGGTTTATGCAGCACACATCGAGGGTGCCCCTAGAGCAGAGAGGTCTGATGATTGGAGGGGAGCGCGCTGCTCAGATGCATAGGACGTCTCCTACAAATAGTCACTTTTCCAGGGTCAGGAAACATAACCAACCTATACAATACACAGAAATGAAAACACCAAAATTAAGCGAAACAAGGTAACAGGAAAATGCTCCAAATGAAGGAACAAGATAAAATCCTGGAAGATTTCAGTGAAATGGAGATAAGCAATGTACAAAGAATTTAAGATAATGATTACAAAGATGCTCAAAGACTCAGGAGAAAATGGAATGAACAGAGTAAGAAGTTCAAAGTTTTTAACAGAGATTTAGAAAATATAAAGAAGAGCCAGAGATGAAGAATACAATAAATTAAATTAAAGAATACACTAGAAGAAACCCACAGTAGATTGAATAATACAGAGAAAGAGATTAGCAAGCTGGAAGACAGAATAGTACAAATCACTGAAGCTGAATAGACAAATAAATAAAAATAAAAAATAAAAGTGAACAGTTTCAAGAAACCTCTAGGGCAACATCAAGCATACTAACATTTCCATTACAGGGGTCCAAAAGGAGAATAGAGAGATAAAGGGGAGGAGAACATCCTCAAAGACTGAAAGCAAAAAAGAAATTTAAAAATATCTCAGACAAATGAAAACAAAAATACAACAATCCAAATTCTGTGGGACACAGCAAAAGCAGTTCTAACAGAAAAGTATATAGTGATACAAGCTTATGTCAGGAAACAAAAAAAATATCAGATAGCCTAACCTCATACCTAAAGGAAATAGAAAAAGAAAAAAATCAACAGTTAGTGAAAGGAAGAAGCAAAAAGGACCAGAGCAGAAATAAATGAAATAGATACTAAGAAAGATCAATGAAACTAAGCTGGTTGTGTGAAAAGATAAAATTGACAAAACTTTTGCCAGATGCATCAAGAAAGAAGAGAGGGATCAAATCAATAAAATCAGAAATGAAAAAGGAGAATTTGCAACTCAAAACATATAAATACGAAATACTGAAACCATATACAAGCTCCTGTGTCCTTGTCTTTTGAAGTAAAATGCTGACATCAAGAGTTAATGATTGGGAAATGTGAAGATGAAGAAACAAAGAATAGCTGTTGGGCTAGGGAACTGGTAACAATTTAGACTATAATTCCGCCACACAACAGAGTCACAAACTCCCAGTTTCCTGAAAGACATAGCTAAAGGCTTGACACACATTCCTAAGTTGTTTTTACAGGAAGCAGAGCCCCCTCCAGATGAAAACTGCTGACCACAAGATCCTAGACCCTAAACTAGTGGAAACCAGAAGGCTGATGGTGCTTGAAACTTCACCTTGATGCCAACCAATCCAAGAACTCTCCGTGAGCTGATCACGCCCCACTCCTTGAACACTAAAACTCCTCTCTATCCTCTCCAGGGTGGGTCACCCCGTCTTCAGGGCCCACTGTGGCCCCCTTTGCCTGGGAAAACAATAAAAGCTACTGTTTACTACTTCACCCAAAACTCTGTCACCAGTGAACACAGGCTGAGTTTCTGCAACAGTATCATAAAAGTTTACTCTGAACAACTATTTGCCAATAAAATGAACAACCTAGAAGAAATGGACAAATTCCTAGAAATCTACAGTTTTCACAAAAAAGAAAATACAGACCAAAATAGCTTCAAAAATTCTCAACAAAATATTATGAAACTAAACTTAACATACATTAAAAGGCTCATGCATTATGATCAAGTGGGATTTATTTTAGGGATTCAAGGGTGGTTCAGCATCCGCAAATCAGTACAGGTTATGCACATTAACAAATTGAAGAATAAAAATCATATGGTTAGCTCAACAGATGCAGAAAAAGCTTTTGAGAAAATTCAGTATACTTTATGACAAAACTCTCAACAAATTGGATATAAAGGAAACATACTTCAACATAATAAAGGCCTTATATGATAAGCCCACAGCTAACATCATCCTCAATGTGAAAACCTAAAAACACATCCTCTGCATTAGGAGCAAGACAAGGATTCCCACTCTTGACACATTTATTTAGCATAGTCAGTCCTAGCCACAGCAATCAGATGAGGAAAAGGCACATGACTCCAAACTGTCAAGGACAAAATAAAACTGCCAGTTTGCAAACGGCATGATACTACATGTGCTTGCGTGCTAAGTCACTTCAGTCATGTCCAACTCTTTGCAACCCTATGGACTATATAGCCCACCAGGCTCCTCTGTCCAAGGGATTGTCCAGGCCAGAATACTGGAGTGGGTCAACTTTCCCTTCTCCAGGGGATTTTCCCTACCCAGGGATGAACCCAGGTCTCCCTCATTGCAGGTGGAGGCTGACTCTTTATCAGCTGGGCCACCAGGGAAACCCAATGCCAGGGAGCAGCTGCAAACACACATTACCATTAGCACAATAAATGTAGTGCTCTCGATTAATCCCCAAGCCATCCCTACTAGTTTTGTCTTCTGCAAAACTAGTCCTCGGTTTCACAAAGGTTGGGGACTGCTGCTATCCAGCATAATGCATACGGTCAACAATATCATAACTTTGCATGGGGCCAGGTGTTTATTAGACATATCATGTTCATTTCATAAACAACAGGATGTAAATGTCAAATCGTTATGTGGTGCACTCAAAATTAACTTAATATTATACATCAACTCTTTTTCAATAAAAATTACATGCAGTAGCGGACTCCCAACAGTATGATCAGATCAGCTCTCCTTTATATTTGAGGTAAGGTAAAAATGAGAAGCCTATGATTTCTCAATACCACCCCCCTATACTGGGACTATACCTCTTTGGGGGGAAAAAACACGTGGCCTTGCCTTCACAGCTTTGTGAGCACAGGAAAGCCCCCTGAGTCCAAGGGCGGGATGAGATCTGGGAAGGTACACGCGTCCTATCTGTTCAGCCCAGCCCCAGTCTCTCTACACCCAAGTGTTAAAACAGTTACCTCTTAAGTGCAAGGATTAGAATCATGGAAGCATTTTTTTTAAGCATGCAGTTCCTGGCCCGATTTCTCCATATTAAAAATAGATGCCTGGTCTTGAGCAGTTACTGAATTTTTCTGTATTTCAGTATCCCCCTCTGAAAAATTAAGATAATGATAGTTTCTGTTATTGGGTTGTTTGAGGATTATAAAGATTTTTTCTTTCACTTCTTCAAATTATTATTTTCATATAAAGCTACTTAATATTAAGTTTTAATAATGTATTTAAATTTTTTATAATCACTTATTTCACTTAAATTTTGAAAAGGCTTTCCTATTTCATCATTTGCTCACATATATCATTGAGACTGTTGGTTTTCCTCTTCTGTCTTGGATTCTAAATTTTAGATACAAATCACAGGGCCACCTTTGAAAGCTGTTTTAAGATAATTCATAGTCGAGTGGAGGTTCCCTCAGGACTGGCTGTCTTTCTCACTGCTGGACCTCAGATCTGTGCTGTTTTTCCAGCAAAACTGGCTTCTGGGTGATCACGAGTTGGGCAGTGCAATTTGACCTGGTCACGGCTGAAATGCATAGCTAAGAAGTAGTAGGTAATTTGACCTAATTTAGCCTGAGCCTCTCATCAGTTGAGATGAGATTATCAATTGAGGACAATTATGGAGGGTGATTTGGTTCTTCTGACCTACAGTCAGCTGGAGGTTCGAGTTGGATCATCTCACCTATGAAATTTCTCACAGGACTTCCAGATAATGATTTTAAATGCTAATTACTACATGCCATCAATGCTCTGATAAAATTGAAAGCATTTTGATTTATGATGGATATTAACTAAGAGCAAGAATTAAACCCAGTAGATATAAAGGATTGAAATATACTCAGAATGCTTGGGCACAAAAAGTGCAAAGCCCCTCCTTTTCAATAGTTGTATTTATTTCAGCTCAAAAACAGTTTCTACATATTACTGTCAGTAATATCACTGTAGAAATTGACCTGATTCTATCCAAATCTGCCGTTTTTTCTTGTTAAATATATACATAAATATCTTCTCCAACTTGGCAGCAATTCTGGCGCAGTCAGAAATAGGACGGGATCATATGTAGGAAATTTGAGTGTTCGGGGAGGTGCAATTCTGAGCTAAACAGAATTTGAAAGGCAAGGCCAGTCTGTGGAAAGTTCTTCCTGAATCTACCTAGCTGAAAGTATATCAAAGGATCCACAGACAGAGACCAAGACTTTCTAGCCTCAGATTCACCCTACCCTAAATCTGGTCCTTTTGATCACATATTCAAATATCAGAACTGTGAGATGAGCCTGGGCATGGGTGTCAAGGCAAAAGGAATTCAAAGAGATTCTGACCACTTTTGCCCTGTTAAAGTGCTGGATTACTTAATATCTATAAATTTCAGCTTCTGTAAAAACGAGGATTATAGCACTAATTCTTCACACAGTTGTTACAAACACTACATGAGTTGAGTGCCTAACACAGAGTGAATATTCAGTGCATACAAACAAAACCATTCTTCCTTCAGGAAGAGTCAGGGTACCTGAGTTTGAGTTTTGGTCTTGCCATTACGTATTCTCGCCGAGTAACATTTCACCCTCTAGGTTTCACCTTCTTCATCTTTAAAATGATATGGTAAAGCTACATTAGAGCTTTTCAAACTTTTGTAGGAACTGTTATATTTCACACACACACACAAAATGCCTCAGAGTGTATGACTCAGGTTTTTCTTTCAAAAAATATTTTTACAACTGTAATAGAGAAACATGAATATGTATGTGGGATATGTATACATATTTTACCATATTGATGGAACCTAATATTGTGTAAATGTTCTGCTTTCAACTTGTAAAATTGATTTACCTGATGTCTGTTCCAAATAGTGGTGGTCCCCATCAGGTTGCATTTGAAGTAAAGGATTCATGACACTACTAAAACGTTTTGAATGCCACAGAGCTAATGATCTCAGAGGATCCATTTAGCCTATGATTCCAAGGAACTGATTTTCTTTAGTTTGACCAAATAAAAATAAATACAAATGTTCCTTACCACTCCCTTGGTACACTAGATGTCTCAGTAACCTGGATATTTGAAAGTCAGAATCTTCAGCATCTCTCCCAGGAGTAAAAGAAATGCTCCCTTAGATCACATTGGGTGTTTGCTTAGCTATTTAGTCACACAGAATATATGTAACATGGCAATTAATGCAGCAATACTATCCCAATTAGAAATCTGAAACAACTAAAGGTTGCAGATGTTTCTTCCTGCATTATTTAAAAATAACAATAACCTGGTGATGACAGTCATCGCTGCTCTATGGAAACTGCAGTTTGAGTTTCAGTGTAGGATCTATTTTAAAGTACGCTCTGGCCCAGGGCTTCTGGGTGATATGAATTATTCTTATTTCCATATACACATGAAAAATGAAGACTATAGAACAATAACTATAAACTCTGAGAAGGATTTACATGTGTCCAGCCTGTTGCTTAACTAGTACAGAACAGAATTGTCATTGTTTTTTAGTGGAAATTCTTTAAGAATGAAGTTAGTTTGTCTTTTAGGGACTATTTTCATAAATCAATCTCTGGTTGAGTCCCTATGGAAAACATATTTCATTTATGAACTTTTTCTATGCCTCTCTGTTTGAATATGAAGGTAATTGATTTTATAATACCAATTGTTTGAACAGATTAGCTTATTGAATTAATCTTTTAGCATTACTATGATTTATTTGTTTTCTATGAAGTCTTTCCTTGTAAAGTATGAGTATGGAAAAAATGCATATTGCTTTTAAATTAGGGAACTCAATACCCCCTTCACACATTTCACTTTATTGAACATAGACCAGTATATAATACAATTCATCTTGTTTCTAATTGTCTCTGCCTTTAAAAGGCCACAATGTGCCCTATTAAATATAAAAATTGTGTCTTTCTCATATTATTTATATGGCTCTACCCAAGGTCATAATTAAATGTTGACTTGTATACTAACATACTTTCTTCAGTCTTCCAAAATTTTACAAGGATAAGGAGTAACACAATACTTCATAGATGATAGTCCTCACCATTCCCAGAAGGCTTTCCAAGTAGCAATGTTTCCGTGATATTTTAAGTTCTCTGATTTTCTAGTACATTTTGTGTCATGAAACTTCGAAACCGAACTGGTCTCACTCTCCAATATATATCAATAGAAACCTTTTCCTTTCACTGTCAAACAGATAGAATTCTCCCTTTCCATTTTCAAAACTCTGCTGACAATGCACAGCTAATAATACAATTTTTTGTTGTTGTTCAGTCATGAAGTTGTGTCCAACTCTTTGTGACTCCATGGACTGCAGTACATCAGGCTTTCCTGTCCTTCACCATCTTCAGGAATTTGTTCAAACTCATGTCCATTGAGTTGGTGATGCCATCCAACAATGTCATCCTCTGTTCCTCCCTTCTCCTCCTGCCCTCAAACTTTCCCGGCATCAGGGTCCTTTCCAGTGAGTTGGCTTTTTACATGAGGTGGCCACAGTATTGGAGCTTCAGCTTCAGCATCGTCCTTCCAATGAATATTCAGGGTTGATTCTCTTTTGGATTGACTGGTTTGATTTCCTTGCTGATCAAAGGACTCTCAGTAGTCTTCTCCAGTACCACAGTTTGAAAGCATCGATTCTTTGGTGCTCAGCCGTGTTTATGGTACAACTCTCACATCCATATATGACTACTGAAAAAAACCAGAGCTTTGACTATATGCACCTTTGTCAGCAAAACGATGTCTCTGTTTTTTAACATGCTCTCTAGGTTTTTCATAGCTTTTCTTCCAAGGAGCAAACGTCTTTTAATTTCATGGCTGCAGTGACTGTCTGCAGTGATTTTGGAGCCCAAGAAAATAAAGTCTCTCACTGTTCCCACTGTTTCCCCATCTCTTTGCCATGAAGTGATGGGACCTGATGCCATGGTCTTAGTTTTTGAATGTTTAGTTTTAACCCAACTTTTTCATTATCCTCTTTCCCTTCATCAAGAGGCTCTTTAGTTCCTCTTTGCTTTCTGCCACAAGGGTGGTGTCATCTGCATATGTGAGGTTATTGATATTTCTCCCGGCACTCTGAATTCCAGCTTTTGACTCACCCAGCCCAGTGTTTCCCATGGTGTACTTTGCAGAGGGGCTTCCCAGGTGGCACAGTGGTAAAGAATCCAATTGTCAATGCAGGAGACACAGGAGACCCAGGTTCTATTTTCATATAAGTTAAATAAACAGGATGACAATATATAGCCTTGACAAACTCCTTTCCCAATTTTGAACTAGTCCATTGTTCCATGTCTGGTTCTAACTGTTGTTTCTTAACATGCATACAAGTTTTTCAGGAGGCAGGTAAGGTGGTATGATATTCCCCTCTTTTTAAGAATTTTCCACATTTTTTGTGATCCACACAGTTAATTACATTAGTTAAATACTAGATACTTCTAATCCACAAACTTTCAAGTTTTCCTAAGATATGAGGATCATTTGCAACAGCTGTACAAGCCAATAAATGTTCCCGAAGATACATTGAAAACACTATGTATCAAAATATGTAAACAAACTCACAAATCTTGAAAGCACTTATTATGAAAGTGAAGGAAAGGGAAAGTCAGAGTCACTCAGTTGTGTTTGACTCTTTTTGACTGTATAGTCCATGGAATTCTCCAGGCCAGAACACTGGAGTGGGTAGCCGTTCCCTTCTCCAGGGGATCTTCCCAACCCAGGGATGGAACCCAGGTCTCTGGCGTTGCAGGCAGATTCTTTACCAGCTGAGCCACCAGGGAAACCCATCATGAAGGCTCAGTTGATACAGTCATGTGACTTAAGTCTGCTCAGCTGTAGATCCAATCCTAGCTGTTCTCTGCCTCTGAGAATATCGTAAATTTTGGAATGGAATGGGGGAAGAATTGGAGGACAGGCATATTCTGGGGGAAAATGAAGTAGAAGAATTCATTCCACAAAAGATGCTGAAGATAGTGCCATTCTATCCCTAGTTTCTCCCACCCTGCTCCTTGCCAGGAATTTCCTCTGTGAGACACATGAGATCACAGTAGCCCCAGCTTTTTGATTGCTTGTTGGTTCATTTGTTTATTTTGCAGGGCTTACAGGATCTTGGTCCCTGACCAGGGGTTGAACCCAGGCTAACACAGTGAAAGCACTGAGTCTTAACCACTGGACCTCCAGGGAATTCCCTGTGACAGCCCCAGGTGTTGAGAAGGCCTCCAAGGGTGATGATCAAAACAAGTATCAGAGTCTCCAACTGTGGCCTCATGATGAAAGCAACATTGTTTTAAAGACATGAGTCCATCCTAAAGATCAGTCTTGAATATTCTTTGGAAGGACTGATGCTGAACCTGAAGCTCCAATACTCTGGCCACCTGATGGAAGAACTGACTCATTTGAAAAGACCCTGATGCTGGGAAAGATTGAGGGCAGGAGGAGAAGGGGACGACAGAGGATGAGATGGTTGGATGGCATCACCAACTCAGTGGACATGTGTTTGAGTAAACTCCAGGAGTTGGTGATGGACAGGGAGGCCTGGCTTGCTGCGGTTCATGGGGTCGCAAAGAGTCAGACACGACTGAGCGACTGAACTGAACTGAACTGAACCTACTTGGGGTGACCATCCACCTCAGTTTATCCAGAGTCATTGTAGCTGTAGCACTGAAAGTTCCACATCCATGGGACCCCTAAAGCAAACCAGAACTGTCACTGCCCACCATGCTTCTGACCACGCCTGCCTTTCAATATGACCACAAAATGTGGCCGACCTCTTTCTAACCATGTCTGCTCTTGGGCTGATACTTTCACGTGCAAAGGATATATACACACAAGAGTGTGTATCCGTGATTGTGATACCGTGATGAAAAAAAGGAATGCATTTAGTATTTTAGAAAAACAAACTCTGGCAGACTCAAAATACAGGTAGCAAAATGGTCTGAACTGAGCCACATTTTCTACTCATAGGAAGTATACTCAGGAACCCACTGAAGCACCAAGGATGCATACTTGTGTGTGTGTGTAGGCCCTTGTGACACTCTACCCGAAATGTTCTTTATTTTTTACATTATAGGTACATAATGACTATATCATGGCACAGACGTGACATTGAAAGTGCATGACTGTACTAACCTTGAGCTCTGGGCCAAATTTCCTGACTAAACATGTTGCTTATTGCCACTTATAAAACAAAGTGGCAAAGCCTTTGTTTTCTTGGGTTAAATCTGTGTACAATTTCCTGACAAAGAGGACAGAATTAGCTTGAAGGTGAATCTTTGATCAAAAAACATCTGGACAGACGAGTGAGTAAACAAGTGAGGCTCCTCTTAGATGTGGAGGCATGAAATTAATGAATTGCATTTCTCAGCTGCATGATGATCAGACCCCATCCTGTGAAGGAGGTTAGGTGGACGCCGGGCCTGCTGTTAATAAACTGGACCCAATTTTAGTTTCACACTGTCCTTTTCTGAAGATTACCTTCATTCTCATATGCTTGCAATTTTGTGGTTTATAATACCACTGGAGAATGTTAATGGACCCTCATTACTAGAACCACATGTTGGAGATTTGATTTAACATGTAACACTGGGCTGAATAAATCTGATTATAAGGTAGCCTATTTAAAATTTAAAATCCTAAAAGCTATTTTAAATCCTAAAAGATGATGCTATTAAAGTGCTGCACTCAATATAGCAGCAAATATGGAAAACTCAGTAGTGGCCACAGGACTGGAAAAGGTCAGTTTTCATTCCAATTATAAAGAAGGACAATGCCAAAAAATGTCCAAACTACCATACAATTGCACTCATTTCATATGATAGCAAGGATATGCTCAGAATCTTTCAAGCTAGGCTTCAGCAGTATGTGAACTGAGAACTTCTAAACATGCAAGCTAGGTTTTGAAGAGGCAGAGGAATCAGAGATCAAATTGCCAGTGTTCATTAGATCATGGAAAAAGCAAGGGAGTTCCAGACAAACATCTGCTTCATTGACTGCACTAAAGCCTTTGACTGTGTGGATCACAACAAACTGTGGGAAATTCTTAAAGGGTTTTGTCTCCTGAGAAACCTTGTATGCTGGTCAAGAAGCAATAGTTCACGACTGGAGATGGAACAACTGAATGGTTCCCAACTGGAAAGAACAGCTAGGCTGAACATTGTCACCCTGCTTATTTAACTTCAGTGCAGAGTCCATCATGAGAAATGCCGGGCTGGATGAACCACAAGCTGGATCGAGATTGCTGGGAGAAATATCAACAGTCTTAGATATGCAGATGATACCATTCTAATGACAGAAAATGAAGAGGAACTAAGGAGTCTCTTGATGAAGGTGAAAGAGGAGAGTGAAAAAGCTAGCTTAAAACTCAACATTCAAAAAACTAAGATCATGGCATCCAGTCCCATCATTTCGTGGCAAATAGATGGGGAAAAAGTGGAAATAGTGAGAGATTTTATTTTCTTGGGCTCCAAAACCACTGTGGGTGGTGACTGCAGGAACAAAATTAAAAGACACTTGCTCCTGAATAAAAGCTATGATAAACCTAGACAGTGTATTAAAAAGTAGAGACATCACTTTGCTGACAAAGGTCCCTATAGTCAAAGCTGTGGTTTTCCCGGTAGTCATGTACAGATGTGAGAGTTGGACCATAAAGAAGGCTGAGCCCCAAAGAACTGATGCTTTTGAACTGTGGTGCTGGAAAAGACTCTTGAGAGTCCTTTGAACAGCAAGGAAATCAAGCCCGTCAGTCCTAAAGGAGATCAACCTTGAATGTTCATTGGAAAGATTGATACTAATGCTGAAGCTACAATACACTTTGGCCACCTGATGCAGAGAGCCGATTCTTTGGAAAGGACTCTGATCCTGGGAAAGATTGAAGGCAAAAGGAAAAGGGGGCAACTGAGGATGAGATGGTTAAATAGCATCACCAACTCAATGGACATGAATTTGAACAAACTATGGGAGACAGTGGAGGACACAGTAGCCTGGCTTGCTATAGTCCATGGGGTTGCAGATAGTCCATGCAAAATTCATTGTGCACTTTCCAAAATTCTGGAAAAATCTGTGTAACATACTAGAAGATAGGAGGTAACAGGTGGCAAATTTCACAAAACAAAAAGGACCATACATGAAATGCACTATGAGATAAGCTTCACTTGTTTATTTTAAAGGTGTATATAAAATATCTACTAAATCCTCGGCATAGTACAAAACACTAAAAATTACCAGGAAATATTTTTGCCTAAATAGCTTGTGGTCTAGTAGAGAAGATGGAATATTTTTGATGATAAACAAATAAAAAAAGCATAGATTAGTTACTATCAGAGTTGAGATGTTAGACTTTCCTTGCTTCTTTTTTTTCTTTATTTCTTCTTCCCTCCCTCCCTCTCTTCTTTCTTTCTTTTATTCTTCTTTTTCTTCTTCCATTTTTCCTGTTCAGGGTTTCAGGAAAGATTTACTAAAAAGTATTTCTGTTTTGTGATGATAAGCTAATGTTGTGTGTGTGTGTGTGTGTGTGTGTGTGTGTGTGTGTATGTGTGTGTGTGTGTGTTTAAAAATCCAGAGTAGAAAACTTATTTAATGAAAAGATAAGTCTCAAGTTTCTCTCCCTAGAAGTACCTCATTTTTTCCAGTTACTCTGTGTATCTTCAGATAATCAATTTATGGGCAAACATTTGTACATATTTCATCTTTTTCTTTTTATATAAATAGAAGCATCATTTATACACAGTTTTGCCCTTTTTTAAAATTTAATATATTTTAAAACTGTAAGTATATTTAATTAGTATAATTTTAGTATAGGGAAATATCTTTTTGCCATATGTGCTGCAAATATTTTTCCCAGTTTATCATCTGTCTATTGGCTTTTTTAAAGTATTTTTACCACAAAGAATTTAAAATATTTATCAGATCAAATTTATCAGGTTTTAAGTGACTTCTATCTTAGGGTTTTGTTTTTTTATAAAGCTTTCTCAAAAAAAAATAATAGCACCAATTTTGGAATATCTGATCCCTCTTTTCCCCCACTGATACGACGTGCCAAAATTGTTAATTTGGGAATTTTCGGGGAAAGAAACGACAAAACTTTAGGCAGGTGGAATAACATGAAGCAAGGAAGTCTATACCAGCCTTCTGACCCTTCAACCTGTTTCCACTGTTGTATTTCAACTTTTCAGAGAAATTTCCTGTGAAAACAGCCACCAGTCCTGTCACCATAGCACTGAATCAGTCCCATCTACCAGATGGGGTTGAAACAATTCCAGACATTGTCACAGTCCGGTCTCACACCAGAGACAATTGCAGACAGCAACTGTCTTCAGCTGGGAGGTGAGGAACCTGAGGGAACGAAAGACGAAGTGACTGTACTGAGACAGCATGGTCAGTAGATGTTACAACACAGGCCTGCGCTAACGAGGCAGGTTCTGGCTGTGTATCCGCAACATGACGAATAAAATTATTGATAATTTAGTTCATGTTACACATAGGAAAAGATGAGCAACAGGGCCAATACACTGAAAGGAAATAAAAATATCAAGGAATTTGATATCTTTTAATGTGACAGTGATACAGTAAAAAAAAAAAAAAAGTTGAAGGTGAGAGTTACAGTCAGAATGTGAGGTGCTGACAGGATTCAGGATTTGGTAACAGGCGTAGGTGAACCTCAATAAAGATGAAAGTGAAAGTCGCCCAGTTGTGTCTGACTCTTTGGGACCCCAGGGACTATACAGTGCATGGAATTTTCCAGGCCAGAATACTGGAGTGGGTAGCCTTTCCCTTCTCCAGGGCGTCTTCCCAACCCAGGGATCGAACCCAGGTCTCCCACATTGCAGGCAGATTCTTTACCAGCTGAGCCACAAGGGAAGCCCAGGAATACTAGAGTGGGTAGCCTTTCCCTTCTCCAGGGCGTCTTCCCGACCCAGGAATCAAACCAGGATCTCCTGCATTGCGGATTCTTTACCAGCTGAGCTATCAGGGAATAATGTCATTTGGATTAGATAAATGCAGGAGGCTTCTTTGAATGATAGAACATTAAAAGAAACTATGAGTTTGATAGATCGCCACTGCAAATGTGGAGGACTCTGACTGGGGCAGTGAGGTCAAAATGAGGGTATAGCCTGATGACATAAGCCTTGAAAGTGAATAAATAGATGCACCTCGGGATAAAGGGAGAAGGTTTGAGATGAATTCTTTCATAAAATAAGTACTTCATTGGGGAAAATTATGTATAAAAAGATACAGATACATACCACAAGGACTACTGCAAATTTAATAAACATATCTAAACATTTTTCAGTGTCAACAGTGATCATTTATTCATCCTAATAACTTTTCCTCTCAAATAAGAGCAGAGTTGGAGTACATTTTCGCTTCTTTTCTGTTGCTCAACACCAGATTATTATTAATCCTTTCTTGTATTGTAACTGTCCTTAAACTATTCTTCCTCAACATGGTGGTTTTAAAACATGTACGGGTCTAACTCCTCTTTGTCTGAATTTGACCTGGTGTTAGTGACTCACTGCTAAGGAATATAAGGTTTTGTATGACTTCTGAGGCCAGGTTGTAGGAGAAACAGCTTCCACCTGATTTGCTTTCTTGGGATGATTGCTCTTAGACCTAGCTTCTGTGCTTTGAGCTCAGGCCACACAGAGAGGTTACATCAAGGTGTTTCAGCTGACAGTCTCAGCTGAGGCCCCAGCTGTTACCCAGCGCCAACTCCTTAATATGAGTGAAGAAGCCATTTAGATACCTCTACCTCCATTAATCACCTGACTGCAACCATATTAGAAATCCTAAATGAGAAGCATCTAGCTGAGCTGAGTCAATCTGATAACTGTTATATAAATTAATAATAAATGATTATTGCTGTTTTATACCACTAAAGTTTGGGGCATTTTCTTTTTCTACAGCCATAATCAGAACAATCAAACATTGAACTAAACTTCAAAGCTACACTATCAATAATTATTTAGACATAACAAGCTTTGTTGATTTATTTGATTGATTATATACCCCATATCATACTTTTCTCATTTTGTTGGAATACATACTCAAGTTTGTTTTACTCCCAGAATGAAATCTATGTCCTTGCATGTCTGAAAATTACTTGAATGATAGTTTGACCTTGCATAAAATCCTAGCAAAATTTTTTTCTTTCTTTTACTAGCATAGTTTTATAGATGGGAGTTCTGATTCCAGTGTTATTCCTACTCCAAGGTTACTGATATGTTCCTTTTTTTCTTAAGCCTTGGCATTTGGAAAATTCTTCAGGACATTTAAAGATCTTCCTTCTGCTTGCTATGCTGTTCTCCCAGAATTTTCATGGCTGGCACTTTCTTGCCATTCAGATCTTATAGCAAATATTGCTTCCTCAGAGACACTTCTGTTGACATTCTAGATAAAGTGGCTTTGTACAGTTATTATCTCATTTTCCATATGACTTTCTTCAGACAGTTTATTGGTTTTTATTTTTTGCTATTTTTGTTAATTTATTACTTCTATCTCTTTTCTTTAGGGTGGATGACCCATAAAAGCTGAATTTGGCCTTTGTGCTTTATGGCTATATCTCTAACATATCTAACATATAATAAAATATTGAATAAAATATTTGATAAAGAATGAGTGAGTGAATTTGCTTTATTTCATTTTACTACTACTCAGTTATCTTTTCAATATGAGGCTTCTGATTTCAACCCCATCCTTTTAAAAAAACAGCTATTTCTCTTTTGATTGTTTACATTTCTCATTCCTCTTCTCTCCTAGATCAGAAATATTAGATAGCCTGGGACTGCCCTCAATATCTCCTAAAAGTTTTTCTTCATAGTTTTCATTTATTTTACCCTGACATATGTGCTGAAATATTTTCCTGTTTTTATTTCACTCAAGAGGAATTCCTTTTTTATTGAAATATAGTGATGCACAATATTATCTTCACTTCAAGTATCAAATCATATTAGTGACTTGACATTTGCATATATTATGAAATGTCCGCTATCAGACTAGTAACCATCTGTCCCCATACAAAGTTATTACACTATTATTGACCATATTCCTTTTACTGTATATTTCATCCCATGTCTTATTTATTTTATAACTAAAATACTTTAGTTTATGTTCTTTAGCAATGTCCATTCACTTATTCAGTTCTTTTATTAATTTTTAAAAATTTTAGCAAATATGTTTAATTTTCAAGAATCCTTTGCTTTCTCTGTTTGCTGTTTTTAACTGAATTTTGTTTCACTTTATGAATTCAGCACCTTTTTGACTCTCTCTGAAATAACTAAAATTTTAAAGATGTCTTTCTTTTCTGTGCCTCTATTTCCTAAAAATATTTGTCTTTAGTTCCCTCTTTCATATGGTCTTCCTTAGGTCTCTGTTGGTCTTTGTTTTCTGGGACTTGATAAGCAAAGGAATACATTGATTAGTTTAATTAACTAGGTTATGTTTCCTCCAAATTTGTGCCACTCTGTCCCCCAATTCCACCTATTTTCCCACATATAGTTTAAATTCCATTTGTCTGAGAATGATACTCAGTGATCTATATTAACAGATATAGACACCTAATAAGATGACCATTAAAATTTTAATAAACACTTAAACTTATTTTTTTCTGTCAACATTGATCAATTTATTAACCCCTATAACCTTTCTTCTAAATAAGACAAGAATTTGAGTAATGTTTTAATATTTTGAAACACAGCGATAAATGTACTCTTTTAAACACCTTTCCAGTAACTTAAATGGGATGTTGGAAGGGAGACAAGGTAAAAAAAAGTGTGCCAAGTGATTTACTTCATCTAGAAACTAGAGCTTCCAGACTTGCACTGTTATTTTCAGTTTACTCAGGCTTCATCCATCCTAAATTTATTTCAATCCAGTTTCTATCACCAACAGTATATCGAGATTACTCTTCCTACCATCTCCATTGACCAACTAATCTTCAAAAGTTGGGTTGATTTTCTCTTCTCCAATTGGTGCTTAGATGGAAAAAATCTTTCCTACTTTTAAAAAACTCTTCTCACTCAAGGATTTTGTGGCACTGTTTTCTTTTAATTTTTCAATTTTTATTTTATTGACTCCTTCTGCCCATTGGTGACTCAGGGGTAGAGAATAAACCTGCCAATGTACGGGACGAGGGCTTGATCCCTGGGTCGGGAAAATCCCCTGGAGAAGGAAATGGCAACCCATTCCAGTTTTCTCACCTGGGAAACCCCACAGACAGAGGAGCCTGGTGGGCTGCAGGCCATGGGGTCCCAAAAGAGTCAGACACAACTTGGCAACTAAACAACAGTGACAACCTGCCCATCACTTAGTTCTAAGATGTGACCATGCAACATGTCCAAATCCGTGTGCTGATGAGTCGCTGAATCTATTCAGCTCTCTTTACCGATTTGCAGATAAACCCTGCCCTGTCCAAGCTGGTTTCTTCATAAGTCCCTCAAGCCTGTCATGTGTATTCCAGACTCAGCCTGACTTCTATCATGCATCCCACGTGGCAGATCTGCCACCTTGACTAGCTCTCCTAATCCCATCTGTCGTTCAAACTTTTTGAGGTCAACTTTCTATCTTCTATGAGGCGTTTCCAGGAAATTCCACAAGCATTTTCCTTGAATTTTTTTAAGCTTCTCTAGTTGAATATTCATTTATTATTTACCATAAATTCTCATTTATTATTAATTCTAAATTTATATTCCACTTCGTTAGTTAATTTCTTTAAGAGCAGAGTTTTACATGTAAAGATTTTTGTCCGTCCCACCCCCATGCAATTTTGTAATATGTACCCAGAAAGTACCAACTTTGCCATTGAAATAGTAAGTGGTAGTAGTGTTAGTCACTCAGTCCTGTCCGACTCTGCAACCCCTGGGACTGTGGCCTGACAGGCTCCTCTCTCCATGGAATTCTCCAGGTAAGAATACCAGAGTGGATTGCCATTCCATTCTCCAGAGGATCTTTCCCACCCAGGGATCGAACCCGGGTCTCCTGTATTGCAGGCAGATTCTTTACCATCTGAGCTACAGGAAAGATCCATGGAAGTAAACAAGAAATCAATTGATCTATATTTTTTGGCCAGCACAAAAAAGGTGAGAAGTTTGGAGTTAAGGATTAGGTCTGACTTTGAATAGCTACTGTGAAAAGCATAAATAATATTTTTATAATGACTTAGTAGGAAAAGATTTCCCTGGAGGCTCAGAGGGTAAAGAATTTGCCTGCAATGCAGAAGACTTGGGTTCAGTCCCTGGGTGGAAATGACCCTCTAGAGAAGGGAATAGCAATCCAGTTCGGTATTCTTGCCTGGTTCTCCATGAACAGAGGAGCCTGGCAGGCGACAGTCTACCGGTTGCAAAGAGCTGGACATGACTGAGCAGGCAACACGCACGCGTTAGGAAAAGCACATTAGCCGAGTTAACATGGATTTAAATAGTTAGCACGTGGGTGGGTTTTTCTGTGTTTGTTTTTTGTTGTTTTAGATTCTTGCTTTACCATGTAGCAGTGGAGGATCAGAAAACCCTTTCTGCTTATCTGGCACAGCTGGTTCCAAAAGAGATGCCTATGCCTATGACCCACAACTTAATGCGAATTTCATAACTTCAGAAAATCACACAAAAGGAAAACACCTGTGAGATCAGCTCCCTTAGATTATAATATATAAAACTATCAAATTGCCCAAAACTAATATTATACTGTAAGTCAAATATACTTCAATTTTTAAAAAAATAATGTTTCCATGCCTGCTCTCTAGGAGATAACTTGCTAAGACAACTCATTGATTCTGGGTATTATGCTTAAATGAATGAAAAGTTTTTACATATGTTATAAAATAGATAACATAGGAACCTACTGTATAGCACAGGGGTCTCTACTCAATACCTATGACCTATATGAGAAAAGAATCTAAAAAAGAACGGGCATATGTCAGAGGATAAGATGTCTGGACAGTATCACGGATGCAATGAACATGAACTTGGGCAAACTCCAGGAGATGGTGAGGGACAGGGAGGTCTGGCGTGCTACAGTCCATGGGTCACAAAGAGTCGTACACAACTGGGTGACTGGAAAACAACAGCAAATATATGTGTGTATAACTGATTCACTTTTCTGTACTGCAGAAACTAACGCAGCGTTGTAAATCAACTGTACTCCAATAAAAATTAATTCAAAAGAAATTCTTTAACAAAATGCTGCTTTCTCAGCTCATAAAGCTAAAGAACTCTTTGCAAAATAGCTTTCTAATTGATCTGGCATCAATTTACCTAACATATCTTTCTGTACGTAAAGGTATTAAACATGTGTTTATGTATTATGAGTGCTAGTGAAGTGCTAGTGAAAGTTGCTCAGTCATGTCTGACTCTTTGTGACCCCATGGTCTGTACAGTCCATGGAATTCTCCAGGCCAGAATAATGGAGTGGGTAGCCTTTCCCTTCTCCAGGGGATCTTCCCAACCCAGGGATCGAACCCAGGTCTCCTGCATTGCAGGTGGATTCTTTATCAACTGAGCTATCAGGGAAGCCTTTATGTACTATTAGGTTAGGTATTAAATGAGGGAATATTTATATAATTTCTAGAAACTATTTATGTAAAAATAAAATTATTGAACTGAACTCCATGATTTTTCAGGCTTCCTAAGATTCCATGGTCCAAGCAGCAGAAGAATCTGGTTGTGTATCAGGTTTGGAAACTGGACATAGACTCTAAAGCTGCTTAACACTGCTTGTAATAAAATGAATATTTTAAGAATAAAACCTGCCATACAAATATGCACTTTCAAGAGAACTTTTTCTACTGAATAAATTTTCCATTTTCATTCTGTAGAATTGCTAAGAAAATTCTTCTGAATAAAAGGATATTTCTGTCAGAGTTTTCTTGGAGTTCGAATAATTGTACTTGCTCTTGTCTGTCTTCATCTACCCAAACACTTGTTGCCAAGAATACAAGCTTTAGAGAGGTTATCACAAATTCTGGGATGAGATACCCTTTTCTTTCTATAGTTATTACAACTAAGAGAAATGTCATTCACTAGCAAGATGATGTAATACTGAGATATAGAGAGATATCAAAATGCAAATACCTGTTTCTTTCTCAGCTCTTTGTAATGACATGAATGTAACTCAAAAAGAGAAAGCAAAACTGCAGCTGCTCAGTCATGTTCAACTTGTTGCGACCCCACGGGCTGTAGCCTGCCAGACTTCTCTGTCCATGAGATTCTCCAAGCAAGAATATTGGAGTGGGTTGCTATTCCCTTCTCCAGGGGATCTTCCCAACCAGGGATGTAACAAGTCTCCTTAAACCTGACCTTTCTGAAGCTAACAATATTAGTGTTGAAACTTCTATTTCATCCTGTGTTATCAGGATGAAATGTATTCCATACCTGCTTTGATGTGAAGTGAAAGTAGCTCAGTTATGTCTGACTCTTTGCAACCCCATGGACTATACAGTCCATGAAATTCTCCAGGCCAGAATACTGGAGTGGGTAGACTTTCCTTTCTCCAGGGGATCTTCCCAGCCCAGGGATTGAACCCGGGTCTCCCATATTACAGGCAGATTCTTTACCAGCTGAGTCAGAAAGGAAGCCCAAGAATACTGGAGTGGGTAGCCTATCCCTTCTCCAGCAGATCTTCCTGACCCAGGAATCCAACCGGGGTCTCCTGCATTGAAGGCCGATTCTTTACCAACTGAGCCATCCCGGAAGCCCAGGTAAGGCTTTAAGCACCAAAACTGCCTTCAGTAATTTTCTCTAGATTCTCTCAAAGTATTTTGAATATTCATGACTTTCATTCACCAGAAAACACTGAACACAATTTAAATTCCTTTTTTATTATTCAAGGACATCAATGTAAACAGTTTGCATAAGCAGACTGTTCATCACCTAAAATGGGTAGATAAATTATGCCTCAGGGCCAAATATGGTCCCCTATCTGTTTTTGTAAATAAAGTTTTATTGGAACACAGCCAAGCCCATTCATTTACACATTGTCCATGACTGCGCTCTGTTTCAGCAAAGGCAGATAATTGTGACAGAACTTACATGTCCCCTAAATCCCAAAACATTTACTATCTGTACCCTTCTTTTTTTAAAAAGTCTGCAAGTCCTGACTGAAACAGTTCTTTATTGTTTCCTGTAATACTGGAAGTCATTTTCAGTAATTTCCTTTCCCACACCTCCAGTTTATAGTCCAAAAAAAGTATTTCTAAGTATCTCATTTACTTTTAAAATATTTACCTTCTAAATGCCTTTTAAATTTACCACTTCTCTCTGTTTTCATTGTTAACATTCTAGTCAATTCACCATCATCTTCAACTATAATAGTGCAATAGCCTTCTCATGGATTTCTTGCTGCCAATCTTGATCCAAGTAAATCCATTCTTTATACTGTAGTCCATAGTGATGGTTTTCAAACACAGTTTTCATTATCTCACTCTCACACTGAAAGCCCTTCAATAGCTTCCCTGTGTTAATTGTTGTTCAGTTGCTCAGTCAATTCCACCTCTTTGCAACCTCGTGGGGTACAGCAAGCCAGACTACCCTGTCCTTCGCCATCACCTGCAGCTTGTTCAAACTCATGTCCATCGCGTCAGTGATGCCATCCAACCATCTTGTCCTCTGTCGTCCCCTTTTCCCCCCACCTTCAATCTTTCCCAGCATCGGGATCTTTTCTAATGAGTTGACTCTTCTCATCAGGTGACCAAAGTACTGGAACTTCAGCCTCAGCATTAGTCCTTCCAATGAATTGATTTCCTTTAGGATTGACTGGTTGGATCTCCTTGAAATCCAAGGGACTCTCAGAAATCTTCTCCAACACCACAGTTCAAAACCATCAATTCTTTGGCGTTCAGCCTTCTTTATGGTCCAATACTCACATCCATACATGACTAATGGAAAAACCATAGCTTTGACTATACAGACCTTTGTTGGCAAGGTAATGTATCTGTTTTTAATATACTATCTAGGTTTGTCATAGCTTTTCTTCCAAGGAACAAATGTCTTTTCATTTCATGGTTGCAGTCACCATCTGCAGTGATTTTGGAGCCCAAGAAAATAAAGTCTATCACTGTTTCCATTGTTTCCCCATTTATTTGCCATGAAGTGATGGGACCAGATGCCATGGTCTTAGTTTTTTGAATGTTGAGTTTTAACCCAGCCTTTTCACCTTCATCAAGAGGCTCTTTAGTTCCTCTTCACTTTCTGCCATTAGGGTGGTGTCATCTGCATATTTGAGGTTATTTATATTTCTGCCAGCAATCGTGATTCCAGCTTGTGCTTCATTCAACCTGGCATTTTATATGGTGTACTCTGCAAATAAGTTAAATTAGCAGGGTGACAATATACAGCCTTGATATACTCTTTTCCCAAATTTAAACCAGTCCATTGTTCCATATACAGCTCTAACTGTAGCTTATTGACCTGCATATAGGTTTCTCAGGCGGCAGGTGTTATTCCCATCTCTTCAAGAATTTTCCATAGTTTGTTGTGGTCTACACAGCTGAAGGCTTTAGCATAGTCAATGAAGCAGAAATGGATGTTTTCTCTGAATTTCCCTTGCTTTTTCTATGATGCAACAGATATTGGCTGTTTGATCTCTGATTCCTCTGTCTTTTCTAAATCCAGCTTGAACATCTGGAAGTTGTCAGTTCATGTACTATTGAAGCCTAGCTTGGAGAATTTTGAGCATTACTTTGCTAGTGTGGGAAAATAAGTCCAATTGTGCAGTAGTTTGAACATTCTTTGCCATTGCCTTTCTTGGGGATTGGAATGAAAATTGACTTGTTTCCATTCCTGTGGCCATTGTATTAAAATATTATCCATAACATTCTGCATCTACTAGTCACTATTTTTCTGCACAATCTAATCCAAGCCTTTTTAGCTCATTTCATCTTATTACTCTCTTCACAGTGTTCTTTTATTTCCTCAGTCCTTCCTACATCAGGGCCTTTGCACAAGCTGTATACTCCATATGAAATATTTTTGTGTTCCTTGGCGGTGGTGATTTAGTCACTAAGTTGTGTCTAATTCTTAAAACCCCGTGGACTCTAGTCCACCAGGCTCCTCTGCCCATGAGGTCTTCCAGGCAAGAATATTGGGTGGGTTGCCATTTCCTTCTCCAGGAAACCCTCCTGATCCAGGGAATTTTCCTCACCCAGGGATCTTTTTTCCATAACATGGCTCTAGTAGCACTTAGTTGTCTTTAATGTCATTCCAAACAATTTTACTGTGGTGGCTGTCATATCAGTGTGCATTTAAAAAATAAAACATCAAAATTGGTGCATTTTTGTGAAGCCATTTTAATATTTAAGATGGAAGAAAAGAAGTAATATTTTTGTCATGTCATGCTTTATTATTTCAAGAAAGGTAAAAACACAACCGAAATGCAAAAAAAAAAAAAAAAAAAAAAGATTTCTGCAGTGTATAGAGAAGGTGCTGTGACTGATCTAATGTGTCAAAAATTATTTTCAGTTTTGTGCTGGAGGTATCTTGCTGGATTATGCTCCATAGTCTGGTAGACCAATTGAAGTTGATAGTTGACAGATCAAATGGAGACATTAATTGAGAATAATCAACACTATGCCATGTGGGAGATAGCCGACATACTCAAAATATCCAAATCAAGTGTTGAAACTAATTTGTACTAGGTTGGTTATGTTAATTGCTTTAATGTTTAGGTTCCACCTAAGTTAAAGTTCCACCTTCCTGACCATATATCTGCATGTGATTCTCTACTTAAACATAAAGAAAACATTCTGATTTTAAAACAAATTGTGATGCGTAGTGAAAAGTGGATACTGTACAATAACTTGGAAAGGAAGAGGTTGTGGGGTAGTTGAAATGAACTACCACCAACCATACTAAAGTCCAGTCTTCATCCAAAGAGGGTGATGTTGTGCATACAGTGAGATAGAAAGGGAGTCCTCTATTATGAGATGTTTCTGGAAAACCAAATGGTTAACTCCAGAAAGTACTGCTCCCAATTACACCAAATGAAGGCATCACTTGACGAAAAGCATCCAGAATTCATTATAAATTATTAATATATATTTATTAATACACATAATATTCCATTAGGATAATGCAAAACCACATTTCTTTGATAACCAGCAAAAACTGTTATCATTTGGCTGGGGAGTCTGATTCATCCACCGTATTCACCAGGAATCAACCCTGAATACTCATTGGAAGGACAGATGCTGAAGTTGAAGTTTCAATACTTTGGCCACATGATGCAAAGAACTGACTCATTGGAAAAGACCCTGATGCTGGGAAAGATTGAAGGTAAAAGAAGAGGGCAGCAGAGGATGAGATGGTTGGATAGAATCACCAACTCAATAGACAGGAATCTGGGCAAACTCAGAGATAATAAGGGACACAGGGGCCTGGCATATTGCCACCCATGGGGTTGCAAAGAGTCGGACAATGCTTAGGGACCGAACAACAGCAACAACAATTCACCAGATTTTGCACCTTAAAATTTCCATTTATTTCAGTCTTTATAACATTCTCTTAATGAAAAAAGATTCTATTCCCTGGAAAACTGTAAAAGACACTTGGAACAGTTCTTTGCTAAAAAAGATTAAAAGTTTTAGGAAGATGGAATTATGAAGTTGCCTGAAAAGTGGCAGAAGACAGTGAAATAAAACAGTGAATATGTTGTTCAATAAACTTCTTGGTGAAGATGAAAAGTGAGTCTTTTAATTTATTTAAAAACTGAAGGGAAATTTCGCTTAACACAATACTATCTCTGAAAGAGACACACACCCATAAGTTTACTTTCTAAGGCATGCATTTTTGTACCAATATATTAACCTTCATGTTTCTGCAGGAAATGATGGACCAAAGCACCTGTCTTCATAGATCCTTGATAATTAGAAAGACAAAGAACATGGGTTTTCTGTTATGTTCTCACCATACTGTGAAAACTGAAGAAACTAGAATAACAAAGCTTAGAAGGGATCAGAAAATGTCAATCAATCAATCTTTCTACCTTGAGGCATTTGTATTTAAATTAACAGCTAAAAAACCATAAGGGAACAAGGTAAGAAAAGGTAAAAAAAGAAAAAAAAACTATGCTCTAGGCAAAGAGAATATTTATCAGAAACTAAAATGCAATCTTTTTATCTTATCCACATTGCTATATATTCAGCTATACTCATAAGCAGAGAATCATCTAGTAACAATTCTTTAGAAAATATTTATGTTTACAGAAAATTTACCTAGACTAACTGAGACAGAGAATAGTGTGTCATTTTCAAACTTTTTACAATTTTATAGTGAGGATTTTACGCCATTCCTTGATATTCCATCCCTTCTCCAGGGGATCTTCCCAATCCAGAGATCCAACCCAGGTCTCCCACACTGCAGGAAGATTCTTTACCAGCTGAGCCAGAAGGGAAGCCCAAGAATACTGGAGTGGGTAGCCTATCCCTTCTCCAGGGGATCTCCCTGACCCAGGAATTGAACCGGGGTCTCCTGCATTGCAGGCGGATTCTGTACCAACTGAGTCATCAGGGAAGCCCAGAGAATATCACCCTCTTCCAAGGCTACAGTGTTTTTTTCTTAAGGCTAACATACTCTCTCTGGCTATAATTTAATCTATCCTTCTACCCTCAGCAGAGCAGGGAGCAGCTGGCAACATCCTCCTTCCAATTAATAATCTTTCACATAATTACAGGTGGTTAGTCACCAACTCTTAGCTTTTCTTGTCTACACAAAATCAGCTCGGTAATTTTTGAAAGCCTTTCCCTCCAGGGCATACATTTTTATTTTCTGATATTTTTATAGGCCACACTTGTCTCATTTATATTCTTAGTACACTTACACTTTCCTTAGTGTTTCTTTTTGGTCAATAGGCAATGTTATGGAAAACAAACCTCATACAATGGCATATAAAAAGTCTATTTTAGGATTACTGGTTCAAAGAATCAACATAATTGCATTGTTAACTAAAGCAGAACCAAAGAGAATTTAGCCTTGTTCTCAAAAGTGAATGCTGATTTATTAAAAACTCTAATTCTCTGCCATTTTTACTTAACACTGAGAGTAAAAGTGAGAATCTTAGAGTTGATTATCATCCATCCTTTCAAGAGATCTGGGATTTCCCTGATAGCTCAGGTGGTACAGAATCTGCCTGCAATGCAGGAGATCTCAGTTTGATTCCTGGGTTGGGAAGATCCCCTGGAGAAGGGATAGGCTACCCACTCCAGTATTCTTGGACTTCCCTTCTGATTCAGCTGGTAAAGAATCCACCTGCAATGTGGGAGACCTGGCTTCGATCCTGGGTTGGGAAGATCCCCTGGAGAAGGAAATGGCTACACACTCCAATATTCTGGCCTGGAGAATTCAACGGACTATATAGTGCATGGGGTCCCAAAGAGTCAGACACGACTGAGCGACTTTCACCCTTCAAGAGATCTAACAAGAAGAGAAAGAAGTGGATCCTGAGAAAGAGAGAGAAGTTAGGGTAAGAGAAAATCAATTTCGACTGAAGAATCTTGAGCAGAGTGTGAGGAAAGAACAGATACAAAATAAGAAGCGGAAAGTGAGAAAGCAGGTAGCTGCTGAAATGAGGACATAAAAGAACCAGGAGGGAGGGGAGTGAGGTGCAAAGGTGGACTTTAAGTGACTTAGACTTATTTTTAAAGAAGCAAAATTCTACTTTGTTACTTTGATTGTATACTAACATACTCATCTTATCCTTTGATTTTTATCAACAGTTCATTTAGATTGTTAATTTCTTGGCAATCTTCTGTTAAATTCTTGGAAATCTTTAAGGATAAAATTTTTTTCTCCTGAAAGTAATTATTTACTACACTACCCATGGACTGCAGCCCTCCAGGCTCCTCTGTACATGGGATTCTCCAGGCAAAAAGCACTGGAGCAGGCTGCCATGCCCTTCTTAAAGGGATCATCCTGACCCAGGGATCGAACCCCAGGTCTCCTGTTTCCTGCATTCCAGCAAATTCTTCACCTACTGATCACCTGGGAAGCATCAATTATGGCAATATCTCATAGATAATATTTGAACTAGATTCAGGCTCTTTTTACTCATCAAATATTAATACCTTGGTTGACTTAGGCTTTAAACAACTTTTTTATTTTATTGATGAGCTTTTGATTGATTCATATTTAAATAATTGCATTAACACTCAATTTTAAAATTTAAGTGGTTCTAATTAGCTTACAGATAAAATTTTCCCTTTCTCAGCATTTAATTTTTGTTATGATTTGTCTTTTTATATCTTCCATATCTTTGCAACCCATGATCTTCTTCCTTAAAACAACCAGGTGTCCTGTGGAGCAGTATCAGATTCCCCCATCTTTAATGCCCCCCAAATACATAGAAGTGAAAGAGGAGAGTGAAAAAGTTGGCCTAAAGCCCAACTTTCAGAAAACTAAGATCATGGCATCTGGTCCCATCACTTCATGGCAAATAGATGAGGAAACAATGGAAATAGTGACAGACTTTATTTTGGGGGGCTCCAAAATCACTGCAGATGGTGACTGTGAAAGGTTGTTGCTGAACCATGAAAGACGCTGGGATTCTGGGCCTCCAGAGGAGAAGAATTCAATCCGGGGCCAGAGATGAGGCTTGATCGTGTGAAGCTTTTGTGTAATAAAGTTTTATTAAAGTATAAAAGAGATAGAGAAATCTTCTGACATAGAAATCAGAAGGGGGCAGAAAGAGTACCCCCTTGCTAGTCTTTAGCTGGATGTTATACAGCTACAAACAGTCTGCTAATTAGAGAAAATAAATGTCTCAAAACTCAGAGAATGGCACCAGGATCCTCACCCACAAGATGCATTTAGAGATAATCTTGGCACCAGGTGAGTCATCCCAGGCCATAAAATGATTGACATTAATCTTGAAGAAAGGCAGATTCCCATACAAATATATAGTTTCATTAACATAGATAAGGAGAACAATGTATGAGTATAACATACTGGTTTGTCAAGTCGGTTCTGAGCCTCTAGGTGGAGCCAACTTGAAGACAGAGTCTGGAGTAAATGCATAGTACATTAACATAGCTTAAGACAAACATTTCCATAAGAAAAATGCATTGAATACACTCTCCGACATAAATCACAGCAGGATCCTCTATGACCCACATCCCAGAATTTTAGAAACAAAAGTAAAAATAAACAAATGGGACCTAATGAAACTTAAAAGCTTTTGCACAACAAAGGAAACTATAAGCAAGGTGAAAAGACAGCCCTCAGAATGGGAGAAAATAATAGCAAACGAAGCAACAGACAAAGGATTAATCTCAAAAATATACAAGCAACTCCTCCAGCTCAACTCCAGAAAAATAAATGACCCAATCAAAAAATGGGCCAAAGAACTAAACAGACATTTCTCCAAGGAAGACATACAGATGGCAAAAAAACACATGAAAAGATGCTCAACATCACTCATTATCAGAGAAATGCAAATCAAAACCACAATGAGGTACCATTACACGCCAGTCAGGATGGCTGCTATCCAAAAGTCTACAAGCAATAAATGCTGGAGAGGGTGTGGAGAAAAGGGAACCCTCTTACACTGTTGGTGGGAATGCAAATTAGTACAGCCACTATGGAAAACAGTGTGGAGATTTCTTAAAAAGCTGGAAATAGAACTGCCATATGACCCAGCAATCCCACTTCTGGGCATACACACCGAGGAAACCAGATCTGAAAGAGACACGTGCACCCCAATGTTCATTGCAGCACTGTTTATAATAGCCAGGACATGGAAGCAACCCAGATGCCCATCAGCAGACGAATGGATGAGGAAGCTGTGGTACATATACACCATGGAATATTACTCAGCCATTAAAAAGAATTCATTTGAATCAGTTCTAATGAGATGGATGAAACTGGAGCCCATTATACAGAGCGAAGTAAGCCAGAAAGATAAAGACCATTACAGTATACTAACACATATATATGGAATTTAGAAAGATGATAATGATAACCCTATATGCAAAACAGAAGAAAAGACTCAGATGTATAGAACAGACTTGTGGACTCTGGGAGAAGGCGAGGGTGGGATGTTTCAAGAGAACAGCATCGAAACATGTATATTATCTAGGGTGAAACAGATCACCAGCCCAGGTTGGGTGCATGAGACAAGTGCTCGGGCCTGGTGCACTGGGAAGATCCAGAGGGATCGGGTGGAGAGGGAGGTGGGAGGGGGGACCGGGATGGGGAATACATGTAAATCCATGGCTAATTCATTTCAATGTATGACAAAAACCACTGCAATGATGTAAAGTAATTAGCCTCCAACTAATAAAAATAAATGGAAAAAAAAAAAAAGAAAAATGCATTGGTTAGCTCAAGGTTTGAGAAAAGTTGAGTTCAGGTGGAGCCAGGTGTCATTATGGCAACACAGAATTTTAAGAGAAACCTCTTTTTCTTTTTTTACTTTTTTTAAAATTTTAATTGGAGGCTAATTACTTTACAATATTGTGGTGGTTTTGCCATACATTCACATTAACCAGCCATGGGTGTACATGTGTTCCCCATCCTGAACCCCCCTCCCACCTCCCTCCCCATCCCATGCCTCAGGGTCATCCCAGTGCACCAGCCCTGAGCGCCCTGTCTCATGCATTGAACCTGGACTGGTGATCTATTTCACAAATATCTGTATAGAGAAGGGGAAAAAATATAACACTACTTTGTTTCTTCCTGCCACTTAAGAGAGAGATTGAAAAACGTCTGACACTTGCAGCCTGTTTCTTCCGTTTGAAGACCTCTGGCCTTCTTGCCTGTTACCCTCTCAACTGCAGCCATGAAATTAAAAGACGCTTGCTCCTTGGAAGAAAAGTTATGACCAACCTAGACAGCATTATAAAAAGTAGAGTCATTATTTGCCAACAAAGTTCTGTCTAGTCAAAGCTATGGTTTTTCCAGTAGTCATGTATGGATGTGAGAGTTGAATCTGAGTGCCAAAGAATTGATACTTTTGAATTGTGGTGTTGGAGAAGACTCTTGAGAGCCCCTTGGACTGTAAAGAGATCCAACCAGTCCATCCTAAAGGAAATCAGTCCTGAATATCCATCAGAAGGACTGATGCTGAGGCTGAAACTCCAATACTTTGGCCACATGATGTGAAGAACTGACTCATTGGAAAAGACCCTGATGCTGGGAAAGATTGAAGGCAGGAGGAGAAGGGGACGACAAAGGATGAGATGGCTAGATGGCATCACCGACTCAATGGACATGAGTTTCTGTAAACTCTGGGAGGCCTGGCATGCTGCGGTTCATAGGGTCACAAAGTCAGACACGACTCAGTGGCTGAACTGAACTGAACTGAAATGCAACCTGCTATGTAAATAACAGCTTTTGATAGCCATTTCCCTCAGGGCTTCTCTTTTATGGGTGATATCAAAGCAGATAATATGTTTTGGAGTAAACTGAAAAGCGAAACCATTTTCCTGAGAAGGATTTTAATTAGTCGAATGGAACCTGTTAATGTTTTTCATTTGAGGTTTGAAGAGAAAGGAACTAAAACACAGAGGAACATAGCAAGTATAGATTCTCTGGTTTCCCTAGAAATGTGGGGTGACACACCTTTGAATTTTTTCCAACAGAAGTATTATAAGAGAAAGAAAAAAGTTGTGAGAGGGTAAATGTTACCCAAGAATATAGTAGCATCAGGGACTCAAGTACTTGGCGTATAGAGTTTCTCTGCAGCACAGTTTCTTATCGATGAAACGTGTATGCAGCCTAATTAACAGAATTGGAGCTACTATAGTTATGCTATCCATTTTTCTTACTTTACACATACTGTTGAGGTATATGGGTAGCAATATTTGCTACTGCAATATTGCCCCCTTGCTGCATGTGGGTTATTTACTCATCCTGTTTATTTTACCTGTGGTGACACCCTGCTACTCAAAGGTGAGGTTAAGTCCTCGTAGCCAGGAAAGTAGAAGGAGAGAAAGACAATGATGGCAATCCAGAACCCACAGCCACAGAGCTCTAAGAGTGAGCAGTTTTGCAAAAATACAACAGGAAAATAATATCCCCTAGCTCAGAGCATTCAATCTAATAAAACAATGAAAGAAATTCATTTCAACAGAATGCATTCATCATATGTCATTTGCCCCTCTGTTTTAAAAGCAATTAAAACAAGTTATATCTCATTTTGGAAAACTGAGAATAAAGTCATAAAGGCACAGTGGGGTTTGCTTGAAATACACATTATCAAAATGCGACCAAAACATTTTATTTGCTTTGGCTCTCTGAAGTGAGTCCATGGTGAGAATGGAAGAATGATACTTCTTGACACTAAACAATTCTGCTGTTTGCTCTTGCTTTTAGAGTCACGAAGGGATTTTTCCCCCTGATAACTCAGGACAGCCAGACAGGAGACAAGAACTTCACAGGCCATCAGGATCCTGGGTGATCACTCCATTTCAGCATCTTCAAAGGAAAGCAAAAACAGAGGGCTTCATTTTCAAAATCAGTTTATATGGCGGTTTCATGGCACAGAAGAGGTTACACAGGTGTTTCAGGCCTTTGATGTTTTCTTTTTGTTCACACTGTTTCCAAAGGGAAAGTGTAGGCTAAAGTGCTCCCAATAGTTCCTACCAGAGGCGTCAAGCCAAGGCAAGCAGATGTTGGTGTCACATCCACAGTCAACGAATGTAATATCTGGTTTTTCATAACTTCCTGTCCAAAGCGTGTAAACAGAACATAGTATAAAGATCAGTAAAACAGGAGGAGACATACTCTGTGCCCTCTCATCCCACTGAGATCCAAATGACTCCACAGCCTCTTGCCTGCATTTCCTGAGCTCCCTGTTGGACCAAAATCACTGCAAAAGCTGCCAGAGTATATGCTTCTCCTTAGAGGTGCATCACATAATCTTTGCTGAGCTTCAGGACGTGGCTCTTCATCATCTACCAGATGTTTTTATTTACTAGTTGCTATTTAAAATAGCTTGTAGGGTATTCTTATTTCATTCTGATCTCATTCCATTTAGAAATCATTAAATGCATGCAACGCATGTATTCCTAAAGCAGAGACTCAGCAGCAATAATCAAGGCTGTGAAAGCGTTTTGTGAAATCCACACAAAGCTAGTCAACTGCACGAACATGCTGAACAGTGTTTCATACTAATCTTAAGTAATAAATAAAGAAAAGAAAGAAAGTGAAGTCGCTCAGTCGTGTCCGACTCTTTGAGACCCCATGGACTGTAGCCCACCAGGCTCCTCCTTCCATGGGATTTCCCAGGAAAGAGTACTGGAGTGGGTTGCCATTTCCTTCTCCAGGACATCTTCCCGACCCAGGGATTGAACCCAGGTCTCACACATTGCAGGCAGACGCAGTCTGAGCCACCAGGGAAGTGAAGGCTTAACCACTGGCCCCCCAGGGAAGCCCCAATAAATAAATAGTAGCATTTTAATGGTGGTGAAGTGAAGCAGTGGATGCTTCCAGCACCCCTGGAAAACATCACCTTTTTCTGGTCAGTATAACTAGCCCCCAGCATTTGATGACTAATGGCTTAGTTGCCTTTTCTAGAGAACTTATCTAACCTGATCTATGCAGGAGTGTTCTCTCTGAAGGTAACTGTGATGCATACACATGCTCACACACACACACACACACACACACACACACACACACACACACAGACGCACCAGGTCAGTCTGCTGCCGGTAACTGACTCACATTAGTGCACACAGGACCTGTCCCCTTGACCATGCTGCAATTCATGCCCTGGAGCAACCCAACAGATCAACTTGAAGCTGGACATCAGCTGGGATAACTTCTAGTAAAGATTTGCCCCCTCCTTCCCTATCCTGCCTCTCTCAAAATATTACTCTTAAAAGCATCACTTGATGCACTAAAATTACTGCTGTTTCTTGGGAATCCAACCCTATATGAGAATATGTAAATAATGTAAATCATTAGGACTGAGGTTGTAAATCAATCAAAATATGGTTAGTATTCTGAATAGAAAACAAAGATGGCAGACAGCAAAAAAACACAGGCCTGAATATATTACCTAGCACTGTGCAACAGTTGTATTATTTTAAGTGGATGAATAAACAAACCAAAATAAGTTGAAGACTGCTATGAATATCTTCTTCTTGTTGTTCAGGTACTAAGCAGTGACCGACTCTTTGCAACCCCATGGACTGCCGCATGCCAGAATTCGCTGTTCTTCGCTATTTCCATGAGTTCACTCAAACACATGTGCGCTGAGTCGGTGATGCCATCCAACCATCTCGTCCTCTGTCCCTCCCTCCTGTTAATACCCTCAATCTTTCCCAGCATCAGGGTCTATTCCAATGAGTCAACCCTTCCAATCAGGTGGTGAAGGTATCAGAGCTTCAGTTTCAGAATCAGTCCTTCCAATGAATATTCAGGATTGATTTCATTTAGGATTGACTGCTTTGATATCCTTGCAGTCCAAGGAACTCTCAAGTCTTCTCCAACACCACAGTTGGAAAGCATCAGTTCTTCAGCGCTCAGCCTTCTTTATGGTACAACTATCACAACCATACATGATCACTTAAAAAAACTACAGCCTTGACAGTACCGAACTGTACCAGCAAAGTCATATCTCTGCTTTTTAATGTGCTGCCTAGGTTTGTCATGGCTTCCCTATTGGCTCAGATGGTAAAGAATCTTCCTGCAACGTGGGAGACCCAGGTTCAAACCCTGGAGGAGGAAATGGCAACCCACTCTAGTATTCTTGCCTGGAGAATCCCATGGACAGAGGAATCTAGCAGGCTAGCATCCATAGGGTCACACAGAGTTGGAGAAGGCTGAAGTGACTTAGCCCATTTGCTGTGAAATGATGGGGCTGGATGCCATTATCTTAGCTTTTTGAATGTTGAGTTTTAAGCCAGCTTTTTCACTTTCCTCTTTCATCCTCAACAAGAGGCTCTGTAGCTCCTCTTTACTTACAGCCATTAGGGTGGTAATATCCAAATCTCTGAGGTTGTTGATATTTCTCCTGGCTATCTGGATTCCAGCTTGTGATTCATTAGCCTGGCATGTACTCTGCATAAAAGTTAAATAATCAGGGTAACAATATACAGCTTAACTTACTCCTTTCCCAATTTTGAATCAGTCTGATGTTCCACTGTTTTTGTTGGTCAGTTGTTCAGTCATCTCTGACTCTTTGCAACCTCATGGATTGCAGCATGTCAGACTTTCCAGTCCTTCACCATCTCCTGGAGCTTGTTCAGACTCATGTCCATTGAGTAGGTGATGCCATCCAACAATCTCATCCTCTGTTATCCCATTTTCCTCCTGACTTCAATTTTTCCCAGCATCAGGGTCTTTTTCCAATGAGTTGGCACCTTGCATCAGGTGGCCAAAGTATTGGAGCTTCAGCTTCAGCTTCAGCACTAGTCTCTCTAATGAATATTCAGGATTGATTTCCTTTAGGGTTGACTGGTTGGATCTTCTTTCAGTCCAAAGGACTTTCAAGTGTCTTCTCCAACACCACAGTTCAAAAGCATCAGTTCTTTGGTGCTCAGGTGCTCAGCCTTCTTTATGGTCCAACTCTCACATCCATACATGTAATGGAAAAACCATAGCTTTGACTAGACAGACCTTGGTCTGCAAAATAATGTCTCTGCTTCTTAATAAGCTGTCTAGGTTTATCATAGTTTACTTCCAAGTGAGAGTGTTAATAGCCTCAGTAGGGAGGCCAGAGGTCCTCAAGAGGCAGGAGGAAATAAAATTGCAAGTGGCAGACAAATTTTTTTCTTTTCTCTTCTAATCCTGTGTTGTCATGGTGACACCTGGTTCCCCCTGAACTTAACTTTATCACAAACCTTCCTTGAGCTAACCAAAGCATCTTTCTCATGGAAATGTCTCCCTTAACCTATGTTAATGAACTATGTATTTGCTCTAAAATCTGCCTTTCTTCAAGATTCATGTCAATTGTTTTATTGCCCAGGATGACTCACCTTGTGCCAATGCTATCTCAAAATGCCTGTTGTGGGTGAGGGACCTGGTGCAACTCACTCAGTTTTGAGGCATTTCCCTTCTCTAATTAGCAGCTTACTAATAGATATGTAACACCTTGCTAAAAATTAGCAAGGGGGCACTCTTTCTGTCCCCTTCTGATGTCTATGTCAGAAGTGTTCTCTACCTCTTTTATACTTTAATAAAACTTTATTACACAAAAAGCTGAGCAATCTAGTCTTGTCACTGGCCCTGGATCAAATTCCTCTTCTCCAGAGGCCAAGAATCCCGGCTTCGTTCATGGGTCATTTCAGCAATTTTTCACAAGGAGCAAGTCTCTTTTAATTTCATGGCTGCAGCCACCATATGCAGTGATTTTGGAACCCAAGAAAATAAAGTCTGTTCATGTTTCCATTGTTTCCCCATCTATTTCCCATGAAGTGATAGGACTGGATGCCATGATCTTCCTTTTTTGAATATTGAGTTTTAAGCCAGCTTTTTCACTCTCCATTTTCACTTTCATCAAGAGGCTCTTTAGTTCCTCTTTGCTTTCTGCCATAAGGGTGGTGTCATCTGCATATCTGAGGTTATTGATAGTTCTCCCAGCAATCTTGATTCCAGCTTGTGCTTCATATAGCCTGGCATTTTGCATGATGTACTCTGCACAAAAATTAAATAAGACAATATACAGCCTTATTATACTTCTTTCCCTATTTGAAACCAGTCCGTTGTTCCACGTCCAGTTCTAACTGTTGCTTCTTGACCTGCAGACAGATTTCTCAGGAGGTAGATAAGGTGGCCCGGTATTCCCATCTCTTCAAGAATTTTCCACATGTTTTGTGACCCACATAGTCAAAGCCTTTAGCATAGTCAATGAAGCAGATGTTTTCTCTGGAATTCTCTTGCTTTTTCTATGATATATCAGATGTTGGCATATTCATCTCTGGTTCCTCTGCCTTTTCTAAAACCAGCTTGGACATCGGGAAGTTCTTGGTTCATGGAATGCTGAAGCCTAGCTTGAAGGATTTTGAGCACTACCTTGCTCGCATGTGAAATGAGCACAATTGTACAGTAGTTTGAAAATTCTTTGGCATTGCCTTTCTTTAGGATTGGAATGAAAACTGACCTTTTCCAGTTCTGTGGCTATTGCTGAGTTTTCCACATTTGCTGACCTATTTAATGCAGCACTTTAACAGCATCGTCTTTTAGGATTTGACCTAGTTCAGCTGTAATCCATCATCTCCGCTGGGTTTGTTTGTAGTGATGATTCCTAAGGCACACTTAACTTTGCATTCCAGGATGTCTGGCTCTAGGTGAGTGATAACACCATTGTGGTCATCTGAGTCATTAAGATCTTTTCTGTACAGTTCTTCTGTGTATTCTTGCCACTTCTTTTCAATTTCTCCTGATTCTGTTAGATCCTTACCATTTCTGTCATTTATGTGCTTAGACCTGCATGAAATGTTCACCTGGTATCTCTAATCTTCTTGAAGAGATCTCTAGTCTTTCCCATTCTGTTGTTTTCCTCTATTTCTTTGCAGTGTTCACTTAAGAAGGCTTTCTTATCTCTCCTTGCTATTCTTTGGGAATCTGCGTTCAGTTTTCCTTTCCCTTTATTTCTTTCCCTTTATTCTTTGCCTTTTCCTTCTCTTCTTTTCTATGCTATTTATAAGGCCTCCTCAGACAACCATTTTGCCTCATTGCCTTTCTTTTTCTTGGGGATGGTTTTGGTAACTGCCTCCTATACAATATTATAAACCTCTTTCCACAGTTCTTCAGGCATTCTTTATACCAGATCTAGTCCTTTGAAATTATAGGTCACCTCCACTGTATAACCATAAGGGATTTGATTTGGGTCATACCTGAATGGCTAGTGGTTTTTCCTACTTTTTTTAAAAAAATTTGAGCCTGAATTTTGCAATAGGGTGCTGATGATCTGAGCCACAGACAGCTCCAGGTCTTATTTGTGCAGACTGTATAGAGCTTCTCCATTTTTGGCTGCAAAGAATATAATTATTCTGATTTTTGTATTGACCATCTGGTGATGTCCATGTGTAGAGTCATTTCTTGTGTTGTTGGAAGTGGGTGTTTGCTATGACCAGTGAATTCTCTTGGCAAAACTGTTAGCCTTTACCCTGCTTATTTTGTACTCTAAGGCCATAACTGCCTGCTCCTCCAGGTATCTGACTTCCTACTTTTGCTTTCTAATCCCTTATGATGAAAAGGATATCTCTTTTTTTGGTGTTAATTCTAGTAGGCCTTGTAGGTTTCATAGACCAGTCAAATTAGCTTCTTCAGCATTAGGGGTCAGGGCATAGACTTGGATTACTGTGATGTTGAATGGTTTGCCTTGGAAATGAACCAAGATCATTCTGTCATTTTTGAGATGGCACCCAAGTACTGCATTTCAAACTCTTTTGTTGACTATGAGGGCTACTCCACTTCTTCTACGGGATTCTTGCCCACAGTAGTAGATATAATGGTCATCTCAATCAAAGTTGCCCATTCCCATCCATTTTAGTTCACTGATTCTTAAAATGATGTTCACTCTTGTCTTCTCCTGCTTATCCATGTCCAATTTACCTTGATTTATGGACCTAATATTCTTGGTCCCTATGAAATATTATTCTTTTTTAGCACTGGACTTTTCTTTTACCACCTGACACATCCACAACTGAGTGACATTTCTGCTTTAGCCCAGTCTATTCCTTCTTTATGGAGCTGTTTCTCTGCTCTTCCTCAGTAGCATATTGGATACCTACTGAACTGGGGGGCTTATCTCCCAAGTGTCATTGTGCTCATGTGGTTCTCAAAGCAAGAATCCTGAAGTGATTCGCCACTTCCTTCTCTAGGGGACCACATCTTGTCAGGCCTTGACCAGCAGGGACATGCCCTTCAGTTGCTCCACGACATGCCCAGCGCCCTGGTTGTACCATTGCTGGTCCTCCTTAAGCATGTAAACTTTCACCAGCCAGTTGGTCACTGTGACATGTGGGGGTCAGGACAAAGGCCCTGAAGGCGTCCCTTGGAAGAGGGTCTGGGGAAGGCTGGAGCCAAGAGTGGGGGACCCCCAGGAGGAGCGAGCTCCCCAGGCTCACTGCTGCCGCGCGCCACCCTGGTCCCCACCCGATGCCCGCACGGCCCACTGCCTGCAGGGCTCTGGCCCCCGCCTTTCCCATCCTCAGGCTGGCCCCTCTGCATTATCGCCCAGGCCCTGCCAGCCGTGCCACCCCAAGTGACCACACGGTTTCTTCGTGGCCTCACCAAGCTAGGAACTCTAGGAACCCTGCTCCTGCCTCCGCTATGATCTCCGGTAAGCCGCTCCTGGGCCACTGCCCCCTCTTCAGCCACAGTCTCTTCAGGCCACCGCCGCCATGTCATCCCATTATTATGATTCTTCACGCCCTTGTCAAGTGTCAGATGAGCGGCAAGAGCCGGTGGAGGGGAGGAGTCAGTGCGGAAGTCCCGCCTCATGCCTCCTTTTGTCTCTAGTTCCCACCGCTGTTCACGACCCCCAAAGTCTGGGTGCACACAAGCCCAGGGAACTTGGACTTAGAGGGTTCAAGATCAAGGGCTCAATTTCAGCTACTAGATGTGAGTGCACCTTTTATGAGATTAGAACACAGTCTGAGCTCACTTAGCTGGTGGGCTGCTCCAGGATCTGACCTAGATCTGTGTCCCCTAAACCAACACTTTCATGCATGTGTCTGACTCCCCACTACATCGTGCATTTAAGGCCAGAATCGTTCTCTATTAACTTTTGTTTCCCCAAAACCTGGCACAAGCTTGCCTATATTAAGTAGTGATAAATGCTTGCAGAACTGAACTGATTGCAATTTGGGAAGTATAACATGTGATGTACAGAGTTATGTCCTCTTAAAATCGTATGTTGAAGTCCTAGCCTCCAGTAGTTCAGAATGTGACTGTATTTGGAGACAGGGCCTTTCCAGAGGTAATGAAGTAAAATGAAGTCATGTGGGTTGGCCTTAGTACAACGTGACCGGCATCTTAACAAGAGGAAAAGATAAGACAGAGAAAAGACCATGAGAAGACACTGAAAGATTATGGCATCCTCCAGCAAAGGAGAGAAACCTCAGAAGAAATCAACCCTGCTGATGCCTTGATTGCAGACGTCTAACCTCCAGAATTGTGAGGAAGTGAATTTCTGTTGCTGAAGCCACCTAGTCTGTAGTACTTTGCTATGGCAGCCTGAACTAATACAATCACTTTGATGACGAGGCCCCTTTATGTGCTTTATCAAAGTTCTGCTGAATTACTTATCTCTCTTGTTCAGCTTTGGCTTCTTTCTGCTGGATCTCAGCTCCTGATTCTTCTTTACCAGCTATCCCCAGGCCCCCACCACTTTGTTCTTCCCTTAGAGATTGTAGTTTCCTGTTTCTACCCATTTATGCGACTTCTCTCTCTAGCTTTGTCTTTTACATCTGTCTTGTTTTTGGCTAGCTTGCATGATTTGGGCTTGTTGTGGCATTCTGTCGATTTACATTACTGTCTGACCAGAGTCAGCAGATGTAGCAAATAAAAAAACTGTTATTCAAAATTCACATTTACCTTTGTGTCTTGTCCTCTACCTGCCCCCACAGTCTTAAATGTCCTTGTTTGTGGGATAGTTAATTATTAAGTGGGGAAAAACTTATGTATGCAGTTTAAAAAGTGAACATCAGGATTTAGAGAAAGGCATTGAATTCAAATTCTAACCTTCCCACTAAATTTCCAGTAACTTGTAGCTATTCATTCTGTTACTTTGTCTTTCTTCATCTGTGAACCATTAGCATATTCCTAGTCAAACCTAGCTGAGAAAGGGAAGACCTAATCCCATTCTATTTAGAGCTGTCCAGCCAGTTCCTATAAGTTGTTGGACTCTTTATTATTTTTTTTTCAAATCCTTCATCATGCTTCCTCCAACCAAAACTAAGGCAGTGTCAAAGTGCTATTTTGCTTCATTCTCCATCCCATCCCTTCTCCACCCCCACTACCCAATTCTAAGGAGCTTTTTTCCATTCGTTCCTTTTGTATGACTCATTGGAAACATCCGCAAGCCATTTATAAACCCCACCCCATAACCCTATCACCACCCCAGCATTGGAGTTTTCTACAAGTAATTCTTTTGGAAAAAGAGTCTAAGTTGTTTACCAACTTCAGTAAGTTCTTCTGTAAATAAACCAGTTTAAGTTTTGCTTATGATCTGCTTTTTTATTTGAAGAGATGAGTCAATAGTATGTTTCGTGGCTCTGCTCAAAGGGATACACAGTTAAGAAGTTTAACAGAGATAGCATGGGACATAAAGCAGTTCCCCTGGCTGGGTAGAGGTGGATTAACTCCCCCATGTTCCCTTTTAGACAGATGTTCCCTAGGAAACTTGCCAAAACACACGCATGTTCTGTTAGCAGCAAAGAAGTTAAGTAGAAAGCCACTTCCTCCTTTCCCTGAACGCATGTTTGAAAATCAGAAACTAAAATTAAATGCATATGTGAAACTTTTTCACAATATGCTAGGTTGGTGGTTCTAATTATTATCATACATACCATATTTGATCTGGGAGAACATGTGAAAATGTTTATATATTTTTACATTATGGTTTAACAACACATATAAACATTTAGGTACAAAAGGATTATAAATTTTGTTAAAGGCATTGAATTACTGTCAAAAGAGAGAAACTTTAACAATTATCCTGTATTTTTGCAAACCTTTTGTCACAGAACAAAGTGTTTCCAAAAGTAAAACTGTATGGAGACCCCAAATTAAGGAAGTGAGGCTGAAATGCATCAAATAAATAGAATATATTTTGCTGGCGCCCTAGGACTCTGCAAGAATCCGAGAAATGGGGACCAGGGCAGGTTATGAGCTCATCCAATTGTTGGTCCACCCGTTAAATGTGAAGAAACAGGAATGGAGGGGGAGTGACTCACCCAATGTCACAGCGCAGATGCCTGCCTGAGGATTATCGAGGACCTGCTGCGTTCCCAGGCATTTTTCATACATGAATTCTATCTTTACAAAAAACCAACTCTCAGGTTATAAACATGGACACTGGTTCAAGGGTTTTAAGCAGACTTCCTTTTGTTATTTAGTTGAAAAAAGACAAACTCTTTGTAAGTTAAAGGAAAAAAGACAGAACCTGGAGCAACAGCTATGGGAAAACCCAGGTCTCCGGCTCACAGCTTCTTCTGCCTCAGAATAAGGGCGGCTTAGTCTGAGCTTTGCCTCCGGAGAAAGAGTTAGTGGTGTTAGCACTGATTAAACATGGACACCATTAGGCTGAGCGGGGCTCTGATGCTAGGCGGCTTGCACAAGTAAAACCAAAATCCAAGCCTGTAAATGCCGCAGGATTAGGAAACTGAAACCTGGGAATAACCAATCACAAAGCGCCAACCAGGCTTTAAGCTATAGCCAATCAATAATTTCCTTACTTCATTTCAGCCTCTTCTCCATAAAGGGCTTCCCTGGTGGCCCAGAGGGTTAAGCGCCTGTCCACAATACTAGAGACCTTGGTTCGATCTCTGGGCCGGGAAGATCCCTTGGATGAGGAAATGGCAACCCACTGTGGTACTCTTACCTGCAAAGTCCCATGGATGGAGAAGCCTGGTAGGCTATAGTCCATGGGGTCGCAATGAGTCGGGTACAACTGAGAGACTTCACTTTTCTTTCTTTCTTCTCTATAAAGTCTCTCCCCAGCTCCAGTGAGCACGGCATTGCTACCACTTAAGGTCTGGGGCTGCCTGATTTCAATAGATAAAATTTTTATTATACCTCAATCTATCTTTTAACAGGGTGAAGGGATTTTGTCATTTTATATCTATGGGTTGTGTTAATGGCTAGCAAGATAGCAAGCAATATACAAAGTAATGTTTGAGCAAATTTGTGCATCATCGACTCATAAAATGTCAAAGCCTGACGGCCTTAGAGAGGCATCTAGTCCATTACTTTCATTTTGAAGATGAAGAGTCTGAGGTCAACTAGCTGGGTAACTTGGCATCAGAGCAAGAGTGTTCCAGAAATACTACCCTTCAGCATCCTAACAACTTTAATTCTAGGGTAGAGGAGGTGACAAATTTAGCTGAGGTTCTTCCTGCAGTCTCGAAGTCTTGAGCCATGAAGTCAGTGCAAATGATCTGCAAAGATGGAGAAATCTCTCCCAGGATGTTTATGCACATAGATAACCCAGCCTATTAGGGCTGTTTCTCCTAATTGTTTTTGCTTAATGGAGAGGATCAGTTAATCAAACTCAAACTTCTCCAGCTACGTGACAGCTATGTCTTACCTGATTGATGGGGCTGGAGAGCCAACGAGAAGGAGACTCTGCAGGCCTCAGTTGTAATGAGCCTTGTGGCTTGAGGGAAGCTAAGATGGCCTGAAGTCTAGACACACAGACTCAACTTTAAAGGTGGAATACGGAGCCATGGAGAGGGGCAGTTCTAAAAGCTTCACTCAGGCCTCTGATGGCCTCGTGATGACTACTGCTCTAGTGCTCCTTTCTGACTTAAACTATTAGAGGTACCCACTGTGATTTATAGAGAGAGGGGCGGAGAGACCCGCTTCCCTTCTTCCTCTCTCCTGGTCCTCTAATGCATGTTGAAGTTTGGCGATATCGTAGGGGCCACTATCATGCATTTCTAGCTGTGGAGCAGATCACCATTACCCATTACAACTGCAAAGTATTTTAGAGAGTGTTTTTTAACACCATATGGTTGGGTAATGACAGGATACAGCACAAAGGCAACAGAAACATGTTTAGCGACAGAAACAACTTCATTAAATCCACCTTTTGCTTCTATTTCCCACATCCAAGGCCGTGTAGGAGAGGAATTCATGTCAGAGTCCAGGAGAGGACAAGATTACTACTGATCTCACAGGGATGGGTCACGTGCACAAAAGAGGTAGTGGGTTACATCCAGGACTTCTTGTTCTTTAGATCGTGCTCGTAACCAGTAACATTCCCTCATTGCTCTCTCAGGTTAGTTGCCCCTCGGGCTCTCATTCCCAGTGGCCTTATACTTTAATTCTCTCCGTATTAAAATGCATCACGTGAAAAAGCTAAGTAAGAACAAGACATGAGAAACTGTCTCAGAAGATGACTCACTGAATCCCCAAATGCACCCCAAATTATTCATAGGTCCATTTACATACTTTTTAAGCATTTATTGAGTACCTACTGAGTGCAAATGGTAATTCAGTGTTCACTAAGAGCTGTGCAAAATGCAAAAGCATCATAGAGGCTAGGAACTAAAGAAGGGACTGAATGTTGATTGGAAGTGGTGGGTCTGTGGCATGCTTTGATTCTAGTAGGAGTCTCCTGGAGAAGGAAAGGGCACCTTATTCCAGTATTCTTGCCTGGGGAATCCCATGGATGAGAAACCTGGCAGGCTACAGTCTACAGGGTCACAAAAGAGTTGGACAAGACAGCGACTAAACAACAACAGAAGTCAGGCTCAGCCAGAAACCACAGCACTGTTGATTGGAGGTTTTTGCTATGGACTGGTGGTGCCTTGGTAGGTATCTCGCAGAAACCTCCCAGCAGCTTGCAGAAGAGAAAATAGTCTTTCCCAATTTACAAATTGGTAGACTGAGCCTCAGAAAAGTTAGAGCATTTTCAAAAAGGCACATAGCTAAAAGAGGTATAACCAGGTTATCTGACTCCCAAGTCCTATCTCACAACTTAAATTTTAATGTACATGCCACAGTTCTGGACTTCTGGGCAAGATAGTGTGTTGAGTACAGTCATTTAATTATTAATGTCTTATAATAAAAGAGTATTTGAAAGCAGATGGAGGAGACCCAGGAGGATATCACTGACAGCTCTTAACTCAGAGAGGCAGTAGGTAGAGGTGAGGCCAGATCAAGCACCATAGACTGGGAAATACTTGGGACCAGAGGCAAATTTAGCTGCAATGACTGCCCAGTGTTCTGACTTAAACTCCCTTTCCACCACCCCAACCACCCCAGTCTACAGGATACCAAAGTTAGTCAAATAAAATGATGATAGTTTTTTTTTTTTAATCTTTTCTATTTGAAAATGGAAGAATTAGACAGAGGCCCACATCAGTCTCAATTCCAAACTTACTTTAAGTCAATTCTTGGTTAATATGGACTTCCCCATGCAAGGACAAGCAGAAAGAAATCCCCATGCTTTTGAAAATTATACCACGATTAAAAAAAAAATAGTCCTGAGATAACCATAAGTGCCTTCCCTTGAAATAGATTTACTGCAAGGAAAGATATATTAAAAAAATTTTTAATTTGGACTTTCCTACACAACTATACAGTAAATCAAATAAAATACAGTATTACGCCATAAATAAAAAAGACCTCAGATAAAACTTATAATGTGAAAGATGATTTTTCAATTAAAATTATAATGTAGTCTTTCTGTGATATACTGGATATAACAGAGAGTGGATTTAGTGGAGGACAGATTAAATATTTCCATATAGAGTTCTGAGGAACAAGGTAAAGAGATCAATATCTTGATGAGAAGCAAGATCAGATCCAGTGGATACAGGACATATATTTAAGATGTTCATCACTGTGTCCAGACACCTAATATTTCAGACATCCAAGGGAGTCAGAAATTTTCTGAACAATATTTGAACATGCCCTCTAAGAAGTTGACACTAATCAAAATAAGAAATTCAAATTGCGCCCACAATTAGCAATACTATATAGTATACTTAAAATTTACTAAGAAGGTAGAGTTTATGGTTAGCATTCTTAAAATAAAAGTAAAATAAAATAAGTGAAGAAGGCAATTCAAGCCTGTTAGGATATTTATTATCAAAGAGAGAAATGATAATGAATGCTATTGAGAATGTGAAGAGAAACAAAACAAAACAAAACCTTGTATACTGTTGGTAAGAATGTAAAGTGGCGCAGCCACTATGGAAATCAGTATGGAGTTTCCTCAAGAAATTTAAAAAAAAGAACTACCCTATGATCCAGAAATCCCACTTCTGAGTATACATCCAAATAAAAGGAAATTATTATCCTGAAGGGATACTTGTACTTCTATCTCATATTTGGTGGCTTCATGGTTTAGCTGCTAAGTCATGTCCTACTCTTGTGACCCCGTGGACCATAGCCTGCCAGGCTCCTCTGTCCTTGGGATTCTCCAGGCAAGGATACTGGAGTGGGTTGCCGTTTCCTTCTCCAGGGGATCTTCACCACCCAGGAATCAAACCCAGGTCTCCTGCATTGCAGGCGGATTCTCTACCAGCTGAGCTACAAGGGAAGTCCCGATGTCATATTTATATATACATTATAGATATATGTGTATATTTGCATTTATATTTATAGTTATCTACAAAAGAAATTATGTCATTTCTTATAACATGGATGAACCTGGAGGGTATTATGCTAATTGAAATCAGCCAGATAGAAAGACAAAAATCACATGGCATCACTGATGTGAAATCTTAAAAAATAGAAAGTTGAAAAGAAGCGCAGAATAGAAAAGTGGTTACTAGAGCTTGCATATAGATGTGTGCTCAATTGTGTCCGACTCTTTGTGACATCACAGACTCTAGCCTGCCAGGCTCCTCTGTCCATGGAGTTTTTGAGGCAAGAATCCTGGAGTGGGTTGCCATTTCCTCCTCCAGGGAATCTTCCCAGCCCAGGGATCAGACCCACATCTCCTGCATTGGCAGGCAGATTCTTTACCGCTGGGCCACCTGGGAAGCCAATTGAGTTGGGGAGTAGGACAAACAGGCAGAGGTTGAGAAAGGCTTCAGACTTTTATTATAAAATAAATAGGGTCTGAGGTGCTAACTTTACTATAGTTGATAACAATATTCTATAATCAAAATTCGCCAAGAGAGTAGAACATTCTCACACACACAAAAAGGTAAAATTATGAAATGATAAACATGTCAACTAATTTGATGGCAAGAATTCTTTCACAATGTATACATGTATCAAATCATCACATTGTACACTTTAAATATCTTAGTTTTGTCAATGACACCCCAATAAAGCTGGAGAAAAAAAAAGAGATCAGGAGGAAACCTTTGGAGGTGATGAGGTGATGAGTATGTTTATGGCATAGATTGTGGTGATGGTTCATGGATATTATGTATAATCTCCAAACTCATCAAGCTCTATTTACTTGAAATACGCTTTTTGTATGGCAATCATACCTCAACAAAGTGGTTAAAAAAAGGAACTAAAGAATGGGTGACTATAGGTCTAAATAAGGGAAGTGAACAATGAGATAAGTTAAACTGCATCTACATAATTTCTAGAATGGATATAAAGCTTAAGATAAATGCAAAAATCATTTTTGAAGACTAGAGGCATACTGTAATAAACAGCAATAATATTAAGTAAAATTATATGTGTTATACAAAGAAATATGTGTTTGAGGATATGTACATATTTATATATCCAAAAATCTATTTCAGGCAGACCTGAATTAAAATCTTAAAAGTTAAAAGTTAAAACCTTTCAGTTTTGTGTGATCTTGGACAAGTGTCTTTCTAGCATCTACACACGTACATTGACACCCTAAGTATACAGACAACATACATGCAATAGGACAATCCAACAAAATATTTAAAATAATTTCATCTAGTTGCCAGAACTATGTGACTTTTTCTAATTTCTGCTATATATTTCTTGCCTTACTCAAATTTGTAAAGTAAGTATTGGGTTGGCCAAAAAGTTTGCTTGAATTTTCTGTAACATCTGACAGAAAAAAACCATTTTGTTTGGCGTTTTGTTCAAAACTCATTTGAACTTTTTGGCCAACCCAGTATTTATTACTTCAGTAATCACAAAATAATTAAATACAGGAAAAGAGGTACTAAAATTTGAAACAATAGTTTTAGTTAAGGATCTTTCCTTCTGAAAATCAAATTTCATGCACAATTAGGAACCTAGCTTGTTTCAGTTGAACCTGTATTGGAAAGATTATTAATCACACATGCCATTCTGCATGTCTTGGAATCTCAAAGTAACACCTTTAGAGTTATTGATACTTTTGAGTGTGCTGTTAATCATTGACATCATTGAAAGGCGGTAGAGAATGTCTGCTGAGAACATGAGCAGAGGTCAGACTGTCATGGGTCCATCTCCTGCTCAGTCCTCACTCATTCACAGCCTCTTAACCAGGTTAAGACACGTGACCTCCCTGGGCCTTACTTTTCTAACCTGTGGACTAAGAACAATAGGATTGTTAATATTAATATCATAGCTCGACTCTGAGAGAGAAGTCAAATGTGACATGAGGATTCTAAAGTCTGGCGAAGCTGCAGGTCAGTCTTCAAAGGCAGAACTGACCGCCTCCTGAGCTCTGCCTCATTACCCTGATTCCTCCCTGGTCCTGAAAGCCAGTTCTGAGTCTGGCTCCTGCTGAGTTTTGTTATTTCCGTTCTCCTGCCTGGGCTGAAACTGTCTTTGGTGCTTTGGTCTTCACAGCAAAATTCTTCCACTACTTAAAAATCATTTATTTGGGAATATTTGAAGTTCTATCCTCAACATTTGCAGTCACCGTATTCTGCCCACTTTAAGTTTCTGTTCAATATATCTCTTGTGTATTAGGGATCAAATAGGAAAAGATAAGCATGTGATTTCCATTCTAACTCTGACAATATATATTATGCAGACATTATAGCCAAGGGTGTTTTTTCTAGAGCTAAGACCGCTCAAGCTTCTTTAAAACAGTACCATATACTCTCTGTGGAGATAAACGTGGAGATAAATTACCTGCGGGGATAAATATAGAGCAATGGTAGGTACATCACTGTTACTGTGCTGAGACACCTTTGGCTTTGTTTTGCAGTCATCATCATGAGAATTTTCATTCTATTGTTTTTCCATTTGGCTGTCCTATTCTTTTGTTTTCTGTCGTTCTTGCCTGAATTGAAGCAAGTCATCCAAGCTATCATTTGGAGGTAATTAATTTGGACAGCAAGTATAAACCTAGCATTTGGGGGCTAACTTGAAGCTCAGTTAACTCACCAGATGAATTATTTCATTTTTAAGTAGCTACTCTTCCAAAGATCCATTAATAAGTGGTGCTTAACCTCTGGTCCCGCATCTGACACAGTCCCAGGGGATCACCAACTTTCCTGAATGTATTGATAGAATATTTTGGTGTGAATTTTCATTTATCTGTCACTAAGGCAATTGCTTTATCAATTTACCTTCTTTTATTTATTTATTTATTTATTTTTTGAGGTCATTGAACTGCCAAGAACTCCCAAACCAGAACAGAACAGGGAAAGACATTCAATTACTCTCATATCAGAAACTAGAAAATGCTATGAGCTCGTTCATTGAGTAATTATAAGATATATACATACTATATCTCAAAAGCATACATTTTATATCAAGGGTCTACCTGACCAGTCCCCAAAATATACTCCCTCTGAGAAACATGCAGCCTTCAGAATATTGCTCACAAAATGCAATTACAGCCATTATACCAATACTCCTGATAAATGATGAAATTTGAAATCAGCAGCTAACAGTCATCAAGGACATGCTCATGTGGACACCACATTTCCACCTCTGAAACAGATGTGCTGTTGTTTGAGGCTCAGTTCCTGGGGCCCTTTTTGTACTGGGAAGTCTCACCCAGATGCTGCTGCCTGGAGGGCCTTCACCGACTTGCGTATCTGTTTAAGGTGATAGGACATGACCTCGCTCCTCAGTTCAGAGAGGTGGCACAAATGTAGCAGAAAATGCAATTTCACAGCATGGCGGCCACTGCTTTCACCTTGGCAATAAACTGAATCATGTTGTTTGACTGAAGATTGTACTCGTGTGCCCCATTTATTTCAGTTATGCTCCACTGACATATGGTCAGTCAAATGGACAGAAGCTAACCTCAACCTCTCCATCCTCCAGAAACACTTAAGTCTGCTTCACCTGATTTCACATCAGCATATATGTGCCCTACACACCTCTGTTAATGACCACTAATCATAATTTTCAGAAAAGAAAATTGCTGAATCTGATGGGTTTAAAGCAGGTAAGGATGAAAACCAAGAATTTCACAAGATTTTTTTTTTTTAATGTTCTATTAGTCAAGACTGCCAAATGGGGAATGTATCAAAGGTAATGCTACTACAAAGAAGAAAAGCACTTTTCTTCTCCAAACATATGTTTCACAGATGAGTCCTGTTCTCAGTTTTGAGTGGTGTTTCATGTGGCAGTCTGATTCTCTTTCTTTGGCCAAGAGCCCAAACATCTCTGATGATACTTTCCCTGTCTTCCCAGACTCAGATGCAGACACTGAAACATTAAACTGAACACAAAGTATTTACATGAGGCTGAGTCTTCATGCAGTTAACTCAAATGACATATTTGTCTAAAGTAAAAGTAAAGCAAAAGTCGCTTTTTACTAGTTGGAAAACATTTGAAGAAAGCTGTATGCTTTTTTCCCCTGCAAATATTCTTGCCTTTTCATTTTGAAAAGTGAATAAGGTGAGAAAGGAAATGCAAAGAATGGAAGGAGATTAAGAATTTTTGAAAGTTGGCAGAACAAATATGAAGATTCAAAAATGGTGTTGATATATAAAGAAATGTCACAGTGAGAGTGGTTATATGTTGTTAACAGATATTTTCAAGGTGCATACACATTAATGCTAATTCCATTGAAAAAGATGTAGCTATTTCTGGGGGATGAAAAGGTTAAGGTTAGCTTCTATGTGTTCTGTTCACCATATGTCAGTGGTTTGAGACTAAAATAATCGCTGCAGTGCTTCCTCCACTCAGAATGAGAGAAACAGCAGAGGAAAAAAGGAGCAAATTTTGCTCTTTCATGAGTTTTTATGATTCCTTAGCAAGCTTGACCTCTTCTTGATGCCTTCAAATCCTATTTTTTTATGAGTTTCTTCTCAATATTCAACAACTCTCCTCAGTTATTGATGAAACTGACCTTATAATTCCAAACCCAATTTTTTTTTAGGCCTTATAATGTTTTGAGTAAAAATGAGACCACACAAGCATTTGGACCAAAATTTCATTAATTCACAATCTCTATCTACTTAAAGAGAGCTTCAGTCCTCCCAGCTTCTCCCCTGTTCCGTCATACCGCCTGTTGACCATGGCGGGTCTCACCGGTTCATGAACAAGCCCACTTGCATGGCGGCCGTGTGTTCTGTGACAGTCATCACAGCCCATGAGAAAGTCTTCCCGCATCTCTGCGGATACAGGAGCATCTTTGTCTGTAAACACGACTGCTCCGTAGGGACTCACAGGCCAAAACCTACTCCAACCCCTACAACCACTCACTCCAACCCCTACCCCTGAGCACAGAAAAATTATTTTGCCTGAATCCAGAGTCTCCTGAGTCCAGACTCTCCTGAGTCCAGAGGATGAGAGGGCAGGATCACATCACCGATGCAATGAACATGAACTTGGGCAAACTTTGGGAGATGGTGGGGGACAGAGAGGCCTGGCGTGCTGCAGTCCATGGGGTTGCAAAGAGTTGGACATGACTGGGCAACTGAACGACAACTTCTGAGTCCTTTCCTGTGACACAGTCAAGAAGAGGTGTATTCTTCTGTGGATCGCATACTATTAGCTACATTCCTAAAACAGAGGTAAGTGAGCTACAGTGGGGTATGATTTTAGTGAAAGTTCACTTTTAGTTTTATTTACCGTATTGTCTAGGACTCAAATGTGTCATAAAATTGAAGCTAGAACTATATTTATGTGGCAGAGAGTGTACTCAAAAATCCACACTCTTCTCCAACTATCTATTCTTTTTATTCATCAAGTTCATCCTGCCTGGTTCCTTCTTTGCACCAAGTGATCCCTTAACCCTTCTACTTGTAGATTTCCCTTGGGTCATTCACCAGAGCTTTAGATTTGCCAAGGTATTTACCAAAACTCTATGTATGTGTGTATGTGTGTGTGTGTGTATATATATATATATATAAAATAAGTATATATATACAAAATATAAACATACAAAGGAAAATATCTGAAAATTGGTTTCATGAATATTAGCTCTTCACCTGCTTTACAATTTGGGCCAGGCTACACGGAGATCTGAAAGGAATTTTAGAAATAAACACCTAGAATGAAATACAGTGCGCTGTGAATTCTGCCATTCTGAGGCCTAATGAGAAGGACTTCCCAAGACCTCTTAAAGTACTTAATTTGTGCCTCCTGCAGTTGGAACATTTACAATGGACTCCTGTCATATTTTGCCTGTTCAATATAAAGGTAGACAGCCTGGCTGGCTGCTCCAAGGTTGAGAAGTGTTCCAGGGCCAGAAATGGCCTGTATCCTTATGATTTGTAGAGGCAAAGTTTTCAAGACTGTAGGAGGTAGGGACGCTGTGTCCAAGAGGAATATTTAAAGGCCCAGACAGGCCTCAGCACAGAGTAACTGAAATTTGGTCAAACTGGGAGTAAGATGGTACCAGGGAAAGGAAAGCTTTATTTATACTTCTTACCTGTTCTCTTTCCATATCACCTCTCACCTCCTCACCCCACACTTCCCACGTGAAAAATCAATGGCTATCAAGTAGGGGACAAGCTGATCCACAAAAAGAGTGACAAAACTGGCCACACTGTCTTCTTCCAGGGATGACTGCTCACGGGGAGAGCCCCTCCTAGTTGCGGGGTGAGAGGGAAGACATGCACTAGAGTGAAGGACCTGAACATTCTAATTTCTGAATTGAGACTTTTCTGATTTAAATAGACTAGAAAGTGCCTGACCAGAGAGTCATGGTAATGCCAGATTTCCATCCAATCATGGAAAACTAACACCAGTAATTAAAGACAAAAGGAGAATGAGAGTACAAAATAATGCTGCTTTATGAAAACCATCCATGAATGCTGTGTGCTCAATATCCAGATAAAGTTGCCACAAATCCAAGATGACAAGAGCGGAAAGTCTCATACCTACAGTTATATCTGATTGGACCCTTTTTTCCCTCCTTGACCTTTCAATTCCATGAAACACCTAATGTTTGTAATTAGAACAACTTCTGTAATGTTTCCAATCTGATTGAGGCCTAAAAATCTGTGTTTCTAACAAGCTCCCAGGTGATGTCAGTGATTCTGACATCATATATAGCTTATATATATTTTTTTTGCATATTTCTCATAGAAAGACTCTGGACAACATCTGTCCCATCCTTATAGTATAATCAGAACCCCTCAAAATAAAGAATTGGATGGCCTCATATGAAGCAATGAAATCAAGAAGGCTGCATTGTAGAATAGGGATCTCTGCCATCTACTTCCTTATGCCATGCTTCTTCACTGTTGTTACTCCAGTCATGTGTCATACCAATTCAGAGGTCAAGTGACCTATCCATATCAAAACCTGGTATTGGGTTCACTAGTCACACTTCCCAACTTATTCTGTAATGCCATTATTACTTTAATAACAAAGTCAGACAAAACACCATAAGAAAAGATAACTAGAGTTCAACATATATGTAAAAATCCTTAATAATATATTAGTAGATCCAATCTATTAATATATACTGAAGATTATATAGCCTAACCAGCTAGGATTTAATTTCCATTATTCTAGGAGAGGGATCAAGAGAGCTCTTGCTGTGATTTATGTCAAAGAACATTCTGCCTAGGTTTTCTACTAAGAATTTTTTACAGTCTGGCTTTACATTTAGTTCTTTAATCCATTTTGAAGGGGTGTGTGTGTGTGTGTGTGTGTGTGTGTGTGGTATTAGGGAGTGTCTTAATTTCATTTCTTGCAAGTACCTGTACAGTTTTCCCAGCAACACTTATTGAAGAGACTGTCTTTTCTCTATTGTATATTCTTGCCTCCTGTGTCATAGATTAGGTGACCATAGGTGCTCAAGCTTACCTCTGGACTTTATATCCTGTTCTGTTGATTTAAATTTGTGTTTTTGTGCCAGTAGCATGCTGTCTAGATTACAGTAGCTTTGTAATATTGTCTGAAGTCAAGGAGTCTGATTCCTTCAGCTCTGTTTTTCATTCTTAAGATTGTTTAGACAATTGAAGGTCTTTTGTGTCTTCACACAAACTGTAATTTCTTTTGTTCTAATTCTGGGATAATGCCATTGGTAACTTGATATGCAATGCATTGAATCTGTAAGTTACTTTGGGCAGCATAATCATGTTAACCATATTGATTCTTCTGAAAGAAGAATGGTAAGAAAATGGTTTACCAAGAAAATGGTAAATCTCTCTGTCTGTAGGTGTCATCTTTGATATCTTTCATCAATATCTTATAGTTTTCTGAGTACAAAATTTTGCCTCCTTAGGTAGGTTTATTTCTAGGTATTTTATTCTTTTGTTGCAGTGATAAATGATAATGTTTCCTTAATTTCTCTTGCTGATCCTTCATTGTTAGCATACAGGAATGGAAAAGGTTTCTGTGTATTAACTTTGTATCCTACAAATTTAGCAAATTCTTTGATGAGCTTTAGTAATTTTCTGGTTGCATCTTTAGGATTCTCTATGTACAGTATCACCAGTTCAGTTCAGTTCAGTTCAGTCACTCAGTTATGTCTGACTCTTTGCGACCTCATGCACTGCGGCACACCAGGCTTCCCTGTCCATCATCAGCTCCTGGAGCCTACTCAAACTCATGTCCTTTGCATCAGTGATGCCATACAACCATGTCATCCTCTGTCATCCCCTTCTCCTGCCTTCAATCTTTCCCAGCATCAGGGTCTTTTCAAATGAGTCGGTTCTTCGCACCAGGTGGCCAAAGTATTGGAGTTTCAGCTTCAGCATTAGTACTTCCAATGAATATTCAGGACTGATCTCCTTTAGGATGGACTGGTTGGGTCTCCTTGCAGTCCAAGGGACTCTCAAGAGTCTTCTCCAACACCACAGTTCAAAAGCATCAATTCTTCGGTGCTCAGCTTTCTTTATAGTCCAATTCTCACAATCACACATACATACAGTATCATGTCATCTGCAAATAGTGACAATTTCACTTCTTATTTTCTGATTTGGATTCCTTGTATTTCTTTTTCTTCTCTGATTGCTGTGGTTAAGAATTCCAAAACTACATTGAATAACAGTGAAAAGAATGAAAATCGTGGTCTTATTCTGAGCTTAGAAGAATTTTTTTTTAGCTTTTCACCATTGAGAATGATATTTGCTGTGGGTTTGTTGTATATGATCTTTATTATGTTGAGGTAAGTTCCTTCTATGCCTGTTTTATGGAGACTGTTTTAATCATAAAATGGAGTTAAATTTGTCAAGAGATTTTTCTGCATCTATTGAGATGATCATATGTATTTGATTCTTTAATTTGCTGATATGGTGTATCTCATTGTTTGATTTGAATATATTGAAGAATCCTTGCATCTCTGGGATAAATCCCATTTGATCATGGTGTATGATCCTTTTAATGTGTTGTATTTTGTTTCCTAGTATTTCATTGAGGATTTTTGTGTGTATGTTCACTAGTGATATTGGCCTATAAATTTCTTTTTCTGTGGTGTCTTTGTCTGATTTTGGTATCAGGGTGATGGTAGCCTCATAGCAAGAAGTTAAGAAGATTCCTTCATCTGAAAAATTTTGGAAGAGTTTGTAAAGGGTAAGTATTAAATCTTCTCTAAATGTTTGATAGAATTAACTTGTGAAAACATTTGGTCTGGACTTTAGTTTTTTGGAAGATTTTTAATCACAGTCTCAACTTCACTACTTGTGATTGGTCTGTTTTTATTTTCTATTTCTTCCTGGTTCACTCTTGAAAGGTTGTACCTTTCTAAGAATTTGTCCATTTATTCTACATTGTTCATTTTATTGGTGTATAGTTGCTTGTAGTAGTCTCTTATGATCCTTTGTATTTCTGTGGTGTCAGTTTTAACTTCTTATTCATTCCTACTTTTATTATTTGAGTCCTCTACCTTTTTTACTCTATGCATTCACAACACACAAAAAGCCTAAGATCATGGCATCCAGTACCATCACTTCATGGCAAATAGAAGGGGAAACAGTGAAAGCCGTGATAGATTTTCCTTTCTTGGGATCCAAAATCTCTGCAAACAGTGACTGTAGCCAGGAAATTTAAAGATGCTAGCTTCTTGGAAGGAAAGCTATGAGAAACCTAGAGAGTGTATTAAAAACAAAGATATCACTTTGCCAACAATGGTCCATTTGGTCAAAGCTATGGTTAGACTAGTAGTCATGTAAGGATGAGAGAGTTGGACCATCAAGAAGGCTGAATACCAAAGAATTGAGGCTTTCAAATTGTGGTGCTGGAGAAGACTTTTGAGAGTGCCCTGGACTGCAAGGAGATCAAACTAGTTAGTCCTAAAAGAAATCAACCCTGAATATTCACTGGAAGGACTGATGCTGAAGTTGAAGCTCCAGTATTCTGGCCCCTTGATGTGAAAAACTGACTCATCAGAAAAGATCCTGTTGCTAGGAAAGATTGAATGCAAAAGGAGAAGGGAATGGCAGAGGATGAGATGGTTAGATTAAATCACTGACTCAGTGGACATGAATCTGAGCAAGCATAGGTAAATAGTGATGGACAGGGGAGTCTGGTGTGCTGCAGTCCATAGCTTACAGACTGAACAATTACAACAAAACATTTATCCATTTTGTTTATCTTCTCAAAGAACTAGCTTTTAGTTTCATTCATCTTTACTATTGTTTTCTTTGTCTCTATTTCATTTATTTCTGTTCTGATTTTTATGATTACATCCCTTCTACTTACTTTGGGTTTGCTTATTCTTTTATCTATATTTGTTTTACATATAAGGTTAGTTTGTTTATTTGACATTTTTCTTGTTACTTGAGATAAGATTATATTGCTATAAACTTTCCTCTTAGAACTGGTTTTGCTGCATCCCATAGATTTGGGGTCATCATGTTTTCACTTAATTTTTATAGGTATTTTAAAATATTTTCTCTTTCATTTATTCAGTGATCCATGTGTTTATGCTTTTTAGGTTTTTTTCCCTGTAATTGATCTCTGATTTCTTATGGGATTTCTGAAGAACACTCTTGAGAGTCCCGTGGACTGCAAGGAGATCAATTGAGTCAAACATAAAGGAAATCAAATCCTGAATATTCACTAGAAGGACTGTTGCTGAAGCTGAAGCTCCAACACTTTGGCCACCTGATGCAAAGAGCCAATTCATGGGGAAAGACCCTGATGCTGGGAAAGATTGAAGACAAAAGGAGAAAGGGGTGGCAGGGGATGAGGTGGCTAGATAGTATCACTGACTCAATGGATATGAATTTGAGCAAGTTCTGGGAGATAGTGGAGGAAGGGGATCCTGGCTTGCTGGAGTCCATGAGGTCACAAAGAGTTGGCCATTGAAAAGAAAGTGTACTTTGCTGCTTTCAGATGAAATGCCCTATAAATATCAATTAAAATCTTCTTGTAAATGACACATTTGTCATTTAAAGCTTGTGCTTCCATCTTAATTTTCTTTCTTTCTATGGATGGGCTATCCATTGCTGTAAGTGGGGTGTTAAATTTCCCCCACTGTTATTGTGTTACCATCAATTTCCCCTTTTATGGCTATTAGCATTTGCCTTACACTTTGAGATGTTCATATGTTGTGTGCATAAATATTTACAATTGTTTTATGCTCTTTGATTGATCCTTTGATCATTATGTAGTGTCCTTCCTTGTCCTTTGTAACAGTCTTTATTTTAAGGTCTATTTTTTCTGACTTGGGTATTGCTACTCCATCTTTCTTTTGATTCCCTTTTCTATGAAGTATCTTTTTCCATCTCCTGACTTTCAGTCTGTATGTGTCCCTAGGTTTGAAGCAACAGCATATATATGGGTCTTATTTTTGTATCCACCTAACCTGTATATGTCTTTTGGTTGGTGCACTTAACCCATGTACATTTAAGGTAATTATCAATATGTGTGTTCCTATTGCCATTTTCTTCATTGCTTTAGGCTTATTTTTGTAGCCCCTTTTTCTTCCCTTTATTTTTTGCACTCTTCTCTTGCATTTCTCACCTAAGGAAGCTCCTTTATCATTTGTTGTAAAGTTGGTTTGTAGTGCTGAGTTCTCTTAGCTTTTGTTTGTCTATGAAGCTTTAGATTTCTCCATCAAATTTAAGCAATATCTCACTGGGTAGAGTATTCTTGGTTATAGGCTTTTCCCTTTCATCATTTTAAATATAAAACTGGAAATAGAACTGCCATACAATCCAGCAATCCCACTGCTGGGCATACACACCAAGGAAACCAGAATTGAAAGAGACACGTGTACTCCAATGTTCATTGCAGCACTGTTTATAATAGCCAGGACATGGAAGCAACCTAGATGCCCATCAGCAGATGAATGGATAAGAAAGCTGTGGTACATATACACAATAGAATATTATTCAGCTATTAAAAAGGATGCATTTGAATCAGTTCTAATGAGGTGGATGAAACTGGAGCCGATTATACAGAGTAAAGTAAGTCAGAAAGAAAAACACCAATACAGTATATTAATGCATATATATGGAATTCAGAAAGATGGTAACAATGACCCTATATGTGAGATAGCAAAAGAGACACAGATGTAAAGAACAGACTGTTGGACTCTGTGGGAGAAGGTGAGGGTGGGAAGATTTGAGAGAATAGCATTGAAACATGTATATTGTCATATGTGAAATAGATCGCAAGTCCAGGTTCAATGCATGAGGCAGGGCGCTCAGGGCTGGTGCACTGGGATGACACTGAGGGATGGGATGGGGAGGGAGGTGGGAGAGAGGGTCAGGATGGGGGACACATGTACACCCATGGCTAATTCTTGTGAATGTATGGCAAAAACCACCACAATATTGTAAAGCAATTAACCTCCAATTAAAATTAAAAATATAAACAAATAAATAAATATATCCCGCCAGTCCCTTCTGGCCTACAGAGTTTCTTCTGGAAAATCAGCTGATAACCTTAAGATATTCCCTTGTATGCTTTTTTTCTGTTTTTATCTTACTGCTTTTAATTTTTTTATTTGTATTTAATTTTTGTTAGTTTGATTAGTATGTGATTTGATGTGTTTCTCCTTGGGTTTATACTGTATAGGACTCTGTGCTTCCTGGAGTTGAGTGACTATTTTCTTCCCCAGCGTTAGGGAATTTGTTGAGTATAGTCTCTCCAAATATTTTTTCAGGCCATCTCTTTTTCTTCTTCTGGGAGTAGTATAATTTGAATATTGATGCACGTAATATTGTCCCTGAGGTCTCTGAGACTGTTCTCATTCCTTTTCTTTCTTCTTTTCTTTATTCTGTTCATGACAATGATTTCCACCATTTTGTCTTCCAAGTCATTTATCTATTCTTCCGCCTCAGTTGTTCTGCTATTGATTTCCTCTAGTGAATTTTTTTCCACTTCAGTTATTGTCTTGTTCATCTGTTTGTTTGTTCTTTAGTACTTCTAGGTTTTTGAAAAACTTTTCTTGTGTCTTCTTGATCCATGCCTCTATTCTTTTTCTGAGGTCTTGGGTCATCTTTACTATCTTTACTCTGAATTCTTTTTCATGTAGGTTGCCTATCTCCCCTTCATTAAGTTGTTCTTATAGCTTTCTATCTGGCTTCTTCACTTGCAACTTAGTTGTCATCTCATTTTGTCAAGCTTATTGTGTGTACGGTCTCCTTTTCACAGGCTGAAGGATCATAATTCCTCTTGTTTCTGGTATCTGACCCCAAAGGTAAGGTAACTCCAGAGGCTTGTGTCATTATCCCCTTGATAGGGGGTTTGATTGGTGTTGCGGTGATCAGAGCCGGTCATGGGTGTTGAATAGGGCCTCTCCTTTGCTCTGTGCCACTGCTCAGTTAGGGGCAGTATCTGCTCCACAGTTTTTGGAGTAGAGGCTCCAGATCTTTTTCTTGGCTGTGATTCTCATCTGCAATGCCAGGTAGGTGGGATGGCGTGCTCCCACTTGGACAGAAGCCGCTGGGTGTTTCTCCTCTAGAGAGGTCCCTCTGTGAACGTGCTCTGCTGGGTCCCCTTTCGTTTGTTCACTGGGCTCACGAAGTACCTTGCTGCGGGCACTGCTCTCAGCCCACCCTAGCTTTGCGTATGCCTGCAACTGGACCTGGGGACTTTCAGGCCTTGTTGTCACTCGGACACCAGCAGGGCTTCACTGAGGTCAGGTCCTGGAACTGATGTAGTCGTGCCCCTGGACACACGGTGGCAGCTACGGAGGCGGTCCAGGCTCTGCGCTGGCTCAGCGCCCAGGTGTGCATGCTCACAGAGCCCGCAGCTGCCAGAGCCAGACCAGCCCTGGCTGCAAGAGCACTTGTCTTTTCAGGAGTCTTGCCAAGTGCTGGATGTAGGAAACCATTAGTGCTGGTGTAACTCCACAGTCATGCAACTGTGAGGAGAGATTTTAACTCTTCTTCGTTTGTTACATAGTCCTTGCATCTCAGTTGTGGCTTCAACCCCTCCTCTGGACAAATTTTCTGGTGAGTGGGGGATAGCTATCTACACCACCCCAGGATGGCATGGCAGGTCCAGACACCCAGTGGTGAATTTCCTAGTAGCAAGAGTTATTTGCACCTCCTGGGATAACAGGGCAGGCTCTAACACCCACTGATGGATTTCCTGGTAGCAAGAGATTTCAGTGCACTCCTGGGACAGCAGGACTGGTCTTGTAGTCCTCTGGCAGAATTTCCTGGTGAGCAAAGCTGTCTGCACCCTCCTAAGACAGTAGGACAGGTCTTGACATTCACTGCCAGATTTTCTATTATCAATGCATTCGATGCAAAGAGGTATCTTGCATTCCTGGGACAGTGGGGGCAGGATATGGCACCCCAGAGATTTCCTAGTGACCGGAGCTATCTGAGCACTCCCAGGATGGCAGGAAAAGTTTCAGCACCCACTGGAGGATCTCCTAGTTGCAGAAGCTATCTGTGCCCTCCTGGAACAGTGGGCAGGTCCTGGGGACTGCTGGTGCAATTCCTAGTGACTGCATCTGTCTGCGCCTTCCTGATCTGCAGGGATGGAGCCTGGTGTCCTCCCATGATCTGGAGGAGGCAGTCAGTGCCCACCACTGGAGCCCAGGGTGGTGGTGGCAACCGTCAGCCTTGCCCAGAGCTCCTGTAGGCAGTGTCCTGTTGCACTGACGGCTTACAGGGAGCACTCACCTGTGAGTGCTCCCCCCCTCCCCTGTGTACGCCTCCCAGTAATGCTGTCTTGCATCTCTGGTGGATCCAGGCTTCTTGCTATACACTCTCAGTTGCCAAGACCTGGTCTCTCCACACTGCTTCTGCACCTAGCCCTGGTCCTCTCTCTGGGACTAAGCTTTGGGAGTCAGACTCAGCACTCAACTCTCACCCTCACCAACAGAGATGTATCTCAGGTTGGGAAGTGCATGGCAGAGGTGCCAATCCTCTGGGCAGGTTATTCTCCCTCTTGCCTTCCACAGACTGGTTGCTGCTCTCCCTTCTTAAGCTCCAAAGCCCGCCTCCATCCAATACGATCTCTCTGCTAGTGAGGAGACTTCCCAAGGTGTGGGAAACCTTCCTCCTTCACAACTCTTTCCCCAGTGTGCTGGTCCCATCCTGATCCCTTCTTTTTCTCTTCTGAAGACATCTGAGGCCTTCTGTCAGTGCTTAGTAGCTGTTTTTCTCTGAATCTTTCCACTTGTAGATGCATTTCCAATGTTTCTGTGAAGAGAGGTGAACTCTGCTTCCTACTCCTCTGCCATCTTGATCCTGACTCCCTCATTAAATATGATTTTTTATATCATAGATCCTATAATAAACATAAAGAAGAGGTGAGTATTGTATACAGCTCCTGCATGTCCCCACTGAGCACTTTATGCTCCTCTGTCACAGTATCATCCTATGATGTTTAAGGTCATTAAGGATGGAGCTGTGTCATATTTGTCATACTGCCTCCAGCATTGAGTGTAAATTCCGCAAAGGACAAGTAATGACAGCCAGCAGTTAATGAGAATTTACCATGTGACAGACAAAGTCCTAAGCAATATGTACGCATTATCCCACGCAATCATCACAATCATCTTATGAGGTAGACACTGTCACTTCAGTTTTCTAAATCAGTGATGGATAAGTTTCTTCTGTGAAGGACAAGACAGCAAATATTTTAAGATTTGAGTGCATAAATTGTCCTGTTGAGATATTGACTCTGCTCTTGTGTAGAAGCAGAAGAGATATATGTATATGAACAAGCATGCCCCATTCCAGTGAAACTATTTACAAAAACAGGAAGTGGGCTGACTTTGGTTCATGAGACTTAGTGCATCAACCAGTGTTTAGATGACATATTATTAGTGTGATTAAATAATTTGCTCAAGGTCACACAGCTCTCAAAAGGCAAGTCTCTGAGATTTGTCAGATTCCCAAACTCCTTTTCCTAACTGCTTTCCAATTATTGTGCAAGACAATGGGACTCCTTACCTTGGTTTTGTTTTCTTCAGTCTGTAAGATGACTCTCTGTGACCCTATGGACTGCATCACACCAGATTCTACGGTCCTCCACTGTCTCCCAGAGTTTGCTCAAATTCATGTCCATTGGATTCATGATGTTATCTAACCTTCTTTCTTTATGGTCCAAATCTCACATCCATACATGACTACTGGAGAAGTCAACCTTGACAATATGGACCTTTGTTGGCCAAGTAATGTCTCTGCTTTCTAATACACTGTCTAGGTTTGTCATAGCTTTTCTTCCAAGGATCAAGCATTTTTTATTTTCATGGCTGCAGTCACCATCTGCAGTGATTTTGGAGCCCAAGAGATTAAAAAGTTCCTCACTGTTTCCATTGCTTCTCCATTTTTTGAATCTTGAGTTTCAAGCCAGTTTTTTTCACTCCTCTTCCACCCTCATCAAGAGGCTGTTTAGTTCCTCTTCACTTTCACCCATTAGAGTGGTATCATAGGCATATCTGAGGTTGTTGATATTTCTCCCAGCAATATTGATTCCAGCTTGTGATTCATCCATCTTAGCATTCCATATGATGTGCTCCACATATAAGCTAAATAAGCAGGATGAAAACAAACAGCCTTGTCATACTCCTTTTCCAATTTTGAACCAGTTAGGTGTCCCATGTCTTGACCTGCATACATGTTTCTCAGGAGTCAGGTAAGGTGATGTGGTATTCCCATCTCTTTAAGAATTTTCCACAGTTTGTTGTGATCCTCACAGTCAAAGGCTTTAGTGTAGTCAATGAAGCAGAAGTTAATGTATTTCTGGAATTCCTTTGCCTTCTTCATGATCCAGTGAATGTTGACAATTTGATCTCTATTCTCCTGCCTTTTCTAAATGCAACTTGTATGTGTGAAAGTTCTCAGTTTACATACTGCTGAACACCTGCTTGAAGGATTTTGAGCAAAATCTTGCTAGCATGTGAAATGAGTGCAATTTTATGGTAGCTTGAACATTCTTTGTCATTACCCTTCTTTGGGATTGGAATGAAAATTAACCTTTTCCAGTCCTGTGGTCACTGCTGAGATTTCCAAATTTGCTGGCGTATTGAGTGCAGCACTTTAACAGCATCATCCTTTAGGATTTTAAATAACTCTGCTGGAATTTCATTATTCCACTAGCTTTGTTCGTAGGAATGCTCACTTGGACCTTCCCAGGTGGCACAGTGGTAAAGAATTCTCCTGCCAATGCAGGAAATGCAAGAGATATGGGTTTGATTCCCAGGTCAGGAAGATCCCCTGGAGCATGAAATGGACACCTTGGCAACAACCTACTCTAGTACTCTTGCCTGGAAAATTTCATGGACAGAGGAGACTGGTGGGCTCCAGCCCATGAGGTCACAAAGAGTTGGACACGACTGAGCAGCTAACGTGCTAACACACAGTGTTTCCCAAGGCCCACTTGAAGTCAGACTCCAGAATATCAGTCTCTCAGTGAGGGACCACACCATCGTGGTTATCCGGGTTATTAAAACCTCTTTTGTTTAGTTCATCTGTGTCACCTTTTGTAACCTCTCTTAATCTCTTCTGCTTCTGTTATGTCCTTGCCTTTTCTGTCCTTTATTGTGTCCGTCCTTTCATGAAATGTGGGAGACCTGGGTTCAATCACAGGTTTGGGAAGATCCCCTGGAGAAGGAAAAGGCTACCCACTCCAGTAGTCTAGCCTAGAGAATTCCATGGTCTGTATAGTCCACAGGGTTGCAAAGAGTCGGACACAACTGAGTGACTTTCACTTTCAGTTTTGTGTGAAATATTCCCTTGATAACTCCAGTTTTCCTGAGGAGATCTCTAGTCATTCCCGTTTTAGAGAGATCTCTAGTTGTTCTCTATTTCTTTGCACTGTTCATTTAATAAGGCCTTCTTATCTCTCCTTGCTGTTCTCTGGAACTCTGGAACTAAAAGTAGATTAGTTGTGTTCTCTCTAGCCTAAGATGGAGAACCTCTATACAGTCAGCAAATAAAGTCCTGGAGCTGACTGTGGCTTAGGTCATCAGCTCCTTATTGCAATCAGTCCTAAATTGAAGAAAGTAGGAAAAACCACAAGGCCCATTCCGGTATGACCTAAATCAAATTCCTTATGATTATACAGTGGAGGTGATGAATAGATTTAAGGGATTAGATTTGGTAGACAGAGTCCTGAAGAACTCTGGACAGAAGTTTAACATTGTACAGGAGGCAGTGACCAAAACCATCTCAAATAAAAAGAAGCGCAAGACCACAAAGCCGTTGTCTGAGGAGGCTTTACAAATAGCTGAAGTTAGAAGAGAAGCAAAAGGCTAGGGATAAAGGGACTCCTTGTATACACGCTGAAATAAATAAAAATTTCCATTATTGTCATGTTACAAGAGGGAAAAAAAATGCGTTTTCAGCACATGGTCAGGATGTCTGAATCCTATTCTCAACTTAACTTAGAATGAAAAACTAATCAGGTTGGGGTCAGTAACCCTCCGCATTCTGCTTTAATGGTATATCCAGTAGGAAAGACCAGTTGTTAAGAGAAACAGACTTAGACTTTGGGCTCTATTTTCCACTATTTGGTTTCTCATCTGTAGGAACCTCACCTTTTTGTTTGGAGGATAATTGCTTTACAATGTTGTGGTGATCTCTGCTGTACATCAATGTGAATTAGCCATAATTTTATATATATTATGAGCCTTCCTCTCCCACCATTCCACCTCTGTAGATTGTCACAGAGTCCCAGGCTGGACTCCCTATGTTATTCAGCAGCTTCCCACTAGTTATCCGTTGTACGTATGATAGTGTATGTACCGCAATGGTACTTTCTCAATTTGTCCTACCCTCTCCTTCCCCATCATGCCCACTAGACCATTCTCTATGCCTGCATTTCCTTTCCTCTCTGCAAATAGGTTCACAAGTACTATTTTTCTAGATTTCATATATGTGCATTTTAGTTCACTTTCACTTCTTTCAGGCTTTGACTGTGCATGAATGCCTTTGATGTTCCAGAGCTGTGAAATCATAAACCTAGTCACATTCCCATTACCAGAAGAAATTCAAATAATCCATCAACTAACTGTTTTTCTCTCTCAAATTTTGTAGTTATGAAAGACTAGCAATGTTTTTTCACACTTTGCTGAAAAAAAAAATGCTTCCCAGCTGCAATACTGTCTTCTAATTTTTAACCAAAAATACATAGAATGAAGAATAAAAAATTGCTGACCCATCTTAGACTGACTGTGCCTGAAATAATGGCATTACTAAGATGATTCAAGTTTTATTTTCCATAAACTGGAGGAATGAATAGCTGCAGTTGTTGTTACTCATAATTCAGAGCTTGCTGGTATTTAAAAAAAAAAAAGACATGTGGCATCCGGAAAATGTAATTAATTTGATGGTATAAGCCTTCATAAATTATCAAGTATTCCCAATAGCAACCATGGAAAACTTCGAGAGAACATGAGCTGCCTTTAAATTACTTAGTTTGCTCGCACCAGAATTATTTTAAGGTGGTTGAGTTGCTGTTAGTATTAAAAGATATTGGAATTATCGCTGCCATTAATGGCTGACTCCACCTTTAAATAAGGTGATGGAGATTTGGAGTCACACACGAGTCAGCGTTGGTGTCTCAAGGCTGTCATTCTTCTCTCTAATGAACTGCAGCTTACAGAAATTAATTATGGGGGAAAGGTTGCTGTTACCCCCACCAGGAATGCAGCTTCCAGATTCCAAATCAAGTGTTGCTTGAGCGGAGGTGCAGAGGCTCCACGTCCAAAAGCTCTGCGCACATTGTGCTCATTCTGCCATGAACAAGCAGCACGCTTGACTGCGCCGTGGGAGAACAATGACTCAGGAAAGGGGTTTTTAATATTCACAATGAGTATGGAAAGCAGCTCCAGGAAGACAGAACAATTCACTGGCTAGAACAATTTTGCAGGGTCAGAGTAGAAGGTTCTGGGCCAGGGGCTCTGAGTGACCATAAATCTACTTTTGAATACCTACATGGTATTTCCAAAATAAACAAGGTGATATCTGACCTTTCCAGCTCGTCTAGAAAATATATGTAAAATGCATGTTAACATATGCATATTTAAAAATGAACATAATGTAAAACATAATTCTATCTTCTAAAATTAAAAAAAATAGACATTTATTGTCTATGAAGTATTTAGGTGAAATGTGAAGACCAACCCTCTTACCCTTTGCTACTTGGCTGTTGGAGAAAAATAAACAAGCAAACAAAAACTTCTCCTATTCAGAGGTGAATAGCTAGCCTTGGGAAGAAGTTAATGGAATTTGTTATCCTGGAGGTATTAAGGGCTAAGCTGTCTGCTCATTATTTGTCCTTTTTTGTGAGGTTCAAGGGTCTCCATGAAGTTCTAGCACTAGATAGTTTTGAGGTCCTTTGTATTCCTGTCATTCTTTCATTATGCAATGACATTTATGAAAGGATGGGCAATTAGAAAATTAGAAGTATGAATTATGTATGAATTATGTGATTTAGGTCAAAAAGTTAAAATCATAAGAGATCATTCTCAATATCATCCAAAATGTTTTCTAAGTGAGGATAAGAGATGAAGAGTAGAAATAAACCAGCCTGCCTTAGAGTAGAAGTTTGAGGACTTCAGAATGAAATTGGCCTTTTTCCAACTGCACAAGTGCCTACAGCTGACTTCTAGGCTATTTTACAGAAATATCCTCATCCTTCCACCTGCTGGAAAAGAGGGAACAGAGAACTAAATCTTTTGGATCAGTTCCTTGAGATGAGGAGCTGCAGATGAGGAACACTAATTTTAAGATTATTTATTATTAACATGCTTCCTATTCACTGGCAATATTAGAACCGTGAGAGTGCAAAACTCTTTGAAAATACTAAAAATTATATATTTTAATATAAAAATGCCACAACTACTGACTTGAATGTTTGATGCAAAAACTTTGGTTATACGCATTATATTTTTGCTTACGACAATTATGTGTTAGTCACTCAGCCATGTCTGACCCTTGGGACCCCACGGGCTGTAGCCCACCAGGCTCCTCTGTCCATGGGATTCTCCAGGCAAGAGTACTGGAGTGGCTTGCTATTTCCTTCTCCAGGGGATCTTCTCGACCCAGGGATGGAACCTGGGTCTCCAGCATTGCAGGCAGATTCTTTACCATTTGAGTCGCCAGGGAAGCCCCCTATGACAATTATAAGATATATCAAATGTGTGATTTTTTTTTAGAAATTATTACTATCTAATTTCTAAAAAAAAAATCACACTCGAAATACACAAAGAAAACATGTATCCAATTGTAGAAATGCATTTCTTCTGCAGAAAGAAGACAAAATGAGGTGAAATTGTTACCACAGGTTCTGCCATTGGAGATACAGGTCTATTGTGATCAATCAAAATGTAGTGATGAGTCACGGGCATATCTCCAACAGGGTCTGCAAGCTCATGGTGCTGAGTGCAGCTATTGAGGATACCTACAGAAAATACAACCATTTATCTATCTTCCTATTTCTACCTATCTATTCATCTGTCTATCACCAATTATTACATAGACTGATCCATTGATCTGTCGATCTATATCTATTTATTACAATTTGTGAACCCAGCCCCATTGACACAGGTTACTCATGAGGTGATGTGCTCCTGTCCAACAGTTTAGAACTTCAATCTGAGCAATTAATTAGTTGCCAATAAAAGCCCTTCCAGCTTGTCATAAGAAGCTCAGAAAACATTGAAGAATATTAGTTTTGTTTAAATAAAACACACACATTAAAATATCAAAGTTTTATTCTCTAATTTAAAACAAAATGTCCATTTACAAACTGTCCATTTACAAAAGATCAAGGAAAAGTAATAAAATGACATTTAAATAGTGGAAACTAAAGGGATCCTTCTTGGGTATCATGAGGAACATAAAGGCAAAAAGGCCACTTGTATCCTCTATTGGAGGTAGGGAATATCCACTAAATGATCTTAAATAATGCCACATTGACCCTATTTAAAGTGTGCAGTCGCCAAGTCTTTTCAACTCTTTGTGACGCCATAAACTGTAGCCCACCAGGTTCCTCTGTCTGTGGGATTTCCGAGGCAAGCATACTTTAATGGGTTGCCATTTCCTTCTCCAGGGGATCTTCCCAACCCAGGACCTGAACTGTATTCTGTGTCTTCACTGAGCCACCTGGGAAGCCCAGCTAAAATAAATATATACAGTAAAAAATATGAAGAAATGATTGATCAATCTACTGAAAGAAAATTTATGCAAAGAGCAAACCAGCTAAAGAAGTTGCCTAAACTGCTCAATTGAGTAAAATATCGAGATTTTGTTATTGTTTTCTACATCTCTGCAAAGAATAGCTTCATTTTTACAGTTCTTCCAAAGAAGTATTTTAGGGAATAGATGCAGATGGAAAAGAATAGACGAATTCCTCCATCTGGCATGGAACACATGAGTCCCACCAGGAGTGAGAACCACAACCAAGCCCAGATCAGAACTGGGAGAACTCAAGTGAAAGCTCCTCATTCTACAGATAAGGATATTAATGTTCAGAGAAGCAAAAGTCACGCTTCCTAAACATTAACATTTGTAGAAATCTTAAAATCTCAAGGCTTCCCTGGTGGCTCAGGCAGTAGAGAGTCTGCATGCAACGGCAGGAGACCCGGGTTCGATCCCTGAGTTGGGAAGATCTTCTGGAGAAGGAAATGGCAATCCACTCCAGCATTCTTGCCTGGAAAATCCCATGGATGGAGGAACCTGGTGGGCTACAGTCCTTGGGGTCGCAATGAGTTGGACACGACTGAGGAACTGACACTTTCACTTTTCTTCAAATCTAGTTAAAATAGACATTCTGATCTGGTCTGGAGGGGGACTGGAATTTACATTTATTACAAATACTCAAGTTGTTGCTGTTTCTGCTCATAGTAAAGGGCAAGAGGATTTCTGCATCTCAGTTACTAGAAGAAGTGAGGCCTGGCTTTATGAAATAATTAATTCTCTTGTCAAATACGAGTAATAGCATTTTGCATTTAAATTATTGATCAAAGGTATGTTTCATTCTCCTCACTTATTTAGGTGACAAAAACTGGATTCTGCAACAGTCTTCTATGAGCTTTAGTCCCCATTTTGTCACTTACTCCTATGTGACTTTGGGCAAATTTTCTGCCGTCTCTATGTCTCAATTTCCTTGACTATAAATAGTGTTGATAATATATACTACATAGAGGTTGGGTCTTCTGGGTGGTGATTTTTTTTTAACCTCAAGTAAATAACAGTGCCCGGCATGTGCTACCACTCAGAAAAATGTTGGATTTACTATTAAAGAAGAATGGAGTCTGACTGATTTGACAGGTATAAAACTTGAGGTTGAGAAGAAAAGAAGAGCAGACTCAGAATTAACATCTTTTGTTGCCACTTGTGACGCTAGGAGAGAGAAAACTTCAAAATGTGTATTATCAACTTTTTCCATAGTGGGAAGAAAAATTGCTTGTGCTGAACACTGATTTTGCCTCAGGCACCAAATGCTATCACCTTTAATTTTCTTAACTGCCCTCTTGTGGAACTGCACTGTTTCACCGGGGGGGAACCAAGACACACACATTAAATGACTGACTTTGAGACTCATAGCTACAGACACCACTGGAGTAAGGTTTGGTCTCAGCTTGCTTGAGTCTAAAACATATGTAAGGGCACTCACTGTGAGCCCCTGGGACAGAAGTGGGGAGGAGTCTGGACCCAGCTTAGTAAGGGAAGGCTTCTGGACCTTACATGCCTCCCCCCTAATGCCCCACAAGTCGATCAGACATTGGGGACTGGTCAGCCACCACTTCAAAACTTGTGGGGAAACAGGACAGCAGAGTATTCTCTCTCACGCCAAAAGTCAAGTCATTTTTCCTTTGACTGACTGAAGAATCTTTTCCTGTTTTAGACGTTAGAAGAGGGAAAATGAGTGGAAAGATTTGATGCTAATCCTTCCGCTCAAAGCCTTCCCTGGTGGCTCAGGTGGTAAAGAATCCGCCTGCAATGCAGGAGACCTGGGTTTGTGATCCCTGGGTTGGGAAGAGCCTCTGGAGAAGGGAATGGCTACCCACTCCAGGATTCTGGCCTGGAGAATCCCATGGCCAGAGGAGCCTGGTGGGCTACAGCCCATGCGGTCGCAAAGAGTCAGACACAGCCGAGCGACTTTCACTTCACTTCAAGGGCTTCAGGGTTTCATTTGGTCTCTCTCTTCCCCACCTCTCTATTTTTCATTTTCCTTTTAAGGAATACTACCATCACATCCCCATATTAGTCTTTACTCTTGACGGAACAGGCTGTATATTGTCACCCTGCTTATTTAACTTTTATGCAGAGTACATCATGAAAAACGCTGGGCTGGAAGAAGCACAAGCTGGAATCAAGATTGCTGGGAGAAATATCAATAACCTCAGATATGCTGATGGCACCACCCTTAAGGCAGAAAGTGAAGAGGAACTAAAAAGCCTCTTGATGAAAGTGAAAGAGGAGAGTGAAAAAGTTGGCTTAAAGCTTAACATTCAGAAAACTAAGATCATGGCATCTGGTCCCATCACTTCATGGGGAATAGATGGGGAAACAATGGAAACAGTGTCAGACTTTATTTCTTTGGGCTCCAAAATCACTGCAGATGGTGATCGCAGCCATGAAATTAAAAGACGCTTACTCCTTGGAAAGAAAGTTATGATCAACCTAGAGAGCATATTAAAAAGCAGAGACATTACTTTGCCAACAAAGGTCCATCTCATCAAGGCTATGGTTTTTCCACTTGTCATGCATGCATGTGAAAGTTGGACTGTGAAGAAAGCTGAGCGCCAAAGAATTGATGTTTTTGAACTGTGGTGTTGGAGAAGACTCTTGAGAGTCCCTTGGACTGCAAGGAGATCCAACCAGTCCATCCTAAAGGAGATCAGTCCTGAATATTCATTGGAAGGAATGATGCTGAAGCTAAAACTCCAATACTTTGGCCACCTCATGCAAAGGCCAACTCATTGGAAAAGACCCTGATGCTGGGAGAGATTGGAGGCAGGAGGAGAAGGAGATGACAGAGGATGAGATGGCTGGATGGCATCACCGACTCGATGGACATGAGTGTGAGTAAACTCCGGGAGTTGGTGATGGACAGGGAGGCCTGGCGTGCTGCAATTCATGGGGTCACAAAGAGTCAGACACGACTGAGCGACTGAACTGACTGACTGAGCAGTTGCAGAACTTATTCCCTCTCTGAGTCACCATCAATACCAGACCCTCTCAAAAGGATTAGTGGGCAATATAGAATTTACTGATGATTTCACTGTAGAGATGGAAGAGGAGATTTACATTGGAAGCACCACAGCAAACTGCTTAAAAACACCCTTCTACATACAATACCACAAAGAGGGGTCGTTGGCCCCCAGTTCTTCCCTCAGCGTAGCACTCACATTTGCTGGGTTTACCCCTCCCTCCAGGGTCTCCTCAACTCTGCCAGCTCCCTTGGACAGAGCCACCCCACACGATGCCAGCTCCTTCCTCAGACCGACGTGTCCACAGCCACCCTAGGGCAAAGCGCAGTCCTCTGCGTGTCAGCCTCGCCTTTCTCAGAGGGCAGTGGAGTGCTGCAGCAGGACACTTACTGGCCACACAAAGTTTAAAAGTAGCATCGCTGCATGCCAGACAGACACGATGCTCAAAACAAAGTCAGTATCCTTTCCCACGTACAGTTTGGTAGGAAGGTAGCCACGGACTCTGACTACAGGAGCCGTAGGAACTGTGACAGGAAGCCTGGACATTGTTCAGAGGGACAGCCTTTGTCAGGAAGAGCTTCCAGAGGGAAGAATAACTCAGCTGAAAACTAAAGGACATGGTAGAATAGCCCAAATGAGGAAATGGAGGAAGGAGAGCTCCGGATATAAGGAACACCGGGGCAGAGCCCTCTGGCAGGGAAAAGCCCAACATGTTCTGATTCCGTGGTTCTCCAGGGAAGGACACTTCTCCTTCCCACACCCCTTGCTCACCAGCTAGCAGTTGACCAGATGTCATAAGAGACTTCAAAGCCCTAAAGGGGCCCTCCAGAGAAATATTAATTGGCCATTCTGATCCAGAGAGGTGCCATTCTGAACATTATGTCATCTTTAATCTATTGACATACTTCTATGTCTTAATGTGTGTGTATAATAATTTATCCTTGGAGGTAATAGGGAGTAGAAACTCTAAGTGCCACTTGCTAAAAAGCTATAAGAATTCATATGTGTATTTTGCTGATGTGTATTGTTTGCATAAATCACAAAGGCATATTTTTATTGCCACAGCTCAAAACACTGCTGTATTCACGATTGCAATTCCAAGTAATTAATGGGATAATAAAATATATCAGGAGTTTTATTTAGAGGCCTCCGTAATCTCTCAGATCTAAAATCAATCAAAATATTCAGAAGCTTGAAAATCTGGAATTCTTCAAAATAATTTTACAGGATCACATAATTTTTAATCTCAGTCCCTGTCACTGTTATCTATACATTTGCTTTTTTTAAATAAAAAGACAAGGTATACCAATGATTTCTCTGTTGGCTGCCCTAGATCCACTCACTACTCTTCTCTCTCTGCCCTGTACCTGTCTCATATGTAAGCTTCGTAAGAATGTGGAATTCTGTTTGATAAACTTTTGCTAAATTGAAACCTGTTAAACTGAATATTAACATTGCCTAAGCATCAACTTTTGTTTATTAAGACTAGAGTAAGCATGAATCTCCGCAGGGGCAGAAAGAAAAATTGCAACTATTCTTAAATAACAGAATGATGAAATTGGCCAAATAATATTTCACTCGAATCAAGTATCTAATTCAGTGATGTTTTTAAAAATATGTGTGAATCAGCAATTTGTTCAGCTGAAATGATCTCCTGTTTTAGTTCAAGGGTAGTACTGTTAATACATGAATCAGATTGTCCTGATTTCTTTAATTTTCCTCACAGATCTTTCTTACAAAAAGAAAATTTTAATCTCTAAACTTAAAGAAAAAAAGAATGTGGAATTTTGTCAGTTTTGCTCCCTCTGGTATTCCTAGATTCTATTGCAGTGCTTGTAGATCATTACTTAACAAAGAATCTAACAACTGAGGACCGCAATTGCCTTGCCTTGAGTCATTAGCAAATCTAAACACATAAGCCCTTCTGTTAACCTCTCATAGTACCCCCAAGATGCTTTTGAATAAAAATAGCCCCAAGATTTTATTCACCTTCACTTGTATATAAATGCACAAACATTCCAATCATCATTATATTGTAATGACTTTATATTGTACTTGTCTTCTCTCTTTTACTGGATAATAAACTCTTGGAGAACAAATATTTCTGATTCAGTTCTGATTACTTCTGTTACCTAGAACAGTGCCTGGAACATCACAGACAATGACTGTTTCCCTGAATTTTTACGAGAAAACAAAAATAAGAGCTAGAGTTAATATAAAATATAAACTAGGTTCACCTTTTCTTGCTGAACCGGTAACACCATCAGCCATCCTTGGTAAAACTCGATTGTTGCAGGTCATTCTACGTATCTGGAGCACCACAGTGCTACTGAAGATTTTCGCTCTGATGTCTCAGTAGTTGACATTTATATCTGCAGGCAGAAGGAGGGCAAGATGGAGCAGCCACTGGGCTTGCTTGCCATTGATTACGTCCTCCAGCAGCATGACCGTTTCCTGCAGGACGGAGGTGGCACAAACGCTTGCTGCTCATCAGGGAGTGTGATGAGACCTCTGTGATGCCAGTGGACGCAGCCGAGGGAGAGCCCGTTTCCTCTGCAAAGCTCCAACTGGTTACACGGAGTTCCCACGATGCCAGGGCTAGAGAGACCCTTGGGCATGACCCTGGCCAACTTTCTCATTTATAGGTTTCACTTTCCGTGATGCCTGACGTTTTTAAGACTGATCTGGCAAATAATCTGTGAAGACAGCCTCCAGAGAAGAGCTCATATTAAGTAACTATAAGAGGTTGAGTTCATAGGGGATTTCTCTTTAGCCTGTAACAAGTTGTCCTGTTTTATCCTCTCAATGAGTATTCCTTTCCTGTAAAGCATAAAGTGATTTCCAACCCTGTTTTCCAGCTAAAGAAAGAGAAATACATGAAACAAAATGTGCTTCTGACTAAACGATACTAAGAGCTAGGTGTTCTGATTTTCAACTGGAGACTGTTTCACTTTAAGACTCAGAGATCAATGATAATTTTTGAAAACATAACGATAGCATTTTTTAAAGAAACCAAACATAGATAAAGGTACAAGAAATCAGGAATCACTTCTTACTTTCTTCAAATTGAAACGCTAAACTTCCTATATCTGATAAGGCCCTTTCCTGAATTCTCCCTCTTCCCTATTAAAAATTTTGAAAAGTCACGTTTAAAGGATTCCACTCTTAAAGGGTTCATATAAAATCTCACATGCTCTGGGACACAGGGAAGAGGTATCAATAGTAATTTGAAAGAACACCCGAGTCAGACTCACCTGCTGATCTTGGAGAGCCTCCTGAGAGAGAAGGCAGCTGAAGCTTACCCTAGGGACAGGTGGTGGCCATTGTGGGAACCTTGTTCTATGTGGACACTAGTGTTGGCAAGCACCATTTTGGAATTCTCTCTCCAGCCTATTAACACCAGGACCCAACCCCTCCCAGCCACCGGTCACACCTGACATCAAGCAACTAGTCATGTAGAGACACAGCCTCACCCACCAGCAGTCCTGCTGCCGTAAGATCTTCTGAACCCGTGGCCACCCCATCGCATAGTCCTGTCCACCAGGGCATCCAGAAGACGACTCCATAACCCACTGCAAAGACACGAGTCCCAGATCTCTCAGGGCCCTACAGTCAGAGACCCTGGGATCAGTTCTGCCCACCAGTAGGCTGGCCTTAGTCCCAGGACCAGCCTCACCTGTTACTGAGCCAGCCGTCAGCCCTGGAATTCCCGGGCTCTGGCCCACCACATTGATAGGCCGTGACACTACCTCCAAGATGCCCATGGTTCATCAACCAGAGACACCAGGACCCAGCTATGCCTACCAATGACCTGGCACTGGTTCTGGGACCTCCTGGGCCTCAGTCCTGCCCACCAGTGGGCTGACATAGGACCCCTGGGCTTTGCAACCAGAGATGCCAGCATCCAGCTTCACTCACTGCTGAGTAGGCAACAGGCCTGGCCCATCCTGCTGGGTGGACACCGGCCCCAGGGCCATCACAGAGCCACAGCCTGGCAGGTCAGGACCCAGACCACCAACCAGCAGGCCATCAACAGGCCCAAGAACCCCTGGGTCCTGGCTCTGCCTACAGCAGGCCAGCTCCATTTCTGGGAGACTTTTGGAATCTCAGCCAGTGGCCCTGAGGTCTGGCTATGCCTGCTAGTGGGCCAACACCAGTTTGGGGATCCCCAGATTTCTGCAGCCAAGGATCCTGGGACCTCGCTCCACCTACCAGTGAGCTAGCACTAGCTTACACACATATTTTACTTCAGACTTACCTGTTGTGTTGGTCACTCAATTGTGTCTGGCTCTTTGTGACCCCATGATGCAAATAGCCAATTCATTAGGAAAGACCCTGATGCTGGGAAAGATTGAAAGCAGGAGGAAAAGCGAATGACAGAAAACAGGATGGTTGGATGACATCACCGATTCAACGGACATGAGGTTGAGCAAGCTCCGGGGGATGGCGGAGGACAGGGAGGCCTGGCGTGCTGCAGTCCGTGGGGTCACAGAGTCAGATACAACTGAGTGACTGAACAACACGGCTGATTCATGCTGATATTTGGCAGAAAACAACAAAATTCTTTAGAGCAATTATCCTTCAATTAAAAAATAAATACAATCAAAGTAAAAAAAAAAGTCAATCACAAAAGGTAAAAAAAGAAAGGATATATTGTACAGCACAGAGAATATAGCTAACATTTTACAATAACTTTAAATGGAGCATAATCTATAAAAATATGGAATCACTCTGCTATATATCTGAAACTAACATGTTTTAAATCAATCATACTTTTATTAAATAAATAAAGAATTCATGAACTTTGAGAAACTCTCTGCTTCAGATGAGCGAGTTGAGAGGGGTAAAGGGCTTCTCCTCCTTTGATTTTTTTCTTCTCAATATGTTCATTTAGTCGCTTTGCTCACCAGTTGCAGGCAGATATCCCTACTCCCAAGAGTAGGCCAGAATGCCCCAATGGGTTGCAGTATGTGTTTTTTGAAAAAAAATCCCTACAAGTGATTTTTTATTCTAATTCCCTCATGCCATCCCACTGGGGAACATCCACTCAAATGTTACCTTCAACTCCAGTATTCTAGTATGCTGCTAGCTGTCTTTCCTTCCATGTGTCAAATCCTAACAGAATGATTCCATCAGTTTCTGCACCTAGATCTATTAGTGATTCTCTTACAAGCATCTCTCACTGAGATTTGAATATTTAACTTCAAATTAGACATTACTTCCTTGAGAGACACACAGGTCCATCAAACTCAGCATGTTTAAAAGTGAAATTAAGACTCTCAGCCGGAAGGGGTCTAATCCTCTGCATATTCAAGTAAAAGAGAATTTACAAACAGGATACAATAAGGAAGTACACAAGCATCCAAGGACAAATCCTAAAGTGGAGTTAATAAGCAGGGATTGTACTGGAAAGTCAGGAATTATGTTTCTCTCTCTGTTAGTATAATTCTACATTGCGATTCCTATTTGTTCAGTTTCAGATGCTCTTTTTCTATTCACACTTGCCTTTTTAATAGCATTGTAACTTTATATTAGTCTTGGTATTGGTTTTATATATATTAAAACTCAACATTCAGAAAACTAAGATCATGCCCTCTGGTCCCATCACTTCATGGCAAATAGATGGGGAAACAATGGAAACAGTGACAGGCTATATTTTGGGGGGCTCCAAAATCACTGCAGATGGTGACTGCAGCCATTAAATTAAAAGATGTTTGCTCCTTGGAAGAAAAGTTATGACCAACCTAAACAGCATATTAAAACAGCAGAGACATTACTTTGTCGACAAAGGTCTGTCTAGGTTATGGTTTTTCCAGTAGTCATGTATGGGTGTGAGATTTGGACTATAAAGAAAGCTGAGCGCCGAAGAACTGATGCTTTTGAACTGTGGTGTTGGAGAAGACTCTTACGAGTTCTCGTGGACTGCAAGGAGATCCAACCAGTCCATCCTAAAGGAAATCAGTACTGCATGTTCATTAGAAGGACTGATACTGAAGCGCCTATATTTTGGCCACCTGATGAGAAGAACTGACTCATTTGAAAAGACCCTGATGCTGGGAGGAATTGGGGGCAGGAGGAGAAGGGGACGACAGAGGATGAGATGGCTGGATGACATCATCAACTCAATGGACCTGAGTTTGAGTAAACTCCGGGAGTTGGTGATGGACAGGGAGGCCTGGCGTGCTGCAGTCTATGGGGTCGCAAAAAGTCGGACATGACTGAGCGACTGAACTGAACTGAACTGAACTGAAACTCACCGGCTCAGTTAACCTTACAATCTAAGGACATGTTTGTTGTTTTATGGTAAAGGAATAACAAGGTAAGATTCGTTACTTCCTCAGTTCAATGACCTCATTAGAGCCCAAGTTATTTCTGTCTTTCTAATCAGCCATCTTGGTGGGTCTACTTTTATCCTCAGATTAGCTCCATCCTTGGTCACAGGATGGCTGCCACAATTCCAGGTATCCAGTGGAAGAAGAGAGATTTATTTAGTTCTTTTCAAAAATGAGGGAAATTTCCAAAGAAGATTTCAGTGAGACTTCACCACAAATTTGGTTAAATATGATTCCATGTGCATCCTTTAATCAATATTTATCTGTAATTAGGAGGAGTTTTGACAATGTTTATCTGTAATTAGAAGATAGTAATGGAATTAGATGGAGTATCTCTTGTTTGGCAATCAACAATGTCAGTTAAGTCCTGGAGCCAAATTTAGACCCAGTGCTGAATGATCATCCTCCAGTTGTCATTTGGAGTCCAGTGACCTCCCTGCTCTTATTTTATACCATTTTATACCATTTTTATCCTCTTGCACTTTACTTAAGCCATCTTCTCAAACACGTCAAGAAAATTTCCATCTCAGGGCCATCCTGTTTGTCTCTTGTCTCCTTCAGATCTTTGCTCAAATGTTATCTTAAATATTCCCCTATTTTTAACCATCCAGTATAAAATTAGCACATGGTTTCCCTGGTGGCTCAGTTGTAAAAAATTCTCCAGCAATGCAGGAGACCCAGGTTCAATCCCTGGGTAAGGAAGATCCCCTGGAGAAGGAAATAGAAACCCATTCCAGTACTCTTGCCTGGCGAATCCCCATGGACAGAGGAGCCTGGCAGGCTACAGTCCACGGGGTCATAAAGAGTCGGACACAACTGAGCGACTAAGCACAGCACAGCATTTTACTACGTTGCAGATCAGTTCAAAGGACTCTACAAACACGGAACTGTTTAATCCTCATACCAACCCTATGAGGTGGGCATTATTTTTATTCTTATTTTTCCCTTTAAAAGGGGAAGAGTTCTAGTTATGGAAAGAGTGTTCAGAGAGAGGTCAAAGCAAAATATTTCTCACTGGACAGAGAGGTGGCTAGGAATATATATTTACTTCCATTTTCTACAATTGCTGTTGCTCAGTTGCTAGCTATGTCCAACTTTTTACAATTCCTTAAACTACAGCATGCAAATGGGGTTTGACAAACTATGACCTATGGACCACATCCAGCCTGACGCCTATTTTTGTTAATAAATCTTTATCATAATAGGGTTATATCCATTCATTTCTGTATGGCCTATGCTCCTTTCATACTTCAACCATAGATCTGAATAGTTACAGCAGATACCATACTTCTTGCAAAGCTGAAAATGCCGACCATCTGGTCCTTTATAGAAAAAAGTTTGCAACCCCAGCTCTATAACAGAACACTCAAATGATTGTCGTGCAAAGACTATAATAATACTGCATTTGTTGATCTAGACCTGGTGCCATAGGGTAAGTCTAGAGATGAGCATCCCCACAAGGAGAGAAGATGGGTACCAACACAACTTGAAATCATCACTTCTATTTTCATCCCAGCATGGCTGAGTTTATCCCTTACCCTCTTGCAGCATAGGACACACCTATGCCCCTTTGAGGGGTGTGGCCCAGACTAAACCAGGGCATTCATGAAGAGCTAGAGATGACTAACTACACGTATCTAATTTGTTTTGGAGATGGCTCACCTTAATGAAAAATACTTTTTGTCTGGTAGGTGCATCCTCCTGATACTGATTGAAATGCAAAGTGTGCAAGTTATGAAATGAGCTTCCCAAGCCACCCAACAAAGCTCCACTAAATGAGAAATTGGAAGGAAGCAAATAACTAGTGCTGTCTTCAAAGGCCAGGAGAAAGAAGCAGGATTAATAAAAGAAAGGTGGGGTGTTTGGAAATTTTAGGGAAGATGGAGATGCTGATGAAGAGAGATGGGGACCAGGGAAGGACTTTCCTATACCCTAAAGTTAACTTAATAAGGATTCATAGGTTTCCTAAGCAGAAAAGTAAACTCTTCTCTTTGTTTTCTGGGGCCTTGATGTGCCCTTAGTATTCTAGCAGTAGTGGATTTTCCCTTCCTATCCTTCCCAAGAACAAGGGCACAGCTAAGGAAGCTTAACCTCAAAGCTGTGTTATTAAAAATGACAGTCAGTTTTACCTGGGGGAAAGAATCTTCTGCAAATGGAAGCAAAAAGACAGTAGACCTTCGGTCCAGTTCACACTACCATCCCTTTGCCATTTCCTCAGGTCCTGGAACCAAGCAGAAGAAAACAACACTGCATTTGGCCTCCCCGAAGGGTGTGTCCACTTTCAGTCCTACAGCTATCTGTGTGTGGGAGATAACATCTGGACAGATGTGGGCGATGCTGGCAGGTCCTCACAAAAGCAGATGCTGGATAAACCACTTTGGACCACTCACCAGTAAAATGGGTAGGCGAGCAGAATGGTGCCATTCTTTGCCTGACATTTGGCAAACAAAGAGACAACAAATGCAGTTTTGACATCTGTTCCTTTTCTTTGTTTTAGCTGAGTTCTGCCAGCCAAGTACGGCTGCCCAGGCATAACTGATAAGTTATTTAAGGCAACTTGACAAGGAGGCCAATGAAAACTAATAAGAAGAAAAAGGAAAAATGAAATGACTCGTGTGTGTCAGGTGTTTTGAAGAAAAAAACTGAGAGAACGAGACAATCTTAAAAAATTAGTATTGTTTTAGGAAAACTCTACAGCACCATGGTGACTAAAACGTAAATAACTGGTTTTCATCTTTGCCTCCCACGAGTAACTGGGCACAGACCGCAAAGTTATAGTCTTCATATCATGAAATAATAACAGATGTAATTTATTGAGCACATGGCAAGATGGTTTCTAATCTCTAAATCTGTAAAAGAAATTATTTCCATTTTAGAGAATGGAAATCAAATGCCCAGAGAGTGCCACACAACTGATTAAATGGTTGTGACAGGGTATGAAAGATGCTTTAAGCTGGCAAACTGCTCCCATGTACCTGTTTATTTAGACAGACGTGGCTGGTGGCAAGAGCTTGGACCTTGACACTAGAGAGTTTGAATCTGGCCTTTGCTATGTTATATTATAGCTGGTGGAATTGATTAAGTTATTTAACTTTGAAATTCAGTCTTCTTGGCTCCAAATGGGCAAGAAAAATCTATATCACTGGGATTTATTGTGAGTTAAATGAAGAAATATCTATCAAACACCTTAGAAATAGTTGACACCCTGTAACAACTATTTTTTTTCCTTTCTCATTGAATCACATCTTAAGTACCCAGCCCAAAGTAGCTTTCAGAGAAGACAAATAATTGTACTTGGTGTTTTGTGGAATAGTTTTTAAAATTGTGTCAAGCTGCTATACTTAATAGAAGTTAGTTCAAATAAAATTTTTGTTTGTACTGATTATACTATCCAACTTCACTGCTAGTTATGTTACCAAACTTACCAAATATTTTGACCTTAATATCCTAATGTAAATCAGAATTTCCAAACCATCTTTCAGATCAGGTGTCTTTTGGGAAAGTTCTGAGCAATGGAAAGAGGGTTTTTCAATGTTCCAGAAGAGAAATAGCCAGAAGTTATAAGAGAATTCATCTAGTATTTATACCTTAATTTAGTAATTGAAAAGTTTTCTTCACATGCTTTCACCTGCTTCTTACTCGTAGTCTTATGAAGCTTTCGATTATATTCTTGTTTTCCCTATAATTGTATACATCAAATTGGTTCTAATCATTAGCTGACACCCAAGAAGAAAATGAAGATCTGCAATAAATGACTTTTTAAGAAATTACCTTCTTTCTGAATGTAATGCCTATGAACAATCTAGCAGAGGGGTGAGGGGAGGTGCAAAGAGTGGAATTCTTGCCTTTGTAAGTTCTAAGATGACATTTACACTTCAGTCTTTAAGTCCTGTGGGAAACACTTCAGTAGCACTCCTTGTTCTCCTGTAATTATATCTGAAATGATTAGACAAAGAACAAGGCACAGCAGTAAATGTTCAGCAAGGTTACATTTTGCAATTTCAACACTATTAGAAAAGAAATCAAATATAAGTGGAATCAGTGTGTATGAGGAAACTACAAATGAGATGCTAAGTAGTTCCTTTCTATGTCTACTGTTTCTTTCCAATACCAGCATAGTTAATCAGGTCTTCAGCATTTTTTTTAACTCAATGATGCCATAATTCAAGAAGACGTCTTAGGAAATGAGGGCAAAAAGAATCTAGGCCAGATGAATACGTGAATGATGTGAAACATGAAAAGAGAGATTGGTTCATTTCAATGGTGGTCTGAAAACATTTTTTTTTTATTCTGAAAGCCATGGAAATGTCTTATTACTCACAAAATTTCCCAATAGAAACCTAAGTGTTAAGGATCTATAGGCAAATCTGAGAGAAAACAATTACCATCGAAGGCCATCTTTCAATTCCATCAAATAGTTATTCAAGAACAACATTTTTAATACTATAGGAAGTGGACAGAATTGGGGGTCAAACCCTACAGTTTATTAGCTCTGTGTCATGAGTCACAGTCCCCCATTGATTATGAACTTCCATTGTATCGTTTGCAAAATGGAGATACTTGTTCCAGGTACCTATTACTGTGGAACAAATTATCCCCGTTGGAAATTAGCAGTTTAGGCAGGGCCCACCAGGGAGAGCTTATCTCTGCTTCAGGCAGGGTCAGTTGGGTGCGAGGCAGGCTGAGGGGAACTCGACCTCTGAAAGTGGGAGACCCTGAGGCTGGGAGAGCATCAGCTTGGAGTGCCCCATGCCACCTTGTCCTCCACCAGGGGCACTTCTGTGGTATTGAGTTCCTCCCAGCAGAGAGCCTGTGTTCCCCAGGCCCCATAAACTAGGCTGAAGATGGAAGTTATATGCTCTTTTAAAACCAGTCTTGGAAGCGGTGTATTGTAGCTTCTGCCACGGTCAGGAGCTCACCCAGGTATAAAAAGCAGGCAGCTCAGATCGACGTCTCATCTACGGGAAGGGCACAGTCACACAGGAAGAAGAGCACAGATGAGATCTTGCTGTGGCCATTTTGGGAATATGTACTCTGCCGTTTAACATACCCTGCTCGTCTACTTTTTATTCAAAAAACTCTTTGCAAGTGCTTGCTCGTATTTTCACAAATTTTTCTTATCAATTTCACAAAATAACAGAGAAATTAAAATGTAACACTGAATTTAATTTGTAATATCACATCTTTGCCCCTCAGACAATGGCTTCTTGGATTTGGACGCATGGTAGCTTCAGCGCAATGTAATACGGGGAGGAGAATGGCAGGTAAAGCAGCTGCCTTTTGCTCTCGTTGCCTTTAATTGTGAGAACGCAGCCTGAGTAAGCTTTACTAGTGGAACAAACGTGTGGCCCTTTCATCAAGACTGTGTCTATGAACACGCTTTGCATTTAATATCCATGTCTCAAACACCTCTTCTTCTTATGCCCTTTTGTTTTCAAGGTGTAAGAGCATAAAAAAGGACTAGGGTACTTACTCTCATGAATAAGACTGTGAGTATTAATGTGACAGCTGTGTATGAGGACCTCTCCCCACTGGTTGGATAAGCAGCTCTCTCGACAAGTAAAACTAAATCTCACAAAACAATCAAAACAACCAAGTTTGCTGATTTACAATTTAGTGATACATTATTAATTTTGAGTCCCAACAACCTCAGTTCTTATCTAGAGAATTATATAATTTACAACCAGTTGGGAGAAATAAAAAGCTTTGACAGATACTTTCCCTAAATGTCCCCAAATATTCCCCAAGTGTTGTAGAAAACCCAGAAAGAGAACTCTTTAGATGTCTTCCCATCAGAAAGCTGTTACAATACTCAATGCCAAATAGTCAAACAAACTAAACCCCTCAAATTATTTATAATTCTACATTTTCCAAATTCCCAGATATTTAGTATCACAAAGACTCAATTAAAAGCTGTTCACCTCCAAGTTTTACTTTGGCATTAACTTATTAAACAAGAAACTGAGAAAGTCATTGAGAATAGTAGCAAAATGAAGTGCATTATTGAACTGTCAGCAAAGCTGCCACACATATTTTCTACTTTGTGGGGGAAAAAAATAATGTAGTTGACAGAGTTTTCGTTACTTCCACTAAACTGTTGCTTTCATTGTTGTTAAATCATACGATCTAGATGCAGTGTGCTGGAGGAGTCAGCACTGAGGGTCCACATTATCAGCCAATACTTCATCCCAGGTGTTTCCTGCCCTCTTATACATGGTTACTGTGGTTGCAAGCTGCCATCTTTAGTGGTAAAATTGATGGTGGATTTTCTGTTGTTGTCAACAGAAACCCTGGAGGTTTATGTTAAACCTTAGAAATCAATGTCAGCTTTGAAAAAAGGCATTTTAAACAATGTTGGGGTGGGGGGGGGTGGGATGTAAGTTATGTCCTATGAGTATGTTGTCCAGTTTAAATAGCAGGGCATATTTTGCTGGTGTAAAAATATCCATATCCATCATTGGTTTCACCAGTGATGAGAGGTAATTAGTAAATTAATTTGTGTCAATATCTTAAATCAGATTGAGAAGGCCTTTAAATTAAAAGACCCATTATCTTTTAATTATTGGGAGAGAAAAATGACATAAAGTAGTCTTAAGGAGTACAGTACCTGGACTTTTATGCAACTTCTTGTTTTTATTGGGATATAATTGCTTTACATTGCTATGCTAGTTTCTGCTATGCAACACTGTGAGTCAACTATATGTATACGTATATCCACTCCCTCTTGAACCTTCCTTCCGCTCCTTCCAATCCCATCCTTCCAGGTCATCACAGAGCATCCAGTTGATCTCCCTGTGTCATACAGCTGCTCCCCACCAGCTATATATTTTACACAAATATTAGTGTGTATGTCAATGCTACCCTCCCAGTTCATCCTACCCTCCCCGTCCCCCCATCTCCCATGTCCATGTCTCTTCTCTATGGCTGCATCTTTATTCCTGCTCTGCAAATAGGTACATCTGTACTCAGCCATGAAATGGAACAAAATTGAGTTGTTTGTACATGTAACAGACCTAGAGTATGCTACACAGAGAAGTAAGTCAGAAAGGGAAAAACACTATGTTAATGCATATATATGAAATGCATAAAAATGCAATTTCTTAATTCTGTGACTCGATGCTTTCAAATCTGTGACTATACCCCTGGAACAAATTAAATATATAAGGTGACTGCTTCAGTTAACTCTCACTTCCCACTCCAGTATTCTTGCCTGGAGAATCCCCATGGACAGAGGAGCCTGGTTGCGTACAGTCCATGGGGTCATAAAGAGGACTGAGGGATTAAGCACAACACATTCTTGAGAATGGGAGAGTGTGGATTAAAGAAACCGACAGATAAGCCAAAAATATCTCCCACAGCCCTGCCTCTGGGGCAGAAGCTGATGGATGGATTGCTGTAGGGTCTTAATCTTGCGCCTAAACTGGACTATACTCACTGTGGAGTCAGGCTTCCAGGACTCGATTCACTTGCAGAACAGAGATTTTGAAAGTACTCTGTTGGGAGGTGTACTGTTATCTCTTTCTGTATAAAAAAAACTATCCCCAGTTGAGTGGTTTACAACAATTCATATTTATTATCTCACAGTTTCTGTGGGTTAGATATTTTGGAGATCTGTCCTGGGTGTTCATTGGAAGGACTGATGCTGAAACTGAAACTTCAATACTTTGGCCACCTCATGCGAAGAGTTGACTCATTGGAAAAGACCCTGATGCTGGGAGGGATTGGGGGCAGGAGGAGAAGGGACGACAGAGGATAAGATGGCTGGATAGCATCACCGACTCGATGGGCATGAGTTTGAGTAAACTCCGGGAGTTGGTGATGGACAGGGAGGCCTGGCGTACTGCGATTCATGGGATCGCAAAGAGTTGGACACGACTGACTGACTGAACTGAACTGAACTGAACTCCCTGGGTCTTCTGCATCAGGGTTTCCCAAAAGCTGCAATCGAAGTATCGGCCAAGGTCAAGGTTTCATCTGAAGGCCCAACAGAGTAAAGATCTGCTTCATTGGCAGGATTCAGTTCCTGGAGGGCTGTCAGACTGAGGATCCCAGTTCTTTTCATGCTGTCAGACTGACGATCTTACTTCCTCACCGGCTGTTAGCCAGTTCAGTTCAGTTCAGTCGCTCAGTCGTGTCCGACTCTTTGCGACCCCATGAACTGCAACACGCCAGGCCTCCCTGTCCATCACCAACTCCCGGAGTTTACCCAAACCCATATCCATTGAGTTGGTGATGCCATCCAACCATCTCATCCTCTGTTGTCCCCTTCTCTTCCTGGCCAAAGTATTGGAGTTTCAGCTTCAACATCAGTCTTTCCAATGAAAACCCAGGACTGATCTGCATTAGGATGGACTGGTTGGATCTCCTTGCAGTCCAAGTGACTCTCAAGAGTCTTCTCCAACACAATTCAAAAGCATCAATTCGTCAGTGCTCAGCTTTCTTTATAGTCCAACTCTCACATCCATACAAGACTACTGGAAAAACCATAGCCTTGACTACGCAGACCTTTGTTGGCAGAGTAATCTCTCTACTTTTTAATATGCTGTCTAGGTTGGTCATAACTTTCCTTCCAAGGAGTAAGAGTCTTTTAATTTCATGGTTGCAGTCACCATCTGCAGTGATTTTGGAGCTAAAAAACTTAAGTCAGCTACTGTTTCCACTGTTTCCCCATCTATTTTCCATGAAGTGATGGGACCAGATGCCCATTCTAGTTTCTTGTTCTGTGGGCCTCTCCATGTGGCAAGTTGCTTCAATAAAGCATGAAAGGCAGGAAAGCAGTAGAATCTGCTGGCGAGATGGAAGTCATGCCAGTTTGTAGCATCATTCTGTGGCCTTATCAGGGGAGTGACAACTCACTATCATTACTGCATCCTGTTGGTTAGACAGAAGCCATTACATCTAGACCTCACTCACACATGAGTGAGGAAGCTATTACACTTAGACATGAAGGAGATTGGCATTATTGGAGCCAGTCTTATCTGCTTGCCTCAGGTTGGTTGAGGATAGAGAGACTAGGATGGGAGAAGAGCTGTGTATCTTCCCTGGATAGTGGTTTATGGACCCAGGCTCAGGTTTTGTGATGATACCCTTAGTAGGCTAAAATTAGAAGAACTGTTTTCACCCATAAGGATTCAAGGAAAAGAGAGGTGTGACTTTCTCTCCTAGGTGAGAGTTAGTGATGCTTGGTGGGAGTAAAGGGCAGGATCCTCTTTTCTACACATAACACAAAATTGGTTTGTCCTCACAGCATCTGTGTTCTTTGTAATAAGAGTTCATATAGTGGAGCTTTGCTGCTCCAAGAGTTTGAATTACGAGGAGTAATGCAAGACTGTGTCCTTGGGTTTTTATGCAGCTGTAAAAGGGAATGTTGAATGTTACAGCAATGGGTGAATCTTGTCTGCTTGAGCAGCATTGTGCATACTGGATACACAGTTGAACACTAAATTATTCTAAGAAACTGTTTACCAGTTCTGTTTCTTACCCTCCTTTCTTCATTTGACTCAGTGATCAAGCTCTCAGGAGGCTTTAAACATCTTAATTTGTATGTAAAAATAACAAAGTCAAATATAAGTTAATTCTCTAAGTTTCAAAGCAGAAGGTTTGGTGAGGAGGAGCAGCTGCTAACCTAACCTCTAGCCTATATCCAGAGATATGTTTTGAACGGTGCATATGATGTTCACATGTTATTTTTTGGATGGGTAAGTGGATGTCTCAACATATTAATCCTAAACTTTGTGAGCAAAAGGATATCTCAACATATTAATCCTAAACTTTGTGAGCAAAATTTAAAGTATTTCCCTTTATCCAAGCACATAGTAGATGACACAAAGAGAATGTGTGTTGATGTTCATCAAATAACACTAAGCCAAAGAATATAGAAAAAGAAGTGGAAATAGAGAAAAATAAATGTGAGTGAAGAGATTTTTATTTCCCCTCTGATAATCCTTATCAGATCTCTTCTGAAATATAATATCATTAGAAAGTATCATTAGAAAATGTTCATACATCTTGTTTCTTTTGAACAAAGCACCTCAGACCCCACAGAATGACGGTAAGAGAAATAGGAGACAGACATGTCAGCTTTGTCTACTGAACTGGCCTGAAAATTCATTCTGTAAATAGTTTTATAATGAGCTTACGATGGACTATTTCCTCTGAAAACCTAGAGATTTCAGGATGGTGCTTCAGTACCACCCTATGTCTAATATTTATCAAAACAGAGAGACTAAAGGATTAAAATGTCTAAATTTTATCACACATTTCTGTCTGCTGGCAAGACTATAGAACAGTTGTTAATATTGAAAATGAGATGAAAGATGTTCTAAATTTATCTTATCAGCCCTGTCTTTCAACAGAATGATAGTTACTTGACACTATCACATAGCTTTTCAGCCAGTTGAAACCAAGTCTGAGAAGATACAAATTCATCCAGAAGTCATGGCTCAGAAATATAGAAGTGATGCCAAATGAAACAGATAAGTGTTCGTTTACCTGGGGACCATATTTTGATTGCGCTATGGTGCAAACGGAAAAAAGAAAACCCAATGTTCCCATGAGTTTAAAAATCATACTTAAAAGATCTCAGATGGAAACCATACATCTTTCCAATATCCACATATAAATTAATATGTGCCATCTGGGTTACATCTGGCAACATAAAAATGTTGTCTTATGAACACTAAAGGTGTGAGAACCATCAGGCAGATCCAAGTTGATCTGGCACATTTGTTCACAAAGAAGGCAGTTCTTATTGTGAAAAGATTTAGCTTAGAAATGGACGCTTAAGAACTCATCCCAATATACACAGTTTTACCAAAAATAAAGAGATGAGTTACATTAATATTGATGAGATAAAATGATGTTCTATATTAGAAGATTATAAAGAGGAGTGAATTTTGGAAACTAAAACTATATTTGGATCTTTTTATCAGGATAATTCCTACACATTTCAGAAATATAATATTGCATATGGAAATTGTGATTCTCTTAAATAAGAATTCAAAGGTTGAATCCTCAGTCTGTGTGCATGCAGGTCTACCCTCAATGATATATTAAAGTTTGAATTTGACACACACTGATATATAGTATACACTGACCATTTCTCTAAAAGCCCCAACTTCAACAGTTACCTTTATACTTTAATATCAACATTAAAAAAAGTGTTTAGTATGCTGGCTGTTTCTTACTGTTGTTTGGGAAACATCGTATAGAAAGAGATTACTAAAATGAAAACAAAATTCTTTCCAAATTAATATGTGGCTTCCATTTACTAGGAGATATTGAAGTTCAAAGTTAATATACTTAACTAGCTCAGTTAGTAAAGAATCCGCCTGCAATGCAGGAGACCCCGGTTCAATTCCTGAGTTGGGAAGATCTGCTGGAGAAGGGATAGGTTACCCACTCCAGTATTCGTGGGCTTCCCTTGTGGCTCAGCTGATAAAGAATTCGCCTGCAATGTGGGACACCTGGGTTCGATCCTTGGGTTGATAAGATAGCCTGGAGAAGGGAAAGGCTACCCATTCCAGTTATTTTGGCCTGGAGAATTCCATGAAATGTACAGTCCATGGGGTTGCAAAGAGTTGGACACGACTGAGCAACTTTCACTTTCAAGAAACTTTATTCAATATGAACAAGGAGATAAAGAATAAACAGGTCCTTTATTTGATATGCAAAGGATGTTAATTAATCCTGATTTTCCACCAGTACTGGTGGGAATATTTTAGAATGAACATGAAAAATAATAACTGTGATCATATTTATAGTTGAATAGGTGAAGTTGTGAGAGAAACAACACAATCAAATAATAGAATATGCTCAGTTTCCTTAGCCTGAAGCCTGGAGGAAAATCAACCTGCTGGTCCATGCCTTAGAAGTGGCCCTGAACAGCCCGCTGGAAATGTGGTCTCTCCTGCAGGGGTGGAGGGTGGGGTGGAGAGAGCAAGAAGGAGGAGGGCTGCTGGAAGGAGCTGAGCACAGAACTCCGGCGCGCCCCTTAATTGTGGGTCTGGCTGCATTTCTGGGATCCCCAGCGGGGTGCTCACGCCCAGCCAGGCTGCGGGGTGGGGTCAGCAGTCACCTCATGCACTTCCTTTTCCTTTATCTCCCCCATATTTTCATGCAGGTCAAAGCGGTTTAAGGTGAGACACAAGTGAAACACTAAAAGAAAAATAAGTAAAAAAGGGTTATCAGGGGAAGACTGTTTCCTGTCAAGAGGAAGGATAGGGCAGGCCGGAGGAGGAGCCCAACTGATAGGTACCGTGAAGAGAGAGGTTCCGCAGGACAGCATTTTATTTAAAATAAACCATGTATCAGAGGATGATCAAATTATGAAAATCTTAACTCTAAGACTTTGGGGAGCAATAACTGTCTACCCAACCTCCATGTGCTTAAATACCAAGTTGCTTTTAAAAGGCATTTCTTCTATTGTGATTTGACAACCAAACTGCACCTGCTGGAAAACCAGCTAAATCTGTCTTCTCAACCTAAAGAACAAGGAATATCTCTGAAGCTACAGAAGAAGCCCCTTCAGGTGTGAGAGATTGAAGAGTTTGGGATATATGGAAATTCCTTCTCATGCATTTTAACAAGCAAATTAAAAAGCCCTGCTGGTGCACACAGAGGCCTGAAATCATGTAGCCCAGCAGGCTCCTCCGTCCATGGAATTATCCCGGTAAGAATGCTAGAGTATGCTGCTGTTTCCTTCTCGAGAGGATCTTCCCAACCCAGGGGTTGAATTCATATCTACTGTGGCTTCTGCTTTGGCAGGTGAAGTCTTCACTGCTGAGCCGCCTGGGAAGCCTTTACCCTTCTCTGCATAGAATGAGAAACGCATACGAGCTGAAAATAAAAGGGAGCATGCAAACACTGTCAATAGTAGGGAATGTGTTTGTGACACGTTAAATAAGATGCACACACCTATATATTGGATGGTTATAGAGCCCATCCTGTTTCCATCTCCACATACACACTCATGTCCCCCCTACACAAACACACGGAGATTTGCTTCATTAGGCAAGAAGTGTGGAATACCAACCTTTTTATTTTTTTTCATTTATTTATATTAGTTGGAGGCTAATTACTTTACAATATTGTAGTGGGTTTTGCCATACATTGACATGAATCAGCCATGGATTTACATGTGTTCCCCATCCTGATCCCCCATCCCACCCCTCTGGGTCATCCCAGTGCACCAGCCCCGAGCACTTGTCTCATGCATCCAACCTGGACTTGCGATCTGTTTCACACTTGATAATGCACATGTTTCAATGCTATTCTCTCAGATCATCCCAACCTCACCTTCTCCCACAGAGTCCAAAAGTCTGTTTTATTTTTCTCTATTTTTAGAATGATGTTATTTGTGAGGGACACACAAAACGAACACACGTAAGTAAATGAGGTGTTCATATTTGCACACCAAAGTGATTTTGATATCAAAGGGAAAGTTGTAATAACAATGAACTAAGTTATAATAGCTTTTAATATGCTAAGGATTTTGATGTTCACTGAATTCTTATAATGACCCGATGACTAGTATAAGGACTGCCATTTTAAAGATGCAGAAATCTAGGCTCAGTGGAACGAATGAAATCTTTTACACAACAGTGAAGCAGTAGGCAAAATTTGAACACAATTTTGTCTCTTTCCAGATTCTCTTTTCGCACAATAATATGTTGCCTATGTTCTTGCCAAAGAATAGCAAGTTCCGCTTTAAAAAAAAAAACTCACTTTTTCACTTTTTGCTCCAAATAGACCTTCTTACCAGACTGTCAGCTTTACTGATACCCTTGTCCCTGGGCTTGCTCTGATCCTGGTGCATATTCAAGGAATCACTGACTTCCAGCGCACATCAGAGCCACTCAGATAAGTAGGACAGTAGTTATTCCTATGAATTAGAAGTTCAACAGCCAGACCAAGGAAATACTCTATTGGAAAAAGTTTCAAGAACCAGTAGTCTATGCAGATTTCTTAAAAGTCTGCCTCAACGTCTCCCCCTCACTAACCGCTTAAATGGGTATAGGGTAAAAAGAGCGGCCATCAGTAAAATAGAGTAGTGACTTAGAAATTATCTTTTGAAACTTAGATCGTTGGAAAGGCTATTGCCACTCCTCCTTTCTTTATTTGCTGAGGGTGATACGCATAGCCGTGTGAATTATCTACTCTGAGGTAGGACTCACAGATGAACCTGGCTGAGTGGAACAAAAGCTTCCCAACCTTGATGTTACACAGTCCTCTCTAGAAACCTTCTCAGACACTGTATCTAATGCTAAACCAGCATCTTGATATTTTCACTATACAAGTTAAGGGGAGACAGAGAAAAATTAGGAGACGTGCCCTTTTCATCCAAACATGCGGTACTTATTTATAGAGTACTGGGGGAGTGCCGTGCCCCTGCCAAGTCAGGGAATACAAAGAGAATCAGGCGAGGTTGCTACACTTAAGGAACTTACGGCCTAGTGGTCTTTTATGCTCTTTTTCTCATCCACATGCCAGTGGTTGAACTGGCGTCTCCAACGTGAGATATGCATTATGAGCTACAGCAGTTAATTCTGTGAAAGAAAGGGCAGCCTGGCAATTCCAAGACACAGAGGACTTGCAAACTCAAGCTAAATAAATGTTCTAGCTCTAGCACACTGACACATCAAGAATCAGGCACTAAGCATCAAATTGCCTTCTCGATGCTGGTGTATGCTTAGAGAAGAGAGTGAAAAGGATAGACTTTTATCAGTATTACACATTTGTACAGAGACTACTCCAATAGCTAAACACTTTCCCAAGTTTAATTTGGTCCCCTCACTATCACCTTTAATTATATCTCTAGACAATTTGTGTAGTGTTTTTCATGCAAATTCTCTTATTAGAAAATGAGGTATCACTTCAAGAATTGGTCCAGTTTCCTTCTCTGCCTGCAGCCTATAGCTTTTGACTTCAGGCCACGTACTATTTTCTTCGCCCACAGGCAATATCCACCGACACAGTGAAATAGAATCTCTGACTGTATGAATGTCAAAACAATGCTAATGTGGAACCCAGCCTCCCAAGTTTGCTCTGAGCACAGCTACTGCAAAATCCAATCTATTTTATCACTCTGTCTTCTTGCTGGATTTAGCAGCTTCATAATTCCACACCTCTGTCAATGAGACCCTCATTATGCAGACTTCTAAACATTTTACTTGTGGAAAGAATAAACAACATATTTAGTACTAATGAGGTGAGATATTGCTTTTTTATTTGCATTACTGTTTAATGGTTGTGATATCTCCAGCACTTTGAGCTCTGGGAGCTTGTTTTGATTGATGCAATTTTTCTTACAGACACCCGGTTACTTACACTGCACAGTTTGTCTCATGTTTGGAATGTGTGGCTTCAGAATTACAGCAAAGTGAAGTGCCCATCTTCCACTCACCATGGTTGCTATACAGGTAATAATACTACTCATTTTGTTTATGTTTCAGTAACAACATTGAAATGGAGTGTTCTCCAACCAGAAAAATGTAGTCATGACATTTTTTTCTGGCCCTGTTCTCCTCCCTTTTGCTGTACAATGGCTGTGAAATCACAATGACTTAAATTTTTTTCACTGACTCCAATTCATCCTAATTTTCCTGCCTCAGTGTGTTTTTCAAAGTTTATTCATTTAAATGTTATTTAGTGCCATCTTGTAAGATAAAGTTAAATATGCCATATTTACTCAAAGCTAAGCCTGACTCATAGTAGCAACTTCTGGTCTCTAAATGGAGAGAGTTCAGGAGTAACTGGATAATTACAAAATTAACTTCAGGACAGGTCAAATGCAAAAGTAAAAGGAAAAAGAGAGACTTTGTGTCCAGGCAGTGCTGAATTTGAATCCCAGCTGTGCTATTTAGTAACTCTGTAAGCTTGTGCTAACAACTTAATTTGATTCATAGATTTTTAATCAATAAATGAAGATTTTAAAATATCAACCACTCATTCCCAAGGATTAATGAGATAGTATATGTAAAAAATTCCATTGTTTAGAGGCCTGCTACATTAGCTCAGTTCAGTCGCTCAGTCGTGTCCAACTCTTCGCAACCCCATGCACCACAGCATGCCAGGCTTCCCTGTCCATCACCAACTCCCAAAGTTTACCCAAATCCATGTCCATTGAGTCGGCGATGCCATCCAACTATCTCATCCTCTGTCGTCCCCTTCTCCTCCTGCCCTCAATCTTTCCCAGCATCAGGGTCTTTTCCAATGAGTCAGCCCTTTGTATCAGGTGGCCAAAGTACTGGAGATTCAGCTTCAACATCAGTCCTTCCAATGAACACCCAGGACTGATTTCCTTTAGGATGGACTGGTTGGATCTCCTTGCAGTCCAAGGGACTCTCAAGAATCTTCTCCAACACCACCATTCAAAAGCATCAATTCTTTGGCACTCAGCTTTCTTTATAGTCCAACTCTCACATCTATACATGACCACTGGAAAAACCATAGCCTTGACTAGACAGTGACAAAGTAATGTCTCTGCTTTTTAATATGCTGTCTAGGTTGGTCATAACTTTCCTTCCAAGGAGTAAGCATCTTTTCATTTCATGGCTGCAATCACCATCTGCAGTGATTTTAGAGCCCAGAAAAATAAAGTCAGCCACTGTTTCCACTGTTTCCTTATCTATTTGCCATGAAGTAATGGGACCAGATACCATGATCTTAGTTTTCTGAATGCTGAGCTTTAAGCCAACTTTTTCACTCTCCTTTTTCACTTTCAACAAGAGGCTCTTTAGTTCTTCTTCACTTTCTGCCGTAAGGGTGGTGTCATCTGCATATCTGAGGTTATTGATATTTCTCCTGGCAATCTTGATTCCAGCGTGTACTTCATCTAGACCAGCGTTTCTCATGATGTACTCTGCATATAAGTTAAATAAGCAGGGGTGACAATATACAGCCTTGACGTACTACTTTTCCTATTTGGAATCATCTGTTGTTCTATGTCCAGTTCTAACTGTTGCTTCCTGACCTGCATATAGGTTTCTCAAGAGGCAGGTCAGGTGGTCTGGTATTCCCATCTCTTCCAGAATTTTCCACAGTTTATTGTGATCCACACAGTCAAAGGCTTTGGCATAGTCAATAAAGCAGAAATAGATGTTTTTCTGGAACTCTCTTGCTTTTTCGATGATCCAGCGGATGTTGGCAATTTGATCTCTGGTTCCTTTGCCTTTTCTAAAACCAGCTTGAACATCTGGAAGCTCACGGTTCAGTATTGCTGAAGCCTGGCTTGGAGAGTTTTAAGTATCACTTTACTAGCCTGATGCATATCAGGCCCTCAATACACTTTCTCTATTATTACTATCGAAACACACCAGAATAAGTCAGGTATATAGACAATGATTAACCCTCTGTAGAAACATAGAGTACTGCTCGAGCTGAGTATTCCTAAGACTAAAGAGCAGTTTTTTCTTTCTGTGTTTAATCTCTGAACGTGAAAGCATAGGTCACTCTTCATCCACACCGGAACCTTAGTATGCCTAAGGGACATTACAGAGTTTCTCAATTTTTCCTCTACGGGTGGGGAAGGAATCTATCCCTTGAGGCAGTCCTCAAAGACAACTGGTGCCCTGAAACATGGTGAAGTTGTAGCTGCTGAGCCCCAGTGGAGCATGCTAGCCTAGCAGAGATCCCTGTCCAAAGGAAGAAGTAACAAAGGCTTAGAATTAAGGTGGGAAACTTGGGGAACCCTTCATTCAACAGACACTTTTCTAATGCCATTTAGAACACTAAGTATGCTGTGTGAACACCTAGCTGAGAATCCTGGTTCTGTCACTCACCAGTCTATAAAAGAGAGCTCTATCCTGTTTACATAAAACAACGGCTGTGTGGCTCACATGGGTAATGTAATGGTGCCTACTTAGCAAATTCTAAAGTGCTTTATATTCTCTCTAGCTGAGATGTGTAAAATAAGATACTACTCAATTAGCAATTCAGGTTTATTTTATGGTTTTACTGGACTGGTAAGCGGCAGTGTCAGCAGCAGAAAATTTATTTTTTCTTTCCTAAATGCCTGGGGCAAGATGTCCACACTCACATCATTAGGCCAACTCAGGAGAAGACGAAGTCTCAAGAGCATACCACACTTAAATATCTGCAGATCTCTTTAGCTACACTTATCCAGAATATCTCTGTGGCCCACAAGATGTTGAAATAGAGAAATTAAGATGCTAGGATCTGAGTAAAAAGAAGGTTTCCCAGTGAATGAGTGGCATTTCTGAAATATTTTAAATTCTACAAAATACTTGCTGAGTTGAACTTCAATAGGCCATCAGACTTCTTTTTTCAGAAAAAAAAAATTAGGGGTTATGAGTGAGCTAAAGGTAATAATAAGCATATTCATTTTCTGCCTAAAATAATTATTTTTATTCATTTGTGAAGAGCGTCTTTGTTATGTAATGTTATGAAACAAAATATGTTCATCAGTAATAGCTAGCAAAGAGCCTAAACATGATCATCAACGCTTTTAAATTGCTTAACCCTTTGACAACACATCTTTTCTTCAAGTTTGTCTATGCCTCACAGTAAAGTACTATGAAGCAGAATCTAATTCTATTTTTAAAATTTCATTGGAAACTATTATTCTGGGGTGCAATGAGAATTTCTTGTCGAAAAGATTTCTTGATTTGGGGCTGAGTTGGAGGGAGCACTTCCCCGGAATAGTTTAGTTTCTTTCTCCAGTTTTACTGGTGGCTTCATTGATTCACATGTGTTCAGTGAATTCCTTTTATGCTCCAGACATTATGCTAGGGCTTGGGGTACTAGCATGATCCAAGTCAGACTCAGTGTGGCTTTTGCATACAGTTGGCCCAATGAGCCTACAGATTGACTTGCTCTATCATAATCCCAACATGTAGTATAAAGGGAAGGTAGAAAATATAACCTAAAAATATGAGACCAGTTGGGAAAGAGTGGAAAGTGGGACTGAGTTAGAGGGAAGAAAGAGGAGAGATTTGAGGCCTCCTAAAGCTCTCACTGAAAAAGAATTTCATATATCACTTCCTTTCCATACACAACTGTTTATAGGTGAGTTCTAAATTTTTATAGCTCCAAGGAAATGCCAAGTTAATGTTTCATATTTTCTAATACACACAGCAAATTGCTGCATTAAAGTAAGGATTGGCTATAGATCTGAAGTTGTGAAAGTCTGTTTTTATGCTTTTATGCTTATAACATTTTTTGTACATATTAATAAACTCTGAAGTGAAAATAGGGTAAAACAATCCTATCATAAAGAGAGAAACTTTTTAATATGTGTACTCATAACTATAATTACAAAAGATTAGGTAGGTTTTGAGCTGGGACACTATGGAGAATTATTTTCACCTATGCTTGGTTAAATGCATGAAACACTACTGCAATTTATTGTAATTATAACCAAACGGGTTGGCATCCTGTAAGTTAGAAATATGGGTTTAAGTTCAATATTTACCAAGTTAGTTGCAATTCTTACTTAAAGAAAGGGCAGAGATTAGTTGAAAATAATTACTTATGATTCATCTGAATATTACTGTTTTAAAACATACCTTGGAAAGGTATTCATTTTATGGAACTCATTTTTTTCCCTGCAGTATTAATAACTAGAGGAAATAGAATTTTATTTCATTTGATAAAATATTGTGTGTATATATATTTACAAGGGGCATGGAAAAGGCATGGAAATTAATTTCTGAGAATTAATTTGTTTCAACCCTTCACAGCTTTTACACATTGCCCTTTTATAAAGCATCTTTCTGCCTCAGGCAGAGGCAGGGTCACAGGGAGATAGTTACATGCTCAAGCCAAGAACAGCAACCTTGCTGTTAAAAGAACATTTTTCATCTCATATATGAATCTTGACAAATGTAGCTACTTATTGGTCTAGTGTCTATTGATTCTTAACCTGCTACCCATTTTTTTGATGCCACAGTTCAGTTAAGTCACTCAGTCATGTCCAACTCTTTGCAACCCCATGGACCGCAGCACGCCAAGCTTCTCTGTCCATCAATTCCTGGGGCTTCCTCAAACTCATGTCCATCGAGTCAGTGATGCCATCCAACCATCTCCATCAAATGCCATCACCATTTGATGCCTACAGTTTTTTAATCTTTTTACCCATAGTGCCAACTGGGCTTACTTCAGTATGCCCAAATCTCAACCCAAGTCTGAGATGCAACTTTCCATCCATTCCACTTTCTTTGTGATTTTCTGAATATCTGGGCGGGAATTACCGCATTTCACTTTTTTGGGAAAAAAAAAAAAAAAAAACCAAATGATGAAGAGTTCATACAGAAATTACAGGCTTCCTCAGCAGTTAATACAAAGTTTGTCCTCCATGGATAAATGGAGCTAGCATACTATAAATGCCGAGGTAAGTAACAGATTTAATGAAAATCAGTAGCAATCTTTTAAATACACCAAAACGTATGAATGCATTTTCTCAAGCCACTCTGATGCATTATAATGACGTGAAAAGGGTAGTGCACAATTTGTTTCACTTGAAAAAATGAGTTTGCCCAGGGAAACACGACTCATCACAAGTACACGTGAGAAGAAAGAAGAAGCAGGTAAGATCGCTTTCTGCCCTAAATGCAGCAGACAGGGGTTGGTAATTGATCCCAAAGGAATCCCATCATCTCCCATCTTCTCACAACTTCCCAAGTCAGCTGTCAATGCCCTTCAAGCGTGCGTCTGTGCTATATCGCTTCAGTCATGTCCGACTCTTTGCGACCCCAAGGACTGTAGCCCACCAGGCTCCTCTGTCCATGGGATTCTCCTGGCAAGAATCCTGGAGTGGGTTGCCATGCCCTCTTCCAGGGGATCTTCCCCACGCAGGGGTTGAACCCACATCTCTTACATCTTCTACATTGGCAGGTAGGTTCTTTACCACTAATGCCACATAGGAAATCCAGTGCTCCTCATAGGTACCTTCCATTCTTGGTCACAGAAGTAAATATTTACAGTGGACATTCATTTTCGGCAGACTTTGGGGGCTTAGAAAAAGTGTCTATACAGAAATTTTTCCCAAAACCTGAATGTAGATTTCTACTTGGTTTTTATTTTATTAATGGACATCATTAGAGTAAACTCTAGTTTGAATGTTAAGACTTTACACTAAGTTCAAGAGGTAACAATTATCTATTATTCTATGCTGTTTCCTTTTTTCCACTGGACTGGTCTATCTCTCATTCTATTCTAATCCTCTCCTGGTATGTGAGAATGGGATGGGGAGAAGGTTTACTAGCAGTGGATCTGTGTTGGAATGGAGGATTCCTACTCTAGATAGCATGAGTTGCCAAGATGAAATCCACAGGAAAGTGTCAACATTTGAATGTTCACGTGATAAAGTCTAAATGCTAGCAGACACAGGGATCAGAGTAGAAAGTCCAGTCCAGTTTGTTGTTACTGAACAAAGAATTGGTATGTAAAATAGCTTCATATCATGAGTAGGACAAGAACAAATAGAGAGGTGCTTATGTAACTGGCTTTAATATATGTGAAAATCAATAATTTACCTTTAGGTAACCAGAAGTAAATGGACCAGAGAAGCAAAAATTGTTAAGACAGAGTGAACATAACTTTGGGGCCTATACTGATTCTCCTAGCATCTTTTAGCAATCTAAACTGTCACTGTTATTTCCCTCAAATCATTAAGATTTTTGTTTGCTTATTTTTTTAATCCAAACCAACATAGTTTGAAGTAAGAATTCTCAGAATGAACTAACTTGAATTAGATTGAGATGAATCCAATCCAAAATATTGATGAGTTTTAGCAACATCTATGAAAATGTAATTTCCTGGGTATACATTATATTTGCCTGGAAAGCTAGGGTTTTGTTTCGGTTTTGTTTTTATTTTTAAAGATATTAATACAAGGAGCTGACTGTGGCTCAGGACATAAACTCCTTATTGCCAAATTCAGACTTAAATTGAAGAAAGTAGGGAAAACCACTAGACCACCTGGGTATGACCTAAATCAAATCCCTTACAATTATATAATGGAAGTGAGAAATAGGTTCAAGGGATTAGATCTGACAGACAGAGGGCCTGATGAACTATGGAAGAAGGTTCCTGACATTGCACAGGAGGCAGGGATCAAGACCATCCCCAAGAAAATGAAATGCAAAAAGGCAAAATGGTTGTCTGAGGAGGTCATACCAATAGCTATGAAAAGAAGAGAAGTGAAAGGCAGAGAAGAAAGGGAAAGATATACCCATTTGAATGCAGAGTTCCAAGGAATAGCAAGGAGAGATAAGAAAGTCTTCCTGAGCAATCAATGCAAAGAAATAGAGGAAAACAACAGAATGGAAAAGACTAGAAATCTATTCAAGAAAATTAGAGATACCAAGGAAACATATCATTCTAAGATGGGCACAATAAAAGAGAGAAATGGTATGGACCTAACAGAAGCAGAAGATATTAAAAAGAGGTGCCAAGATCTACATAAAAAAGATCTTCAAGATCCAGATAACCATGCATGATCACTCACCTAGAGCCAGACATTCTAGAATGTGAAGTCAAGTGGGCCTTAGGAAGCATCACTATGAACAAAGCTAGTAGAGGTGATGTAATTCCAGTTGAGTTATTTAAAATACTAAAAGATGAAGCTGTGAAAGTGCTGCACTCAATATGCCAGCAAATTTGGAAAGCTCAGCAGTGGCCACAGGACTGGAAAAGGTCAGTTTTCATTCCAATCCCAAAGAATGCTAAAACTACTGCACAATTCCACTCATCTCACATGCTAATGAAGGATTGCTCAAAATTCTCCAAGCCAGGTTTCAATAATACGTGAACTGTGAACTTCCAGATGTTCAAGCTGGATTTAGAAAGGGCAAAGGAAACAGAAGTCAAATTGTCAACATCCATTGGATCACTGAAAAAGCAAGAGAGTTCCAGAAAAACATCTATTTCTGCTTTATTGACTATGCCAAAGCCTTTGACTGTGTGATTCACCACAAACTGTGGAAAATTCTTAAGAGATGGGAACACTAGACCACCTGACCTGCCTCTTGAGAAATCTGTATGGAGGTCAGGAAGCAACAGTTAGAACTGGACATGGAACAACAGACTGATTCCAAATAGGGAAAGGAGTACATCAAGGTTGTATATTGTCATCCTGCTTATTTAACTTATATGCAGAGTACATCATGAGAAATGCTGGGCTGGTTGAAGCACACGCTGGAATCAAGAAATTGCCAGAAGAAATATTATGCAGATGACACCACCCTTGTGGCAGAAAGTGAAGAACTAAAGAGCCTCTTGATGAAAGTGAGAATGAAAAAGTTGGCTTAAAACTCAACATTCAGAAAACTAAGATCATGGCATCTGGTCCCATCACTTCATGGCAAATAGATGGGGAAACAATGCAAACAGTGACAGACTTTATTTTGGGGGGCTCCAAAATCACTGCAGATGGTGACTGCAACCATTAAATTAAAAGACGCTTGCTCCTTAGAAGAAAAGTTATGACCAACCTAGACAGCATATTAAAAAGCAGAGACATTACTTTGTTGACAAAGGTCTGTCTAGTCAAGGCTATGGTTTTTCCAGTGGTCATGTATGGATGTGAGAGCTGATTTACTATAAAGAAAGCTGAGCACTGAAGAATGGATGCTTTTGAACTGTGATGTTGGAGAAGACTCTTGAGAGTCCCTTGGACTGCAAGGAGATCCAACCAGTCCATCCTAAAGGAAATTGGTCCTGGGTGTTCATTGGAAAGACTGATGTTGAAGCTGAAACTCCAATACTTTGGCCACCTGATGCGAAGAGCTGACTCATTTGAAAAGACTCTGATGCTGGGAAAGAATGAAGGTGGGAGAAAAAGGGGATGACAAAGGATGAGATGGTTTGATGTCATCACCGACTCGATGGACATGAGTTTGAGTAAACTCTGGGAGCTGGTGATGGACAGGGAGGCCTGACATCCTGCAGTTCATTGGTTTGCAAAGAGTCTGACGCTACTGAAACAACTTATCATGTTTGTGATGGTATTTCACAGACTTTATCTATTTGCCGTGAGCTCATCTGCCCTGCAAACCAAATTCTGCCTGTGGATCTTTAAGACTGGAATTCGTGTATGATCTCCTCATCATTTCATTCTTAGATTCCTCCAGTCCTTTTGGTCTTCACAGTGCTCTCTGACCCCTCCTGCTCCATGCTGCTTTTGGACGTTTTTACATCTCAAAGAATAATCTCTTGATAGTTCCAGTTCTCTAGTAGAGAATTGGAATTGGAGAATTCCAATTGAATTGGAGAATTCCAATTCACAGATATTTACTCCTATACTCCAGGAAATAAGAACTGAGGTGAGTCTGAGCAATAAAGCAACATTTTTCTGCATGCTATCAGTGCAAGAGATAACTCAGTCTCAAACATAGCTGAATCCTAACTGGCCCATTAAATACAAATTAAATGCCAAGAAAATCATGGGCTCTTAAGAAGTGGTTCTCAAATTTGATTGGGTACAGAATCTTGGTATTGGAGGGTGGGGAGACCTGAAAATAGCATTCCTAGATACCTCTCAGAACAACTCAGTCAGAGGCTTGGGAGATGAGTATAACAGAGAATGTGTACTTCATTTTCTAAAAGTTTGCTTTTACATTTTGATGTACAATGACAGTTCAGAACTATAGCTTTTAAAGAACACATGAAGATGGAAAGAAACCCATGTTCAGTAGCTTTCACCAGCCCAGGTTGGGTGCATGAGACAAGTGCTCGGGCCTGGCACTGGGAAGACCCAGAGGGATCGGGTGGAGAGGGAGGTGGGAGGGGGGACCGGGATGGGGAATACATGTAAATCCATGGCTAATTCATTTCAATGTATGACAAAAACCACTACAATATTGTAAAGTAATTAGCCTCCAACTAATAAAAAATAAATGGAAAAAAAAATAAAACTCACTAGGAAGTCAAAAAATATATTTGACTTCTCATTAAAGTCTACAGAAAGCCCATAAAATGAATTCCATTGACTCTTCATAGGGAAGAGGACAAAAAGGAAACTTAATCAAAGGACACTGATTTTACAAGGTGGCCACAGCTTGGGTTAGGACCTCAGAGTTTTCTTTTGGCACGTACTTTGACCAAGAGGTTCTATATTTTAATGACATGTCTTTGAATTATCTTAAAGATACTTTATTCTGCAAGACCATATCCATATCTCTCCCTTGGAATAACATTACGGTTCCCAAACTCATGATTTTTGGAAAGAAAATAAAATATGGTAATAATGAAAACCAGATCAAGCAACAGTCAATAATGGATCAGAACTTTTAGTCTGAAAATAAAAACATGTCATACCTCTAATGATTAGCAGTTACCCTTTATTTATTTGAAAACCTGGTGGTTGGTTTATAACTTCATCACATCTCCCTAGAAGTATTTGTCTTCTCTATAGACACAGCATGAGGTTTCTCAGTGCTTCTAACATCTCTCTTTAATTACATAGCCGGCCTGTGTGCACTTCACTCTTATACACAGGCTACCCAACTAGTAGTACCGTTGTGCTGGGCACAGAATGTGGCCTCTCTACTTCTGCAAAACAGCTTTCTCCTAGAAATTTCATCCCTAGACTAATGGTTTCACTGCAGATTGTCTTCCCCAAGTGGAAATACTACATTTTTGCTATTAGAGTTTTTCTTCTTTCTTTTACCTAAGTCACAATCTTTTCCTCAGTGGGGGAATCCACTAAAAAAACAAGTGCACTACTGGACCAATGCCTTCTCTTTGTAAGGAAAACCTTAAGATATGTTCATCCTTTATGTATCAGATATTTCAGACCTATTTTTCTTAGTTTGACATAAAATTTCACATTTCATTCCTTTTTTTATTCAAAAAGTAAGAAGTCTCCTAGGATTTTCCTAATTTGTACAGCATGGCTTTATAATTTGACTTATTAATGTTTGGAATCAAGTCCATCAAAATTTTTATCCTTAAATTATAGAAAGGAAACACTTTTCAAAAAAATTGTTAACAGACTGGCTTTTCTACAAACTTATTTTCAATATTTTACTCAAATCACTAATATTCATGGCCTCAATTTGCTGGGAAAGATTTTGCCATTCAGAATATTGTATAACAATATTATTGTCTGTATTTTTTATTTATTCCTTTCTTTCTTCATTCATCATCAACTGTTACAGGGCATTGTGCTAAAATTGCCTATAGACAATATACACACGAGTTTATGACAATATTGTTTCTGTTTCTGTTCTCAGGAATCTTGAAATTTAAATGGTGTGAAAGTGATGGAAAAAAATTGAATAAAATAATGCAATCAGAATTTGATGAGTGTCGAAGAGACAGTGTTACGCCAGTTCATAGAAAAGACGCTGAGTACATTTTACTGGAGTAGTGGACAGACCAGGAAAGTTTCTATTTTTCATTCATTTAAGATTATCAGCACCATCCTTTGTGAATACAGTGAACAAAATATCTTTAAGATGTGCAAGTATTCTTTGGATGAAATCCCCAGGTGGTTCAATAGGTAAAGAATCCACTGGCAAAGCAAGACACGCCAGCAGACGTGGATTTGACCCCTGGGTTGGGAAGATCCCCTGGAGGAGGAAATGGCAACCCACGCCAATATTCTTGCCTGGAGAATCCCATGGAAAGAGAAGGTCTGTGGCTACATGCCATAGGGTTGCAAAGAGTCCGACAGGACTGAAGTGACTTAGCCCACATGCAAACACTGATTGTCAATCCACTTAGCGGACTGAGCACTATCCTTTCAGTTGAGGGAAGGACAGGACAAATTATTTTTATCAAAAGCTAATCTTAGCCTGATTAAAAATAGTCAAATTTATTTTCAGAATTTCAGACTTTTTTCTGGATCTTTTTCACTTTTATTTAACACCCTCCCCACCAACTTGCCTCAGAAGCCCTGGGCTATATATATCCTATTGAAATATACCTTTAGGTCCTTCAAGTTCACATAAAGATATGAATAACTGATATTGTGTAAATTTATGCTATTATTAAGACAACTTACTAGTTATAATAAGAATAAAATTATTTTGCATATATGTTATAGTTTGGAATATCATTTTGCCTTTATTTTTTAATTTACTTCTGTAATCAGCTGTGCAAAGTGATCATGCAGGTATTAGTATTATGGTTCAAAGTTTACAGGTAGTGGAAACAAGGGTAAAAGACATTATACCATTTATCAGAGTCACACACGATCAAGTGTCACCTCCATTGCTCAAACAACAAATGTTCTGACTCTATATAATTGCTGCACAAACAAGTAATGATGAAAATTCAGACACTCATTTTGCTCTGAGGGAGTTATTTGGGAGCTTTACCAGTTGTTAAGACAACAGACCATGAAGATAATCATGTCTTTTGCCATCATAGTTGACCTGCCCTGATTATATTACCAGGGACATATAAGCTTTCTGATTCTTTTCTCCTTCTTCAGGAACTTAAGTCTAATGTTTGCCATTCAGAGTGAATTATACCAGGAAAAAAAAAACCACCCTATAGGAAATCAGCATTTAAAATTCAAGACTGAAGCATGATTTATATGAATTAGGAATGCCAAGTGATATCTGCTGATACCATAGCTGTCACTCAATAGCTTTCTCAAGATTCTCCTTCAGCAGCAAAAAACAAAGTGTTTAAGCTTAGCCACAGCAGGACCAGTGATGATAAAGTGACAGAGCTTTCACTGCATGGGAGACAGTTTAGATAGTTGCTGCTTTGGATTCCTAAAAGCTGCATATGGAGCACTCAGTCTATGAGTGAAGCATGTGTGAACTTCAAGGGAGCCGGCCAAAGTGCTAAAGTGCATGGGTTTTGGGTGCCAGTGTGAACATGTGGTGCTGTGTGAATAAAATGTGATAGTGCCGATCAGAATGAGCCTGCATCATATTCTACTTGACATACTAAGCAAAGCTTTCAGCTCTGGGTGTATCGATGATGGAATTTTGTTCACAATTGTTTCATGATAGCTTGTTCTGACATTTGAAAGCCAAATACTTTTTATCTTCTTATCAGGAAAGATTTAAAAGTAGCATCATGTACTCTGTCACTCTAGGGTTGAGAACTCATTTGTTCTAATCTTCAACCCTAAAGAGTTTAACCTGTTGAATACCCCAGCGAATATTATACTTTGCAGAGAGAACCTTTTATTTTTGTTATCCAATGAAAAGCACTGGACCAATAATTACATACTTGAGTTGCAATACCACATTCTTGAATTAAAATTACTTGATCAGATAAAATAAAAGGGATCATTGTGTGCCCATATGTGTGTCCTCTGATTTATTGTTCATATATACTGAGTTAAGCAAATGCAGGTAATTTCTATATTTATTATTTGTTTGTTTACATCTTATTTTAAAACCCTAGTCTATACCAATATAATCCTTTATTATTCATGGATAATTTTAAGATTAGTGTGCCTTAGACTGACTTCCTCAGGAATCAAGCCCTGATACAAAGTGGAAGTGTTTTATTGGAAAATGTGTTCTGGAGGTAGAAAAGAGAGATGAGGGAGTGAGGAAGAAGGGAAAAGTCAATTCGAGATGTCTCCCTGAACTAGCTGTTCCAACCGGTTATTCCATCACATAAGACCTCTTGAAGAACTTTATGAAGTAAATTTTAGGACTGTCTTTAGAGTACAAAAGAGGAAGACTCTATCCATGTACTCGTGTCTATCATGAGTAAAAGAGCTGTCCTTCAGAGCACTTCTGGTTTACACTTGAGGGAGTTTCCCCACTTCAGCAGCTATATAAACAGAGGTCTTCATGGAGTGCCTGAAATGCTGTCAAGATATAAGCATGCATGAAACAAGTTTGAGCTAAAGCAAGACTGGTTGTTCCTGTGGCTGCAATAAGAACAAATCTGTGGTGGTAGCAAAGAGGTTTCTGATTTATGAGGGCTCCATAACTTATGAATGATCTAGATTCCAAAAATTCACTTGTAAGTATGTTATTTTGAGTATTCTATTCCTATACAAACTGTTTAAATTTCTTTTAAATGTTTAATAGACATTTTAAAAGAAATTCCCAGTGTAATCCACAGAGACCCACTTAACCCATGTAGATAAAAATATTACCTTTTCCAATGACAAGCTGTGTTCAAAAATCCTATTATAACTGTATATCATATTGTTTCAACTAAACATGCTAATTGACATCTTAAAGCTCTCGGAAAATGGCTGCTAACAACCTCAGCCAAACCGGGTTGATCTCTAAATTCATTCTCACTAGAACATTAGTGACTATTAACAGATCAGTCTGATTAATGGGAGAGGAAAACAAATCATAACAGTGAAGGATTAAGGGAGAGGAGTAGCAAAGTTGAAAGTTTTCTAAATTGTTTTCAGCAGTCTGCATGCTCCAGTTTTCCTTGTTCTCATAGCATTTCATTACATACATTGTTTTTACATTGTTTCCACTTTGACTATAGTCTTTGGGTCTGGGCAAAGTACATGCAAAAAGGCATGGCATGGAATTTTGAACCAACAATGAGACCTTTATTTTTCATTCATTAATTTTTAAATTATTATTTGAATGATAAGAGAAAGGAGCATCAGGAACAGTAAGTAGTAATTATGTGGTGTTTATTGCATTTGTAAACTAAGTTGCCTAAAATTGGAGAGTATATCTATTTTTTATTGTGGAAAAATTTTACTTTTTAATCCTATCTGCCTGTTTTTATGTGTGGAATGGGAAAAAATCTGACAAAAAACAAAAAACTCTGGTTTACTACTTTCTTTCAAGTTCTTTCTTTAAAATTATCTTTATGGTTGATTTTCTTTGGGATTTATCCACAGTTAACCCAAGAGGAGAAACTCTTCCTTTGGTATTTAGCATATGAACAAGAAATAACTATAAAACATTATTAAAGAGTGATTTCAGTAAAAGTAGGAAAGAACTCTGAAACTCTATCCCTCAATAAAGGCAATGAGAATCTGGCAAAAAGTGGCTGGAATAAACTTCTTCAGAGCTCTAAAAACTAGTCAAAATACCTTCACAGTCAGGGTAAAACAATGTTTAAAAGAAAAGAATCTTGGTAAGGAAAAGATATATCCAACAGAATGTAGAGTTCCAGAGAATAGAAAGTAGAAATAAGAAAAATTTCTTAAGTGAAAAATGAAAATAAATAGTGGAAAACAATAGAATGTGAAAGATTAGAGATCTCTTCAAGAAAGTTGAAGATATCAAGGGAATATTTCATGCTAAGATGGGCACAATAAAAGACAAAAACTGCAAGGACCTAGCAAAAGCAGAAGAGGTTAAGAAGAAGTGGCAAGAATACACAGAACTGTACAGAAATGGTCTTAATGACCCAAATAACCATAACGGTGTGGTCACTGACATAGAGCCAGACATTCTGGAATGTGAAGTCAATTGGGCCTTAAGAAGCATTACTAGGAAGAAAGCAAGAGGAGACGATGGAATTCTAGCTGAGTTATTTAAAATCCTAAAAGATGATGTTGTTAAAGTGCTGCACTCAATATGCCAGCAAATTTAGAAAAATCAGCAGTGGCCACAGGACTGGAAAGGGTCAGTTTTCATTCCAATTTCAAAGAAAGGCAATGCCAAGGAATATACAAACTACCATACAACTGTGCTCACTTCACACGCTAGCAAGGTAATGCTTGCCATCCTTCAAGCTAGGCTTCAACAGTACATGAACTGAGAACTGCCAGATGTTCAAGCTGGATTCAGAAAAGGCAGAAAAACCTGGAGTCATATTGCCAGCATCATTTTTATCATAGAAGAAGCAAGGGAATTCAGAGAAAAAACATCTGCTTCATTGACTAAGCTAAATAAAGCCTTTGACTGTGTGGATCACAGCAAAGTATGGAAAATTCTTCAAGAGATGGGAATACCAGACCACCTTACCTGTCTCCTGAGAAACCTGTATGCAGAATAAGAAGCAACAGTTAGAAACAGACATGGAACAACTAACTGGTTCAAACTTGGGAAAGGAGTACATCAAGGCTGTATATTGTCACCCTGCTTATTTAACTTATACGCAGAGTACATCACGTAAAATGATGGGCCAAATGACCCACAAGCTGAAATCAAGATAGCCAGGAGAAATATCAATAACCTTATATATGCAGATATCACTCTAATCGCAAAAAGTGAAGAGGAACTAAAGAGCTTCTTGATGAAGGTGCAAGAGAGAATGAAAAAGCTGGCTTAAAACTCAACATTCAAAAACTAAGCCCATGGCATCCAATCCCATCACTTCAGGGCAAATAGGTGGGGAATCATTGGAAACAGGGACAGATTTCATTTTTCTTGGGCTTCAAAATCACTGTGGACAGTGAGTGCAGTTACAAAGTTAAAAGATACTTGCTTCTCAAGTTAAAAGATGCTCCTCGAAAGAGAAGCTATGACAAACCCAGACATAATATTAAAAGAGACAACACTTTGCTGACAAGAATCCGTAGAGTCAAAGCTATTGTTTTCCCTGTAGTCATGCACAGACATGAGAGTTGGGCCATAAAGAAGGCTGAGCACTGAAGAATTGATGCTTTCAAACTGTGGTGCTAGAGAAGTTTCTTCAGAGTCCCTTGGACTGCAAGGAGATCAAACTAGTCAATCCTAAAGGAAATCAAGGGACTTCCCAGGTGGTGCTAGTGGTAAAGACCTTGCCTGCCCATGCAAGAGATATAAGAGATTCAGGTTAGATCCCTGGGTTGGGAAGATGCCCTGGAGGAGGAAATGGCAGCCCACTCCAGTATCCTTGCCTGGAGAATCCCATGGACAGAGGAGCCTGGTGGGCTACAGTCCATGGGTTCACAAAGAGTTGGACATGACTGAAGCAACTTAGCACCCAAAGTAAATCAACTCCGACTATTCATTGGAAAGATTGACACTGAAGCTGAAGCTTCAGTAGTTTGGCCACCTGATTCAAAGAGCCAAGTCACTGGAAAAGACCCTGATGCTGGGAAAGAATGAGGGCAGGAGTAAAATGTGACGTGACAGAGGATGAGATGGTTGGATGGTATCATTGACTCAATGGACATGAGTTTGAGGCTATTGTTTTCAGTCACTCAGTCGTGTCCAACTCTTTGGGACCCCATGGGATGAGGCACTCCAGGCTTCCCTATCCTTTGCCATCTCCCAGAGCCTGCTCAAACTCATGTCCATTGACTCGGTGATGCCATCTCACCATCTTGTCCTCTGTTGTCCCCTTCTCCTCCTGCCCTCAATCTTTCCCAGCATCAGGGTCTTTTCCAATGAGTGGGCTCTTCATATCAGGTGGCCAAAGTATTGGAGCTTCAGCTTCAACATCAGGCCTCCCAAACTCCGGGAGATAGTGAAAGATAGGGAAGCCTGGTGTGCTGCAGTTCATGGAGTCACAAAGAGTCATACATGACTTAGCAACCGAACAATAGAACAACAACCTACCTTGATCCCATCTCTAACTCTCCTGGTTGGTGGCAATCTTGAAGAGAACAACAGTCTGCGCTGGTACACATACTGGTATCAGAAGGAAATGATGGACTCCATTTATAAAGAATTTTGGTTCTTTGTTTTTACCTGCCTTTTGTCTTTATGGAGGACAACTCAAAGGGGTTTCTTTCATCCTACCTAACCCAGAACTCTCCCAATGTTGAACTGGCTACTCAGGGAGCATTTGTTAAAACATTTATAACCAATTATATTTGTTGTTTCTGTCTGTGGTAATGGAGTACAATTAGGGAAAACAGTACACTAACTAAAACTTGGGAAGAAAGGCTGAGGATGAGATATTTTGGCGAATAAGAATATGAAACATTCTGACATATTCCTGGGACTCTAGAAGTCCCTGCACTTTTCCAGGGCTGTATGATGCTCAGGATTAAAAAAAAAAAAAAAAAAAAAGTCCTGACATCTGGATGAACTTCAAGCTCCGTACAAGTAGGAAATGAGGTCTAAGGCAGAGCTGTAAGTTGCCTAGATGAGTATTGAAGGTGTGCACCAGCACACACAGAAAGTCCATCTGTAAAGGTTAGAAGATATATTATGTTTCTAGGTGCTAAGGTAGTCTCTGCCCAATCACCAACTAAGTACTGAACTAACAAAATAGAGCATGCAGTCACCCTGCACAACAAAGAATATAAATTTGTAAAACAAGTTCAGAAAAGTCAGCACATAAATATATAATGATGTCTACAAAAAGTAACATAAACATATCCTGGGTATGAAATAAAATTTGTTCCCCATGGTCGTCACATTATAATATTCAAAATTTCCAGATTTCAGTTTAAAAGTATGAAGTATGCAAACAAATAAGAAAATATGACTTATACAAAAGGGAAAAAAGCAAGTAATAGAAACTGCTTCAGTAGAAGCCCAGGCATTGGACTTATAAACAGTAACTTTAAATCTCATGTTGAAATATATTCAAAGGACTAAAAGAAACCATGTTCAAAAACTAAAAGACATTATATCACCAAATATGTAATGCTAATAAAGACATAATCATTATGAAAATGTATCAAGTAGAAATTCTGGCACTGAAAAGTATTATTTACTGTTGTTGTTCAGTCATTCAGGTGTGTCCAATTCTTTCTGACCCCATGGACTTCAGTTCAGCAGGCTTCCCTGTCCTTCATCAACTCCCAGAACCTGCTCAAACCCACATCCATTGAGTGAGTGATGCCATCCAACCATCTCAACCTCTGTTTTCCCCTTCTCCTCTTGCTTTCAATCTTTCCCAGCATCAGGGTCTTTTCCAACGAGTCCACTCTTTGCATCAGGTGGACAAAGTATTAGAGTTTCATCTTCAGCATCGGTCCTTCCAATAAATATTCAGAACTGATTTCCTTTAGGATTGACTGATTTGATCTCCTTGCAGTCTAAGAAATTCTCAAGTTTCTTCTCTAGCAGCACAGTTCAAAAGCTTCAGTTCTTCTATGCTCAGCCTTCTTTACGGTCCATCTCTCACATGCATACATAACTGCTGGAGAAACCATAGCATTGACTATATGCCCCTTTGTCAGAAAAGTAACATCCCTGCTTTTTAATATGCTGTCTAGGTTTGTCACAACTTTTAATTTCATGGCTGCAGTTACTGTCCACAGTGATTTTGGAGCCCAAGAAAAAGTCTGCCACTGTTTCCATTGTTTCCCCATCTATTTGCCATGAAGTGATGGCACCAGATATCATGATCTCAGTTTTTTGAATGTTCAGTTTTAAGCCAGCTTTTTTACTCTCCACTTTCACCTTCATCAAGAGGCTCTTTAGTTACTCTTTGCTTAAAAATTGACTAGAGGGGCTAAATAACATGTTTGTGCAGGAAGAAGGAAGAGGCAATAGACAAGAAGCTTTATATGTGGAAATTATTCAGTCTGAGAAACAGAAAGGAAAAAGAGTGAAGGAAAGTGAACAGAGCCTAGGTAGGAAACCAGTTTGCTACTATCGAGGGTAGTTGTATATACACAGTAGGAGTCCCAAAAAAAAGGAAGGAAAGGAGCAGAAAGAATATTTGAAGAATTAATGATAAAAATCTCCCCAAACCTGAGAAAGAGAACATTAATATACACATTTGAGCTCAATAAATTCAATAGGATAAATTAAAAGAGGTCTGCAGTCTACCCAGATGTCTCAGTGGTGAAAGACTCTGCCTGCCAATGCAGGAGATGCAGGAGATGCAGGAGACGCAGGAGATGCAGGAGATGCAGGAGATGCCAGTTTCACAGAGATGGACATGACTGAGCAACTGAGCGTGCACACACAAAAGGAAATCTACACAGAGGTGCACTGTGATCAAAGTGTTGGAAGATGTAGGCAAAGAGAGTATTATGAAAGAAGTAACAGAAAAGATCCTCCATATGATAACAGCTGATTGCTTATCAGAATTCAACGGCCAGAAGACTGCGGGATGACATATTCAAAGTGTTGAGAGAAGAAAAAAAACTGCCAGCTGATAATTCTGTATCTGATGAAGCTACCCTTCAAAAATAGAGGAGAAATTAAGCCATTCCCAGAAAAACAAAACTAAGAGAATTCATTGCCACTATACTTGCCCTGCTGCTCAAGATGAAATGAAAGCGTACTTGACAGGAATGCAAACTCACATAAAGAAATAAAGAACACTGTGAGGGTTAATACACAGGCAAATATAAAAGTCAGTGTTCTCACATTTCTTGTTTGTAATATCTCTTGCTTCATATTTGATTTAAAAGACAACTTCATAAAATAATAATAATACATCTAGTTTTGATGGATAATTACTACAGATGCAATTTATAAAAATAAAAGCATAAAGGGGGATATACAGCTATACAGTAGCAAAGATTTTATATACTATTAAACCTTTTTGGTATTAATCCAAATTGCTACTGAGTCTGCTGTTTAATCACTAAATTGATTCCTATAAATTAATGTTAGTTGTAATCCCCAGGTCAGGTACTAGGAAAACCATTTAAAAGCAGATAGTAGAATAAAGGACAGAAAATTAAACTGTTACAGTGGAAAAGATACACTTATCATAAAAGAGGGGTTTCCCAGGTGGCTCAAGTAGTAAAGAATCTGCCTGCCAATGAAGGAGATGCAGGTTCAATCCCTGGATCAGGAAGATTCCCTGGAGGAGGGAATGGCAACCCACAAGAGAATTCTTGACTGGAAAATTCCCATGGACAGAGGAGCCAGGCAGACTACACGCAGAGAGCTAAGATCCCACATGCCTCATGGCCAAAACACCAAAACATAAACAACAGAAGCAATACTGTAACAAATTCAATAAACACTTTAAGCATACATTATTCATCAGAGGGCAGACAGAATGAAACCCACAATCACAGAGGACAAATCAATCTGATCACATGGACCATAGCCTTGTCTAACTCAATGAAACTATGAACCACGTTGCGTAGGGCCACCCAAGATGGATAGGTCATGGTGGAGAGTTATGACAAAATGTGGTCCACTGGAGATGGGAATTGCAAACTACTTCAGCATTCTTTCCTTGAGAACCCCATGAACAGTATGAAAAGACAAAAAGATATCACGCTGAAAGATGAACTCCCCAGGTCGGTAGGTGCCCCACTTGCTACTGGAGAGGAGCAGAGAAATAGCTCCAGAGGAATGAAGAGGCTGACCACATGGAAACAACAGCCACTGTGGGTGTGTCCGGTGGTGAAAGCAAAGTCTGATGCTATAAAGAACAGTATTGCATAGGATCCTGGAACGTTAGGTCCATGAATCAAGGTAAACTAGAAGTGGTCAAACAGGAGATGGCAAGAGTGAACATCAATATTTTAGGATTAAGTGAACTAAAATGGACCAGAATGGTTAAGTCTAATTCAGATGACCATTACACCTACTACTGTGGGCAAGAATGCCATAGAAGAAATGGAGTAGTCTTCACGTCAACATAAGAGTCCAAAATGCAGAACTTGGGTGTAATATCAAAAGCAATAGAATGATCTCTGTTTGTTTCCAAGGCAAACCATCCAATATCAAAGTAATCCAAGTCTATGCCTCAACCACTAATGTCGAACAAGCTGAAATTGAACAGTTCTATGATGACCTGCAAGACCTTCTAGAACTAATACCAAAAAATATGTCCTTTTCATCATAGAGGACTGGAATGCAAAAGTGGGCAGTCAAGAGATACGTAGAGTAACAGGCCAGTTTGGCCTCAGAGTACAGAATGAAGCATGGCACAGGCTAACACGGTTTTGTCAGAGGAATGCGCTGGTCGTAGCAAACATCCTCTTCCAACAACACAAGAGATGACTCTACACATGGACATCACCAGATGGTCAACACTGAAATCAGATTGACTATATCCTTTGCAGCCAAAGATGGAGAAGTTCTATGCAGTCAGCAAAACAAGACTGGGGGCTGATAGTGGCTCATATCATGAGCTCCTTATTGTAAAATTCAGACTTAAATTGAATAAAGTAGAGAAAACCACTAGGTCACTCAGGTATGACCTAAATCAAATCCCTTATGATTATACAGTGGAAGCAGCAAATAGATTCAAGGGATTAGATTTAATAGACAGAGTGCCTGATGAACTATGTACAGAGGTTCATTACATTGTACAGGAGGTGGTGATCAAAACCATCCCCAAGAAAAAGGAATGCAAAAAGGCAAATTGGTCATCTGAGAAGGCCTTACAAATAGCTGAGGAAAAAAGAGAAGTGAAAGACAGAAGAGAAAAGGAAAGATATACCCATCTGAATGCAGAGTTCCAAAGAATAGCAAGGAGAGATAAAAAAGCCTTCCTCAGTGATCAATGAAAAGAATTAGAAGAAAACAATAAGATGGGAAAGACTAGAGATCTCTTCAAGAATATTAAAGACGTCAACGGGACATTTCATGCAAAAATGGGCACACTTAAGGACAGGAAGAGTATGAACCTAAAACAAGAAGATATTAGAAAGAGGTGGCAAAAATGCACAGAAGAACAAAAAAGACCGTAATGACTCAGATAATCACGATGGTGTGATCACTCACCCAGAGCCAGACATCCTGGAATGCAAAGTCAAGTGGACCTTAGGAAGCATCACTACGAAAAAAGTTAGTGGAGGTGATGGAATTCCAGCTGAGCTATTTCAAATCTTGAAATATCATCAACAGTATCATCATACTGTGAAAGTGCTGCACTCAACCTGCCAGCAAATTTGGGAGACTCAGCAATGGCCACAGGACTGGAAAAGGTCAGTTTTCATTCCAATCCCAAAGAAAGGCAGGACCAAAGAATGTTCAAACTACCACACAATTGCACTCATCTCACATGCCAGCAAAGTAATGCTCAAAATTCTTCAAGCCAGGCTTCAACAGTACATGAACCATGAACTTGCAGATGTTCAAACTGGATTTAGAAAAGGCAGAGGAACCAGAGATCAAATTGCCAACATCCTTTGGCTCATAGAAAAGCAAGAAAGTTCCAGAAAAACATCTACTTCTGCTTTATTGACTATGCCAAAGCCTTTGACCGTGTGTATCACCACAAGCTGTGGAAAATTCCTAAACAGACGGGAATACCAGACCACCTTACCTGCCTCCTAAGAAATCTGTATGCTGGTCAGGAAGCAACAGTTAGAACTGGACATGGAACAACAGACTGGTTCCAAATTGGGAAAGGATTACATCAAGGCTGCATATTGACACCCTGCTTATTTAACTTATATCCACAGTACATCATGAGAAATGCTGGGCTGGATGAAGCACAAGCTGGAATCAAGATTGCTGGGGAAAATATCAATAACCTGAGATACGCAGATGACACCGCCCTTATGACAGAAAGTGAAGAGGAACTAAAGAGCCTCTTAATGAAAGTGAAAGAGGAGAGTGAAAAAGCTGGCTTAAAACTCAACATTCCAGAAATGAATATCATGGCATCTGGTCCCATCACTTCATGGCAAATAGATAGGGAAACAATTGAAACAGTGACAGACTTTATTTTGGGGGGCTCCAAAATCACTGCAGATGGTGACTTCAAAGATGAAATTAAAAGGTGCTTGCTCCTTGGAAGAAAAGTTATGACCAACATAGACAGCATATTAAAAACCAGAGACATTACTTCATCGACAAAGGTCTGTCTAGTCAAAGCTATGGTTTTTCCAGGGGTGATGTATGGATATGAGAGTTGGACTATAAAGAAAGATGAGCATCAAAGAATTGATGCTCTTGAACTGTGGTGTTGGAGAAGATTCTTGATAGTCCCTTGGACCTCAAGGAGATTCAACCAGTTCATCCTAAAGGAAATCAGTCCTGAATATTCATTGGAAGGATTGATGCTGAAGCTGAAACTCCAATTCTTTGGCCACCTGATGGGAAGACCTGACTTATTGGAAAAGACCCTGATGCTGGGAAAGATTGAAGGTGGGAGGAGAAGGGAATGACAGAGGATGAGATGGTTGGATGGTATCACTGATTCAATGGATGTGAGTTTGCGTAAACTCCAGGAGTTGATGATGGACAGGAAGGCCTGGCATGCTGCAGTCCATGGGTTGGCAAAGAGTCGGACACAACTGAGTGACTATACTGAACTGAATTGAATACCAGGGCTTCACTGAAACCAGTTTAATAGAATATCTGGAGGTTAGTCTACATCTTCAATAATCATTTGAAAGCTTTCTCGGTGATGCAGATGCACAGGCAAAACTGAGAACAATTAGGCTAAACCCATCAGCCCTGGAAGTCAAGTTCAGTCTTTTAGGGAAGTTGAGAGAAATCATTGATGAATTTTCAGCTATAAAATATGAAATGAGGAAAGGATAGTTATTATTCACTGGAAATTATCCTTTGGGTGGCATTACCGACACAATGGACAGGACTCTGATGAAGCTCTGGGAAATGGTGAAGGACAGAGAAGCCTGGCGTGCTGCAGTCCATGGGGTCGCAAAGTGTCAGACACGACTGAGTAACTGGACAACAGGAAAGACAACGTGAAAGAAGACACTAATCAAGGACTTAGTAATGAAAGTGATATGAAATATGGAAAATCAAGAGCAAAATGCCAGAAATCATTTTATAAAAGTTATTAAGTTAAATGCAAATAGATTAAGTTGTACTAAAAAAGAGTCTGAATTGGAAGAATGAACGAAAAATATGATTCAACTAGTTCCTGTCAAAAAGAGACCCACTGTAAATTCAAAGGCCCATATAAGTTGAAATTGAAAAGATAAGGAAAGATGTTTCCTGAAAATAAGAACCAAAATAAAGCCAGATGTCTATAATTAATGTTATACTTTAATCTATTTTAAGATAAAATTTATTGTAAAATACAGAGGATATCATATAGTAATAAAAGGGCCAATTCATCAAGGAAATATAAATGTTATATATACATTCACCTAAAGTAAAGCCCCAAAATACATGAAGCAAATACTAAGAGAGTTAAAGAATTAAAGAGAGAATATAGAGTTCAACAATAATGTTAGGATATTTCGGTACCTCACTTTGAATGATGGATAGATGAGTAGGCATAAAATCAGAGAAATTAGACTAGAAGATTTGGACATTACATAACAGCTAGACCTAATTGGCCTTCTTAAGTGAACAATGCAAAGAAATAGAGGGAAACAATAGCATGGGTAAGATTACTTATTTCTTCAAGAAAATGGGAGATATCAAGGGACCATTTCATGTAAGCTTGGCATGATAAAAGACAGAAATGGTAGGGACCTAACAGAAGCAGAAGAGATTAAGAAGAGGTGGCAGGAATACACAGAAGAAATAATACAAAAAAAGATCTTAATGACCCAGATAATTGCAATGGTGTGGGTCTACTCAACTAGAAGAGAACATCTTGGAATGTGAAGTCAAATGGATGTTAGGAAGAAATACGACAAACAAAACTAGTGGAGGTGACAGAGTTCCAACTGAGCTATTTAAAATGGTAAAAGATGTTTCTGTTAAAGTGTTGCACTCAACATGTCAACAGATTAACACGAGGGCTTCCTTAGTGGCTAAAATGGTAAAAAATCTGCCTGCAATGTGGGAGACCTGAGCTGGATCCCAGGTTGGAAAGAACCCCTGGAGAAGGGAACGGCAGCCCACTCCAGTACTCTCGCCTGGAGAATCCCGTGGACAGAGGAGCCTGGTGGGCTACAGTCCATGGGGTCGCAAAGTGTCGGACACGACTGAGCCCCTGACACTTTCACTTCACTTTCGCTTCTGATTACGGACTACGCTAAAGCATTCAACTGTGTGGATCACAACCGACTGGAAAATTCTTAAATAGACAGGGGTACCAGACCACCTTACCTGTCCCCTGAGAAGCCTATATGCGGGTCAAGAAGCAACAGTTAGCATCAGACACGACTGAGTAACTGAACAACAATGAAGAACCCAGAGCTAACAACATACTGACTATAAAACACTAAAATTCTTATACCCCCAGGGGAAAAAAAAAAAGTCCGCTCTTTCTACTTCATTTCAGCATTTTACAGGAAGTTCTAGCAAGAGCAATTAGGAGATGATGTGAGATTAAAATGTTTACATTTGTTCATTTTCATTTAATTTCAAATTTGGGTCTAAAATCAAAACTCTTTCAAGTAAATTAAATAAACACACAAATTTATGCCTATATTTTTAGCACTGGAGGTATAACTCCTTGATGTAATTAAATCTTTCATCATTTGGAACCATTCTCAGAGTGTACTAATTCTACTTACATGGGAAAGTTTCAGACAATAAACCATGCACTAGGATTCTCTTCTTTCAGTTTGATTACAGCTCTGCTTCAGCATGAATCTGCTTTCCCTCAGGGCTGACTAATGTCTTCAGTTGTTACATCATATTATTCCCTCTGAACTAAATCGTAATGGAATGCATGGTACATCCTTCAAGATGGAATTGTTTCAAGGTATTTAGCAGAGGCTGAATGAAACAACATTGATGAAATAACCACACTAAAACTGGTAGTATCTGATATTAACTGCTATTTATCACTATTCATTCATTCACTTGAAAAACATTTGTTTGGCAGTTATTCATTTTTTATCTAGGCACTGCTCTTGATAAAAAGATTAAGTTTAATATTCACTACTTTCAATAAGACCATAGTGCATTTAGGGCTATGATATAGAGACAAAAATAGAAATAATAAAAATTTAATGAAATTTAATTTAAGAAAAGGAAGGAAATTCCAAAAAAAATCTACTTCTGCTTCATTGACTATAGCAAGCCTTTGATTGTGTCAATCACAACAAACTGTGGAAAATTCTTAAAGGGATGGGAATACCAGACCACCTTACCTGTCTCCTGAGAAACCTGTACACAGGAAAAGAAGCAACAGTTAGAAATGAACATGGAACAATGGACTGGTTCAAAATTGGGCAATGCTGTACATTGTCAGTTTGCTTGTTTAACTTATACGCAGAGTACATCGTGTGAAATGCTGGGCTGGATGAATCACAAATTGGAACCGTGATTATGAGAAGAAATATTAACAACTGCAGACATGCAAATGATACCTACTGGCAGAAAGTGAAGAGGAACTAAAGAGCCTCTTGATGAATGTGAAAGAGGAGACTGAAAAAGCTGGCTTAAAACTCTACATTCAAAAAATTAAGATCATAGCATCCAGTCTCATCACTTCATGGCAAATAGATGGGTAAAAAGTGGAATCAGTGCCAGATTTTCTTCTTTGGAGTTCCAAAGTCACTGTGGATGGTGACTGTAGCCATGAAATAGCTTGCTTTTTGGAAGAAATGCTACGACAGACCTAGACAGAATGTTAAAAACCAAAGACATCACTTTGCAAACAAACCCCATATAATCAAAGCTATGGTTTTTCAGTAGTCATGTACAGATATGAGAGTTGGACCATAAACAAGGCTGAGCACTGAAGAACTGATGTGTTCAAACCATGGTGTTGCGGAAGATTCTTGAGAGTCCCTTGGACAGCAAAGAGATCAAACCAGTCCATCCTAAAAGAAATCAACACTGAACATTCACTGGAAGCACTGATGCTGAAGCTGAAGCTCCAATACTTTGGCCACCTGATGCGAAGAACCGACTCATTGGAAAAGACCCTGATGCTAGGAAAGATTGAGGACAAGAGGAAAAGGGGGCGACAAAGAATGAGCAGGTTGGATGACATCACTGACTCAATGGACATAAGTTTGAGCAATCCCTGGGAGATAGTGAAGGACAGGGAAGCCTGGTGTGCTTCAGTTCATGGGGTTGCAAGGAGTTGGGCATGAACAACAACAACATTGATTTAATGTAGCAGGTGCAGTGACAGAAATATGTACAGTGAGAACACAAAAGAAGACCAGGTAGCATAACCGAGTCAATGAGGTGTGGCTTCTAAGAGGAATAAAATCTGTTTCTGGGAGTAAAGCAGTCAGTTAGAGAAAGAGGAAAAGGGAAGTAACTCTAGGCACAGGGCAATGATTCATAAAAACACACAGGTAAGAAATATCATAAAGTGCACATAAATTGCAAGATATTTTTGCACTGTTTCTAGAAAGGGTCAAACCAAGGAAAGCTTTGTATACCATGTTAAGTTTAGATATTATCATGTTGGTAATGGAAAACTACTAATGATTTTTAAGAAGCAGCAAAGTAACGATTTATTTGCACACAGTACACTTCTGAAGGCATATGGAATTTCAGGGAATATACTAGACAGTTTTAGAATGAATAGTCTGCATGACACATATTCAATGGATAACTATAAAAAGAAATTCATAACATTTCTCTTGCTGAGTTAAGAAAACTAAGAGGACTGTTTGGCACATACAGGTGTGGATTGAGAAACTGAAAAAAGAATGACTGTTTCTAAATACTATTTCCTTGCGGGGAATTTTTCTTGAGTCAAGAGTAGACACCAACTTAGTGGTTAGAGATTAAACCTAGCATCAGAGTTTGGGATTGACTACTGCTATGACTGATGCTGAAGCATCAGCATTGGCGTTTCCTCCAGTACTTTGACCACCTCATGCAAAGAGCTGACTCATTGGAAAAGACCCTGATGCTGTGAGGGATTGGGGACAGGAGGCAAAGGGGATGACAGAGGATGAGATGGCTGAATGGCATCACCGACTCGATGTACATGAGTTTGAGTAAACTCTGGGAGTTGGTGATGGCCAGGGAGGCCTGGCGTGCTGCAATTCATAGGGTCGCAAAGAGTCAGACATGACTGAGCAACTGAACTGAACTGAACTGAACTGAACTGCTATCATAAAATTCCCAGTCTTTTGAAAAACAGAAAAGCAAAGAGCCCTAAACCTCATATATCAGGCTCCAGATACTTGTGTTCAGTTAACACCTATAGATTCCTCAATTTCAAAGCAATACACAGTCTGATAAGTAATATTTGATTAGATATTTTCCAATAAACTCAGAGAGTTTTTGTTTTGATGATTGTATTGGATCTCCATTGCGTGTGTCGGCTTTCTCTAATTATGGTGAGTGGGGGCTACTGTTTAGCTGTGGTGCATGGGATTTTCACAGCAGTGGCTTCTCTTCTTGCAGAGCGCAGGCTCTAGGCTTTAGGACTTGAAGCGTCGCTGTTGCCGTTCTTGAGTTCCAGAGCACGGGCTGAGTGGCTGTGGCCCGTGGGCTTGTTGCTCAGCAGCATGTGGAATCCTCCGGGCCCAGGGATCAGACCAGTGTCCCCTGCATTGGGAGGCAGATTCTCAGCCTCTGGACCGCCAGGGAAGCCCTGAAGAGTTTTTTTAAAAAACAAAACAAAAATATAAAATGCAATCAATATGGTACTTTTTATTTTCTTTTTTAGATAATTGTTAGTGACGGCATCAGACTGACCATCAATGAGAGTATTGCAGACACTGTAAAGATCACTGTGCATTGTTAAAAAATAGTACATAACTATTTGGTAATGCCATCAATTGTTCTACAGCAAAATGTGAATGTAGGTATGTTCAGAGCCCAAAGCAGCAAAGAGTTGAGATGAATTCCAGATAAAGCATAAAGGCATGGACTCCTCTTTTTCTTTCTCTGAAAGCTTTCATCTCATAAAGTGAAACAGTGTCTTATTGTCCTGACCAAAATCCCTCCTTTTTCAGGAAAACACCATGGAAATTAACATCCACTAACATCAATGTTGGCTTGAAGTAAAGAGTCTATTATAATTCCATTAGAAGAGAATTGCTTGTGGCATCAAATTACCGTGGGAAATGAGTCCATGGTCTGCCTTCCCATACGCACACAGCTAAGACCCCGTAGAGAATCCATTAGTGGGACCCAGAGTCACACTAGCCTATAATTTTTCTTTGTCTCGGGAAAACAGTAGCCTGTAATTTGTCTTTGCCTGAGGTTTTAAAAAGGCCATTCCTGGCTGAGTCTCATGCATGCTGTCATAGCCCCATGTCCAGTTCATGTCTTAGTTACTGTCTGGACACCTTCCCAAGAAAAGAAGACACAATGGAATCAACTTTTCACAGCACATGTAGTGAGCAAGGAATTCATTGTAGTTGAACTCTCTTTCTTGACTTTTTATCTCTTTGCAAATTGTATTTTAATTTTTAAAATAAGATTCTCAAATATTTAGTTTTAATTTAATGCTAGATATATTCTGTCATCAAAAGCTTATATTAGATTTTGAAAGTTTGATACCAATGATATAGACATATCACTACACTCTGTTTAAGCAGACTCTTTGTCATTAAAGAAGGCCATACTTTAATAGTCATAGTATAATGTTCAAATACATTATATTAGATCAAATTATCTTAGCCTGCTATTTTGAGAGATGACATTCATCTAGTTACAAATACAAAACATTAAAATGATTATTAGAGTAGTTCAAATATGAATTATCCTTACTTAAAGACAATTATTTCTTGACTGTTTATGTTAATGAAGGAAAAATATATAAATCTTAGATAAGAACAGTTTGCATATTAAAAGGGCACAATTTTACTTCAGTAGCTTAACACTTAACTCCATGAAATGTAAACCATCTTAAATTTCATGCATGGATAGAATGATTTGAATCTCCTTTTTGCTAATTCTTTTAAGGACTTGGTCTAGTGGCAAAGTATCTGTGTTTTCCCAAGAGGGACTTCTGTCATAGTTTTAGATACTGTAATACTATGTATTGTTGCTTTTTTTCTTCTCTAGTAATTCATATACTCTTTTGAAGGAATAGGAGTTCAGTGGAACAAAGGAGGAACTATCCCCAGGCACGTTGCTTTGGTTATGGAAGTGTTACTCATCATGTAATCAAATTTTACCTCCTGTAACCCTTGAACATTGGATACCTGCCCCTTTTGACCATGTGGTATTGTCATTCAGAATAGAGGTAATGATTATATAGTAATAGGATATAATTATGATCCAACAAAGAGAAGGCAAAATTGTAACTAATTTACATATCACCATGGCTTCTCTGGTGGCTTAGAGGGTAAAGCGTCTGCCTGCAATGTGGGAGACCCAGGTTCAATCCCTGGCTGGGAAGATCGCCTGGAGAAGGAAATGGCAACCCACTCCAGTACTCTTGCCTGGAAAATGCTATGGACAGAGGAGCCTGGTAGGCTACAGTCCTACAGTAGGCAAAGAGTCGGACACGGCTGAGCAACATGTTTGTTTTTTTATGTATTCAACCAATGAATAGTTATCAGCAGAATTTGGCATAGCTCACTACTCCATTCTTCTCGAACTGCTTCATTTGCTGGGCCCTTTAGATTCTCCTCCTACCTTGTTGTTCACTTAGCTCAGCTTTCTCACTTGTCTCCATCTTAAGTTCAAACCTCTGAACAATGGAATGTCTTAGGATTCAGTCCTGGCATCACTACTTTTCATACCAAGAAATTCTTGGTTGCCTCATCTTGTCCCTTTGTTTTAAACCCCCTATTTATGCTAAGGACTCTCAGGTTCACAAATCCACACTGACTTCTCCTTGAAATGTCTCCAGCAGTCTATTAATATTTAACCCTGTTTTTGATACTAATTCTTGAATGTCTAAAAGGCATCTCAAAATTAGCTTTTCTAAAACAAAACTCTTGAATCCTCTCACTTAAATTTGTTTTCCCTAATTTGTCTTATGCTAATAAATAACAATTTCATTTTTCTATTTAGAAGTCTTCCATGTTCCCTCTCTTTCATAGGCCAGGTGTGATCCATTACCATATCCCATTGGCTATACTTCAAAATATCTCCAGGATCTAATTTTTTTTATCAATACCACCATTAACCCCTGGTCCAAGGCACTACTTTCTTTTTGAGGGGGTGGCTTGGATATGATAGTAGTTTGTAATTACCATTTCTGCTTACTCTGCTGCTATTTATTCCTTACAAAGCAACCAGACTTGATTTATTTCACAGCAAGCTCAGATTATCATTGTGCTGCTTTTAATCACTCAGTTGTGTCTGACCTTTTGTGACCCCATGAGCTGTAGCCCGCCAGGGTTCTCTGTCCATGGAGATTCTCCAGGAATACTGGAGTGGATGCCATGCCCTCCTCCAGGGCATCTTCCCGACCCAGCGATTGAACCCAGGTCTTCTGCATTACAAATGGATTCTTTACCATCTGAGCCACCAGGGAAATCCATTATTAGCTGACTCATTGGAAAAGACCTTGATGCTGGGGATGATTGAGGACAAGAGGAGAAGGGGGTGACACAGGATGAGTTGGATGGCATCACTGACGCAGTGGGCATGAGTTTGAGCAAACTCAGAGAGATAATAAAAGACAGGGAAGCCTGGCGTGCTGTAGTCCAGGTAGTCGCAGAGTCAGACATGATCTAGTGACTGAAAAACAACAACTGCCTATGTATGTCTATTTATCCACATACTGATAGACAGGTAAATACCACTGCATTACTTCATACAAGTGTTCATTCAAATGTAACATTAAAAGAGAGACCTTCTCTGACCACTCTAATTAGAACAGCATAGATTATCATTATTCGGCTCAAACTTTCCAAAGTCATCTCATTGTATTCAGAATAAATTTCCAAGTTTTATTTCTTACAAGCTACATGATTGGGTCTCTGTTTATTTCTCTGTATTCATCTCTACAACTCTGATTATTCTCTCTGTCCTGCTACGTTGCCGTGTCGTCTTCCACACTTCTCCTGGAATGTGCCAGGCACATTCGTATCACATGTGCTTTGCAATTGCTCTTCTCCCTACCTTACCTGTCTCCTGAGAAATCTGTATTCAGGACAAGAAACAATAGTTAGAAACTGACATGGAACAGACTGGTTCCAAATTGGGAAAGGGGTATATCAAGGCTGTACATTGTGATCCTGCTTATTTAACTCCTATGCAGAGTACATCATGTGAAATGCCAGGCTGAATGACTCACGAGCTGGAATCAAGATTGCTGGAAGAAATATGAATAATCTCAAATATGCAGATGATGTCACTTTAATGGCAGAAAGCTAAGAGAATCTAAAGAGCCTCTTGATGAAGGTGAAAGAGGAAAGTGAAAAAGCTGACTTAACATTCAACATTTAAAAAACTAACATCATGACACCTGGTTCCATCACTTCATGGCAAATAGATTGGGGGGGGGGGGGAATGGAAACAGTGAAAGATTTTCCTTTTTTGGCCTCCAAACTCACCGTGGATGATGACTGCAGTCACAAAATTAAGACACTTGCTCCTTGGAAGAAAAGCTATGACAAACCTAGACAATGTGTTAAAAAGTGGAGATGTCTCTTTGCCAGCAGAAGTCCATATAGTCAAAACTATGGCTTTTCCTATAGTCGTGTACAGACATGAGAGTTGGACCACACAGAAGGCTGAATGCTGAAGAATTGATGCTTTCAAACTGTGGTGTTGGAGAATACACTTGGAAGTCCCTTGGGAATCAAGGAGATCAAACCAGTCAATCCTAAAGGAAATCAGTCCTGAATATTCATTAGAAGGACTGATGCTGGAGCTGAAGCTCCAACACTTTGGCCACCTGGTATGAAGAGTTGACTCCACTGGAAAAGACCCTGATGCTGGGAAAGATTAAGAAGGGGATGACAGAGGATGAGATGAGTGGATGGCATCACCGACTCAATGGAGATGAGTTTGAGCAAACTCGGGAAGTGGTGAGGGACAGGCAAGCCTGGCATGCTGCAGTCCATGCGGTCACAAAGAGTCAGACATGATTTAGTGACTGAAAAGCAACAACTGCCTATATATGTCTATTTATTCACATACTTATAGATAGGTAAATATCACTGCATTACTTCATACAAGTTTTTGTTCAAATGTTATATTAAAAGAGAGACCTTCCCTGACCACTCTAATTAGAACAGCACACCCATCTATTCTGTCTTCATATATTTTTACTTTGCTTATTTTAGCTAACAGTACTTTGAAGCATTAACATTAAATAAATTTATTTGTTTACTGTGCCTCTCCCCAAACCAGAATGTTCATCCTTTAAGGGCAAACATTTTATTTTATTCTTTGAGGAATCTCCAGTGACTATGGTAGTATGTACTGGATCCTACAACAGCATCTGAAAATCAGTGACTTTCTGACATCTTATACTAGGGAATATGCTTTCCTGATTTCATGTTAAAAAGTATTTTTTAAAGTTTTTCTGCTTTGAAGAAAGAAGTGTCAGCTCCCAAGCTGTCTTTCAAGTTCTCAAAACACTGCTTAAACTATAAATGATTACATAAGCTTTAAAACCAAGCCTGCTACTTTGGCAAAGAGATAACCATGTGATCTTTTGCCAGTTATTTGCTAGTGATGAATTTCTCTTTTTCAAACTATCAACGCCTTTGCTGGTAAAATTATTCATATAAAATCTCTCTCAGTCTTAAAACATTTGTTCAGCTTTATGGCCTATGATTGTGGCTATTTATACATCTCAATGCTTGCCACTGAATTCTAGTAAATATATGTTAAACATTCATTAGCTAGTCAGCCTATTTAGCAACAATATTAAGCATCAGGTTTATGTATGTGAAATAAGGATACTGCTCCTATAATTTTTAGGAAATACCTTAGTTGTGTGGCCAGAGATCAGTTTTCATTCATTCTTGAGTTAAGGGTCTCAGCATACACACACTCAAGGTCAATCTTACCACTTATTACAGCTGAACAAAGAAATACATAGACATCTCCTGATGAGATAAACATCTTACTTTGACTTGCAAGAACTTCCCAGATTCATCCAGAATGGGATAGAAACATGTGAAAGAGTTCTTTTCACTATTAAAAAAATTCTGTAAAGCATTTGATATTTTCTTTAAAAAAAATTCAAGACAAGTCATCTAGAATTCTCTGACATTCTTCTCCTGGCATTCATCAGATTTTTGTAGAATTATATCCTCCTCACTTTTGTTAATAGTGAGAAAAAGCAGTTTTTAACTTCCTTTTCAGGGTTCAAATAATATATTACCATTTGTAAAACATCCAGATTTAGCACCATTTCCCCCCAGATTGTGTTTCATTCAAACCAAGAGTATGTGCTTAATGTTATCCATCACAAAATAATAATTCACTTGGGTTTTTCCTCATACATACATTTCAGAATCAAATCTAATTTGCTTTTCAGCATATGATTGGTGTATGGTCCAGATGTTTTTGCAGTATGTTCTTTTGTCTATAGAGGAACTACGAAGACCTTCACATAGAATTCTTTCTCTATATCATATCTTTTATGATATGCCTACTTAAATATACTTTTTTGAAATAATATTTTCAGCATGCTATGGAAATCATGTATAATGTATGACTGTTAGAACAGTTTCCTTTGATATACTTTTCTGCCTTTCTGTCCTGTGTCTTATTCTGGTCTGTACTTTTATTTCCACATAAGTTATATATCCTTTTGTCCACTGTTACACATTTGCTTATTTAGAAAATTTTGAAATAAGTAATCTTTTAAATTTGCCCACAAATTTACTGTTTTTTGCACTATTTCTTCCTTTAGGAAGATACGAGTTTCTACCTGAACAATTTTTCCTTTAACCTGATGAATCTTTTAAAGTTATTTTAATGCATGTTTCCAAGGGAAAATTGTTCTCAGATTTTATACGTTTACCTTTGAAGGATACTTTTTCTGGGTATATAATTCTAAATCAACTTTTTTTTTCTTTCAACTTTAATGAAATCATCCCATTTTCTTCTGACTTGTTTTATATGTAATGGAAATTGAGTTGACTTTCCTTTCTTTGTTCTCTTATGTATAACATGTCATTTGCTCCAAAGATTTTCTTTTCGTCACTGGCTTTTAATAGTTGGGCTATTAGGTACCTAGATGTGGTTTTATTCATATGTATCTTGTTTTGGTTTTATTGAGATTTTTGGATTATAAGTCTATGTGTTGTACCAAATTTAGGAAACTGTTTTTAAGATTGTTTTTACCTTATTCATTCAGAATTGCTGTATACCCTATCTTCCTCTTCATCAAGGACTTCTATTACATGTGGTATCTGTGCTAGAGAGCTTATTAAAGTTCAGCAGATCAGTAAGTCCACCTTTCTGTTTGTCATTTTTCCTCTCTGTACTTCAATTCTGGTAGATCTTAGTGTCCTGATTCTTAAGACTAAAGATTTTCTTCTGTGGCATCTAATATATAGTTATACTCATCTGATGAACTTTTTGCCTCAGACATTCTACTTTTCATCTCAAGAGGTTCCATTTGCTTATTTTTTAAATAGATTTCCTTTTTTCTCCTAATCATGTTCATACTTTCTTTTAATTCCTTAAGCATATTTGCTTTGTTGCTGTTGTTGTTCTGTCGCTAAGTCGTGTCTGACTCTGTGACCCGATGGACTGCAGCACGCCAGCCTGCTCTGTCCTCCACTGTCTCCTGGGGTTTGCTCACATTCATGTCCTTTGAGTCGATGATGCTATCTAACTGTCTTATCCTCTGCCATTCTCTTCTCTTTTTGGCTTCAATCTTTCCCAGCATCAGGGTCTTTTCCAGTGAGTCAGCTCTTCCCATCAGGTGGTCAAAGTATCGGAGCTTCAGCCTCAGCATCAGTTCTTCCAAAGAATATTCAGAGTTGATTTCCCTTAAGATTGACTGGTTTGATCTCCTTAATGTTGAATATATTTATACCTATTTAAATTTCTTTTCTGCTCATCCCATTACCATAAGGGCATGGAAACTACAGTCCATAGCACAATTTTTTAATTGTCCATGAACAAAGAATCATATATATATATATATATATATATATATATATATATATATACACAGCCTAGAATATTTACTTTCTGATCCTTTGAATAAAAACATTGTTGATGCTTAATCTATATTTCTGAACTCATTTCTGCTAACTGAAGTCTGTTAGCTGTTATCTTCTGGCTATGGATTTCATTATTCTACTTCTTTACATATACAGTAATATTTAATTTGATACTGGATATTAAGTAATGCTCAAAATTCTCCAAGCCAGGCTTCAGCAATATGTGAACTGTGAACTTTCAGATGTTCAAGCTGGTTTTAGAAAAGGCAGAGGAACCAGAGATCAAATTGCCAGAATCCACTAGATCATCAAAAAAGCATGAGAGCTCCAGAAAAACATCTATTTCTGCTTTATTGACTATGCCAAAACCTTTGACTGTGTGGATCAGAATAAACTGTGGAAAATTCTGAAAGAGATGGGAATACCAGACCACCTGACCTGCCTCTTGAGAAACCTATATGCAGGTCAGGAAGCAACAGTTAGAACTGGACATGGAACAATACACTGGCTCCAAATAGGAAAAGGAATACATCAAGGCTGTATATCATCACCCTGCTTATTTAACTTATATGCAGAGTACATTGTGAGAAACGCTGGGCTGGAAGAAGCACAAGCTGGAATCAAGATTTCCGGGAGAAATATCAGTAACCTCAGATATGCAGATGACACTACCCTTACCACAGAAAGTGAAGAAGAACTAAAAAGTCTCTTGATGAAAGTGAAAGAGGAGAGTGAAAAATTTGGCTTAAAGCTCAACATTCAGAAAACTAAGATCATGGCATCTGGTCCCATCACTTCATGGCGAATAGATGAGGAAACAGTGGAAACAGTGTCAGACTTTATTTTTTTGGGCTCCAAAATCACTGCAGATGGTGATCGCAGCCATGAAATTAAAAGACGCTTACTCCTTGGAAGGAAAGTTATGACCAAACTAGACAGCATATTAAAAAGCAGAGACATTACTTTGCCAACAAAGGTCCATCTGGTCAAGGCTATGGTTTTTCCAGTGGTCATGTATGGATGTGAGAGTTGGACTGTGAAGAAAGCTGAAAGCCGAAGAATTGATGCTTTTGAACTGTGGTGTTGGAGAAGACTCTTGCAAGTCCCTTGGATTGCAAAGAGATCCAACCAGTCCCTCCTAAAGGAGATCAGTCCTGGGTGTTCATTGGAAGGACTGATGCTGAAGCTGAAACTCCAATACTTGCCACCTCATGCGAAGAGTTGACTCATTGGAAAAAGACCCTGATGCTGGGAGGGATTGGGGGCAGGAGGCGAAGGGGACAACAGAGGATGAGATGGTTGGATGGCATCATCGACTCAACGAACGTGAGTCTAAGTAAACTCCGGGAGTTGGTGATGGACAGGGAGGCCTGGTGTGCTGCGATTCATAGGGTCGCAAAGAGTCAGACACGACTGAGCAACTGAACTGAACTGAACTGATTATAATATATATACTTTATTGGTTGTCTCTCTAAATTTATGAGAGAATGAAGGTGAAAAATCATATAAAATTCTAATATTACTTTGTGGTTTATTGAAATGTAATTCACATTCCATATAATTTATCCATTTAAAGTGTACAATACAATGGCTTTTAGTATATTCACAGAGCAGTATCTATCACCACAATTAATCTCAGATTGCTTTCATTACTCTGAAAAGAAGTCTCACATCCCTTAAACATCACACCCCAAGTCCCTCATCCTCCACAGTACTAGGCAGTCAGTAATTTACTTCCTGCCTCTATAGATGTCTATTGTGGACATTTCATTTAAAAGTAATCACATAATATGTCATCCACTGTGTGAGTGGCTTTTTTCACTTAGCATTATGATTTTAAAGTTCAACCATGTTGTAGCCTGTAACAATATTTCCTTCCTTTTTATAACTGAATACTACATTTTTGTGACTATATCACATTTCATTCATCTATTCATTTATTGCTGGATATCTGTGCCATTTTTACTTATTTGTGCTATGAATAATGATGATATAAACATCATTATATATGGAAATGTATATAAAGTTTTTGTAAACATATATCATCACATTCTTGGGTCTATCCTAAGATATGCTGAGTTACATGGTAACCTTATATTTAACCAATTTAGGAGATACTAGAATATTTTCCATAGTGATTATACCAATTTACATTCCAGCAACCAGTGTATGAGGCTTCTAATTTCTCTACAACCATGCAGCACTTTATTATTTCTCTTTTTTTAAACTATAGCCATGGTAGTGAGTGTGAAGTGGTATCACGTTGTGGTTTTAATTTGCATTTCACTAATGGCTAATGATGTTAAGCATCTTTTCCTGTGTTTAGTGGTCATTTGTGTATCTTCTTTAGAGAGCTATCTATTCAGATCCATTATTCACTTGTTATTGGGTAATTTGCCATTTTTTACTGAGCTGTAATAGTGGTTTATATATTCTAGATACAAATTTCTTATTAGATAAATGATTTGCAAAAAGTTTCTCTCATGCTGCTTGCTGGTTTTCCCTTTCTCCATGGTGTCCTCTGAAGCACAAAAGTCTTTAAATTCAGTGATGTCCAACTCATCTATTATTTCTCTTTGGGTGTGTATGGCTATGATTTCATATCTAACAACTCATTAGCTAATCACAGGTCATAAAAATTTGCATCTGTGTCTTATCCTAAAAATTTTTATAGTTTTAGTCCTCATGTATAAATATTGAATCCATTTTGAATTAATTTTGTATATGACGAGAAGTAAGGGGGCAGAAGCTTCCCAGATGGTGCTAGTAGTGAAGAACCTGCCTGCTAATGCAGGTTAGATGTCAGAGACACGGGTTTGATCCCCGGGTCAGGAAGATCCCCTGAAGGAGGGCAGGGCAACCCAATCCAGTATTCTTGCCTGGAGAATCCCCACAGACAGAGGAGCCTGGTGGGGCACAGTTCATAGGATCGCACAGAGTCAGACACGACTGAGGCAACTTAGCATGCAGGGAGTCCAACTTCAATATTTTGCATGTAGATAGTCAGCTTCCCCAACATCTTTTGTCAAAAAAAAGAAATCTCTTCCCTCACTGAATTGTAATGGCACCCTATAATTGTTATTTTTAATTCTGGATATTAAGAAATGATCTCAGTAACCCCCATTAGTTCTTCAAATAACACTGGGAACTGCTATAGAGAATGAACTTACATTTTTAAATTCAGGGTAAGAAATTCCCAGAAGCCATTTAAAAAGCAAGCTTTCAATGTGCCCTAAATCTTTCTCCTCATGAGATAAAGAGATTATGTACAGTGGCATGATTATTATATATAATTGAATAAAATGTGGCTTCTAGCCTAATGAATGGCCCTGATTTCTTTAATATTTATGCATATCTTCATCACAAATTGCCTATCTCTAACTAGGATAAAACTGAATAAGACCTTGTAGGACTCAAATATTCTTTCATAAAATTTGTTTCTCTCACTCAAGTAAAAATAAACTTGAAGGTATATCTTTGTTGTTCAGTCGCTCAGTTGTGTTTGACTATGCCACCCCATGGACTGCAGCATGCCAGGCTTCCCTGTCTTTCATTGTCTCCCAGAGTTTGTTCAAACTCATGTCCATTGAATCAGTGATGTCATCCAACCATCTCATCCTCTGTTGTCCCCTTCACCTCCTATCTTCAATCTTTCCCAGCATCAGGGTCTTTTCCAACGAGTCAGTTCATCCCACCAGGTGGCAAAAGTATTGGAACTTTAGCCTCAGCATCAGTCCTTTGAAAGAATACTCAGGGTTGATATCCTTTAGGATTGATTGGTTTGATCTCCTTGCTGTCCAAGGGAATCTTAAGAGTCCTCTCCAGCACCACAGTTTGAAAGCATCAATTCTTCAGCACTGAGCCTTCTTTGTGGTCCAACACACACACCTGTGCATGACTACTGGGAAAAACATAGCTTTAACTACACAGACCTTTGTAGGCAATGTGTTGTCTCTGCTTTTTAATACGCTGTCTAGGTTTGTCACGCCTTTTCTTCCAAGGAGCAAGCATCTTTTAATTTCATGGCTGCCCTCACCATCTGCAGTGATTTTGGAACCCAAGAAAGTAAAGTCTGTCACTGCTCCCATTTTTTCCCATCTATTTGCCATGAAATGATGAGATTGGATGCTATGATCTTTGTTTTTTGAATGCTGAGTTTTAAACCAGCTTTTCAGTCTCCTCTTTCACCTTCATCAAGAGTCTCTTTAGTTCCTCTTCACTTTCTGCCACTAGGGTGGTGTCATCTGCATATCTAAGGTTATTGATATTTCTCCCAGAAATCTTGATTCCAGGTTGAGTTTTATCCATCCTGGCATTTTGTATGATGTACCCAAGTATCAGCTGAATAAGCAGGGTGAGAATATACAGCCTTGATGTACTCCTTTCTCAATTTTGACCCAGTCTTGTTCCATGTCTGTTTCTGTTGCTTCTTGACCTGCACACAGGTTTCTCAAGAGGCAGGTAAGGTGGTCTCGTACTCACAGCTCATGAAGAATCTTCCACATTTTGTTGTGATCCACACAATCAAAGGCTTTAGCATAGTCAGTGAAGCAGAAGTACATGTTTTTTTCTGTAATTTTCTTGCTTTTACTATGATCTGAAGAATGTTCTCAGTTTGATGTTGCCAATTTGAAGATAAATATTTTAATATTAAATCCTCAAAGTTATGAGTTTAAGTTCTCAATATAGACCACTGCAATTAAATTTTATCTCTAAACTTATTTTGCGGCCTCAGCATATTTCTAAAATTCTTCAAACCTCAGTTTTTTCACCTATAAAATAAAGACAATAATAGGACTTCATATTGTTGACATAAACACTTGGCATAGCTTTGGGTTTATAAGAGTAAGGGTTCAATACATATTAGCTATAAGTAATCAACAAATAAATATTCACTAATTATCTATGCTAGGCACTGTGTTAAGTGCCTGGAAAAAAACAAGATAAATAAGAATCAATTCTTGACTCTAAAGCAGGGACTGATATATGCTATTGCTACCAGGCTCTTACATATTTGCTTAAATGTTCCATTTTGGGGTATTTTTTCTTGCTTAGTCATCCTATTTGCTCTTTGGATATTCAATGACTTCTTTGTTTTTATGTATGCTCCCAAAAGACAGTAAACACAGGTGGTCAAATATCAGCATTTACATTTTGGCTTAAACTCTTACACCAAGGCTTACACCCTTTTACACTAAGATTCAGAGAGCCATTAGTTCCTCTTTTACTCATCAGTCTATTCATCAAATTTATTGAGCATTTACTAATGTCAAGTACTGAGAAAAATATTAAGAATGATTCCGAAACTAACAGAAAGAATATAAGTTATGAACATGAATAACAAGAATTTAAGATAATGTGGTAATTACTTAAAGATAATTATAAACAAATGCTATAAATGTTCAAAGAAAGATGGCGCAAATCTGTTTGCTGGTATCATGTCAACAGTGGATTACAATCTTCAAGAATAAAAAATAAATCAACAAGAAAAAGGGAAGACTTTCTAAGTGGAAGGAACAGCAGTATAAAGAGTAAGATTTTGTTAGGTGGAGAGGAAAAAAGGAAGACAGGGATTTATCCCTGCTCCAGAAAAATACAATATTCTAAGGATAGCACTAAAGAAAATCACTTTCAATATTTTTAAGGTATCTGAGGCCTGCTCCAAAATGCCTCATTCTCTCTCCTCCCCTCTCTTATTAACTTCCTTCGGGCCTTGCCCTTGCTTTCTCTCAATGCTTTGTTTAAGTAAAACAGATAGTAGGAACTCAGACCCTATGCTAAATGTCGCCTCTTCTTATCGGTTCATCACAACTGGTGAAAGTAGTTTCATTGTTGAGTAAGATAACCATGATGTCATTACCTTAAACCTATAGTTCCCATTTTTAGGACCAGTTTCAGCTGTCCTGTCTCAAGTGCTTCCACATCCATTACACATCCCCCGTGGGAAACATGAAGAAATTGTTCAAGGAACTTGCAGTTAGTGGAATGATCATACAGACAGAGCAAAAGAAATATCAGGGTTAGATCTGTCTTCAGTATGGGAGAAAATTCAAAATTCCAAACTCATCCATATTTGATGGTCATAAAAATAACTCCTGAAGGGATATATAAAAAGGAAAAGTCCAGGAAAATGTCCTATCTTTATCACTACAACATTGTGTTGCTAATTCAAACATAATGCATTTGCCCATTAGAAATTAGGTTGAGCCAAGTGGCTTGGTGGTAAAGAATTCACCTGCAGTGCAGGAGATACGGGTTCAATCCTTGGGTCATGAAGATCCTCTGGAGAAGGAAATGGCAACCCACGCCAGTTTTCTTGTCTAGAAAATTCTATGGACTGGGGAGCCTGGTGGGCTACAGTCCATGGGGTCATTAAAGAGTCAGACACGATGTGACAACTAAACAAGAACAACAATCATATAATATGATCCAAGAAGACAGATTTACCCCAAACAAAAAAAAGCCTGCCTTATCCAGGACAATTTCTTCTTTCCTTTTATTCTTTTCCTTGTTCCTACTTTGTAAACATCCCACTCAAAAACCCATCATAATACACTGGATATATTAAATACAAGTGCTTCAAAAATTAAAGACAATTCAAAATTGAAAATTAAACTCAAAGAGAGAAAGACACAAAGATAACAGTAGGAGACAAAGGCTATTTCTTTTTACCACATGAAAATCAACTCCCAGAACCAAGGCCAGTGTCTTCTTAGCCATGATCCAGTCAGTAGTCCTCCTCGAGGAATGAATGACATAAACGCGAGCTTGCCCTAAGGTTTAGATTGTGTATCCAACATCTGGTACAAGGTGATAGGAACAGTGTTCGTAATAAGCAATCCTATCTCTTTGGCTAACAAACACATGGAAAGATGATCAATATTGCTCATTATTACAGAAATGTAAATCAAAACTACAATGAGATATCACCTCACACCAGTCATAATGGCCGTCATCAAAATGTCTACAAATAAATTCTGCAGAGGGTGTGGAGAAAAGGGAAGCCTCTTGCATCGTTGGACAGGGAAGCCTGGCGTGCTGCAGTCCATGGAGTCTCAAAGAGTCTCAAAGAGTCAGACACGACTGAGCGACTGAACTGAACTGAACTTGTGCCGCTGGTGGGATTGCAAATTGATACAGTCACTATTGAAGACTGTATGGAAAGTCCTTAAAAAAACAGCAATAAAACCACCATATAACCCAGCAATACCACTACTAGGCTTATACCCTGAGGATAGGAAATTTGGAAAAGACATATATACCCCAATGTTCATTGCAGCACTGCTTATAATAGCTAGAACGTGGAAGCAACCTAGAGGTCCGTCGACAGATGAATGGATAAAGAAACTGTGATACATATATATGATGGACTATTGTACTCAGCTATTTAGTCACGTCGCACTCTTTCCAACCCCAAGGACTGTGGCCCACCAGGCTCCTCTGTCCCTGGAATTTTCCAGGCAAGAATACTGGAATAGATTACCATTTCCTACTCCAGGGACAATGAAATATTACTCAGCCATAAAAAGGAACATATTTGAGCCAGTTATAGTGAGATGGATGAACCTAGAGCCTATTATACAGAGTGAAGTAAGTTAGAAAGAGAAAAGCAAATATCGTATATTAACACATACATATGGAATCTAGAAAAATGTTACTGATGAAATTAATTGCCAGGCAGCAATGGAGACACAGTCAAAGAGAACAGACTTATTGACATGCAGGGCAGAGAGGAAGGAGAGTATGGGATGTATGGAGACCGTAACATGGAAACTTACATCGCCATATGTAAAATAGACAGCCAATGGGAATTTGCTGTGTGGCTCAGGGAACACAAACTGAGGCTCTGTAACAACCTAGAGAGGTGGGATGGGGGGTGCGGGAGGGAGGTTCAAAAGGGATGGGACATATACATACCTATGGCTAAACTCATGTTGATGTTTGGCAGAAACCAACACAATTCTGTAAAGCAATTATTTTCAATTAAAGAATTAACTAATTAAAAAATGAATTCTAACTCTTGATGTAGTTCTGGAATTCAATGTAAGTGAATGATAATATGTATATGTGCTTGAGCTATTGATGATAACAGTAATAGTAAGGATAAATAATGCTAATATATGAAAATCTATAGCTATTGGTGCATATTAAATGCAAGCTGCTGGAAAACTAGCCAAATGAAAAATTTTAGATTTTATATGAACTATGTATAAATAAAATTAATTAAAGTCACTTATGTGAATTATTTGTATTTCTATGTACTACACAATGTAATAGTGATATAAGTATTATTAAATATACAGAATTACCTTTTCAATAAATACTATTTGATTAAAGAATTAATCTATGCGTATGTGGTTGTGATGGTTTGTATCTCATTAAAAAAATCATCTGCTTATAAGTTTAAAAAGATAGAATAAATGTTACTGCTCATGCTAAATATATTGTAAATATAAAATATTCAAAACAGTAGCAATCCACAGTTCAGACTATATTCCACTCTTGTTATTTTGTTTAATTAGTCAGGTTATTGTTTTATTCTTAATCTCTCTCAGTTGAATGGACTATAATTTCTACTTGGCATGTCACGTCTTTGAATCATCATAACCACTTGAAAGCAATTAAATACTGCATGTTCTGTAGAGTAAATTTGTGAATTAGTTTCTGTTGATTACCAATAAGTTAATAATCACTCTAGCATAGTTTTCAGGTTCATAGACTTAATCAGATAACCTGCATTTTTATACATTAACCTTATGACAAACATTAGTGTTTATTGTGGTATCTTCAGCAAAACTTTTCTCACAGTTGCTCATTCTTTGAGCATAAGTTGATTAAGGCCAAGTTGCTTCCTAAAATCAGAAGTGATTCTACTTTATCCAAAAATAGTTTAAAAATCTCATAATATAAATGGTTTAAAGATACTTTTTTTTCTACTGTAAGTGGCACACAGATGGTGCTAAACTGTTATCTGAATCAATTCCAAAGATGTGTGCAAAGTCCTTAATAGAACAGAAGATGGTTGAGGTTCTATGAATATCTTTAGAACTTCTACGTTTTTGCCTAGATTTTCAGTTGAAATTTTATTACTTATAATATTGTTTGTAGGAAAACCATTTTTAGAGGAAATGATTTTGGATGACATTTAACAAAGTCTAATAAAATAATTTACTTTGTACATTATTGCATGGATAATAAGACTTTAAAAACTCAAATACTTCTGACTTCACCCCCACCCTCTGGATAACTTGTATGCTCACAGATGGAGTTTTTTTTTTAAAACAATTTTATTTGGTTTTCACTTTTCCTTGAAAGATGTATCCTGTTCCCAGACTCTATCTCCCTACATTATTTTCTTGCATTTAATTATTTTTTGTTCTCTTTCATATCCCTTCTCTCATTTCATATTTTAGATTTCTTCTTTTATTTTTAGTAGGTAGGTGGAAAATGCAGGGGAGAAGAAGCTAAATGAATAGGAGTAAAGAAAAGAGAGAAAAAAGAGCAAGATTGTAAATCACAAGATTCCTATAGAAGGCTTGGCATACACTCGGTTGACTCTAATATACAAGCCAATGTCCCACATCTATGAAATGGCCACGGCACGCCAATATTTCCTATTGTTTAGTCAAAGATGACTTGAAAACAGCTCTGAAAATCCTTGGACTCAAGGAAACATGGAAATACGTATTATTTAAATAGAGTAATAAGCTGTGTCCCCATTCTCAAATGAATAAGGAAATTTTTAGCGTCCAGAATCAAAAAAGGGATCCATATGCCCATCATTAAAAAAATTTATGGACAAGAGCCCAGCATAATTGAGAGACAGTACTTCTACTTGAATCAGCTAAGATGTATTTGAAACAATGTTTATCTCCTAAGTATGTCTCTTTCAATATTCAGTTCAGTTCAGTCCCTCAGCAGTGTCTGATTCTTTGCAACCCCATAGACTGTAGCACGCCAGGCGTCCCTGTCCATCACCAAATCCCAGAACTTGCTCAAGCTCATGTCCATAGAGTAGTTGATCCATCCAACCAACTCATCCTCTGTTGTCCCATTCTCCTCCTGCCCCCAATCCCTCCCAGCATCAGGATCTTTTCCAATGAGTCAACTCTTCACATCAAGTGGCCAAAGTATTGGAGTTTCAGCTTCAGCATCAGTCATTCCAATGAACACCCAGGACTGATCTCCTTTAGGATGGACTGGTTGGATCTCCTTGCAGTCCAAGGGGCTCTCAAGAGTCTTCTCCAACACCACAGTTCAAAAGCATCAATTCTTCAGCACTCAGCTTTCTTTATCGTCCAACCCTCACATCCATACATGGCTACTGGAAAACCATAGCTTTGACTAGATGGACCTTTGTTGGCAAAGTAATGTCTCTGCTTTTTAATGTTCTGTCTAGGTTGGTCATAACTTTTCTTCTAAGGAATAAGCATCTTTTAATTTCATGGCTGCAGTCACCATCTGCAGTGATTTTGGAGCCCCCAAAAATAAAGTCTGACACTGTTTCCACTGTTTCCCCATCTATTTGCCATGAAGTGATGGGACCAGATACATGATCTTAGTTTTCTGAATGTTGAGTTTTAGGCCAATTTTTTCACTCTCCCCTTTCACTTTCTTCAAGAGGCTCTTTAGTTCTTCTTTGCTTTCTGCCATAAGGGTGGTGTCATTTGCATATCTGAAGTTATTGATATTTCTCCCTGCAATTTTGATTCTAGCTTGTGCTTCCTCCAGCCCAGCATTTTGCATGATGTATTCTGCATATAAGTTAAATAAGCAGGGTGACAATATACAGCCTTGACGTACTCCTTTTCCTATTTGGAACCAGTCTGTTGTTCTATGTCCAGTTCTAACTGTTGCTTCTTGACCTGCATATATATTTCTTAGGAGGCAGGTCAGGTGGTCTGCTATTCCCATCTCTTTCAGAATTTTCCAGTTTGTTGTGATCCACACAATCAAAAGTTTTTGCATAGTCAATAAGGCAGAAGTAGGTGTTTTTATGGAACTCTCTTGCTTTTTCAATTTTCCAGCAGATGTTGACAATCTGATCTCTGGTTCCTCTGCGTTTTCTAAATCTAGCTTAATCATCTGGAAGTTCATGGTTCACATACTGTTGAAGCCTGGCTTGGAGAATTTTGAGCATTACTTTGCTAGCATGTGAGATGAGTGCAATTGTGCAAAAATTTGAACATTCTTTGGCATTGCCTTTCTTTGGGATTGGGATGAAAACTGCACCCAGAATCCTTTTTCCAGTCCTACGGCCACTGCTGGCATATTGAGTGCAGCACTTTCACAGCAACATGTTTTAGGATTTGAAATAGCTCAACTGGAATTCCATCATCTCCACTAGCTTTGTTCGTAGTGATGCTTCGTAAGGCCCATTTGACTTTACATTCCAGGATATCTGGCTCTAGTCCAGTAATCACACCATTGTGGTTATCTCGGTCATTAAGATCTCTTTTGTATAGTTCTTCTGTGTATTCTCGCCACCTTTTCTTAATATATTTTGCTTCTGTTAGGTTCATACCATTTCTGTTCAATATTACTACAGGCCAGTTATTCTACTGGGTCCTACCTTGCAGAGGTAGATGAAAATGTAGGTCCCTGATTCCAAGAACCTCATCATACAGCAAAGGAGGCAAATACATGGAAACTAAGAATCTATAGGCTCTAACAAACAAAAACTTATTTACTCTGCCTGTGGACTGGAATGGAAATGAGCAAAAAGTTGGTAGAGACTCAGAATATCTTGAAAGAGCTTTGAGTCTGAATAATCACAATGAATTAGCTTGACTTCCAGAGAACTTTTTATGCACATGAGGGAAAGTCAGTCGTGTCTGACTCTTTGCAACCCCATGGACTACAGACTGCCCTGATCCTCTCTGCCAATGGAACTCTCCAGACAAGAGTACTGGAGTGGGTAGCCATTCCCTTCTCCAGGGTATCTTCCCAACCCAGGTCCGCTGGCATTGCAGGCAGATACACTACCATCTGAGCCACAAACGTCCTTTCTATGAATAGGAAAGATCAACTCAGGATTAAACAGTAACTTTTCTTCTTGCAAGACAGATATGAACAACCTTAAAGATGTATCTGAAGATGTTCAGATGGACTCTTTTAGAGAAAAATGAAATACAATTAATAAGCTGCATGTCTTGCTCTATAATTTACTCTATGATGGGGTCAGCACCCATGAGAGCTAAACAGAAAGTATAAACTGATGAATGAAACAGGGTACAGATTAAACATATGTAAGTGGAGTTTATTTCAATAAAGAAAACTCAAAGCCACCTTAGGTTATCTTTCATTTGCTTCACTTTTGAAAAATATGTACATAATAATGTTCTGACATATGTCCTCAATTTGGGAAAAAATAGGAGTTATTGGGGACTATGGCAAATTGGAAAGCATGCCCAAAGGGCATAGTTGTTACTTAGATTATACAAATTTTTGATATTCCAGAATGTGGGGCAAATATTAGTAGATAATTGAATTGAGAATTGAAAATATTTAATTTTAATGTGAATTATTCTAATTTTTATGAGGTATACTTTACATAAAATTAAATTCACTCTTTTTAGTTGAGAAATTCAATGAGTATAAGTTACTGTATATGATTATGTACCCACCACCATGGTCAAGATATAGAGCATTTTCATCAGCCCCCAAATTTCCCTAACACAGCTTTTTAGTCAGTCCTCTCCTGCTATCCCCGTCCCTTGACAATCACCTATGATTTTTCTTTTCTCTTAGCTTTCCCTTTAATTTTTTATATAAAGGAAATTGTAAAATATAAAGTTTTTTGTGGCTTACTTCTTTCACTTAGCATAGTAATTTCAATATCAGCCCGTGTTGTTTCATATCCATGTATTTTTCTATTTGAGAGGTATTCCATTTCATGGTCACATTACAACTTGATTACTGTTAACCAGTTGCCAGATAACTGAGTTGCTTCAAAAATTTGATGTTTCCACATAAAACTACTAAAAACACTTTTCCACATTAATTTATCTTTGGGAAATATCTAGAAATGGATCTGCTGGACTTTATGTGCATGTTTAATAAGAAACTAACCAACTATTTTCTAAGATGTTGCATCATTTTATATCTTGCACTCTCAGAGTAATACCTCAGAGTTCCAGTTGGCCCACAACTTCTTCAACTCTTGGTATATATGATCTTTTTGTTATAAATTTTAATTATTCTAATGCATTTGTATAAATATCTATTTACTGTTTTAAATTGTATTTTAAAGAGATGGGAATAGCACACCACTTTACCTGCCTCCTGTGAAACGTGTGTGCGGATCAAGAAGCAAGAGTTAGAAGCAGACATGGAATGGACTGGTTCCAAATTGGGAAAGGAGTACGTCAAGGTTGTATATGTCACCCTGCTTATTTAACTTGTATGCAGAGTACATCATGAGAAATGCTGGGCTGGAAGAAGCACAGCTGGAATGAAGATTGCCAGGAGAAATATCATTCACTTCAGATATTCAGATGACACCACACTTATGGTAAAAAATGAAGAGGAACTAAAGAGCCTCTTGATGAAGGTAAAAGAGAAAAGTGAAAAAGTGCGTTGAAACTGAACATTCAAAAAACGAAGGTAGTGGCGTCCAGCCCCATCACTTCATGGCAAATGGATGGGGAAACAATGGAAATAGTGACAGACTTTACTGTTTTGGGCTCCAAAATCACTGCAGATGTTGACTGCAGCCATGAAACTAAAGATCCTTGCTCCTTCAAAGAAAATCTATGACAAACCTAGACAGTCTATTAAAAAGCAGAGACATTACTTTGCTGACAAAACTCCATATAGTCAGAGCTATAGTAGTCATGTAGGGATGTGAGAGTTGGACCATTAAGAAGTCTGAGTGCCAAAAAACTGATGCTTTCAAACTTGAAAGTCCCTTGGACAGCAAGGAGATCAAACCAGTCCATCCTAAAGGAAATCAACCCTTAATATTCATTGGAAAGACTAATGCTGGAGCTGAAGCTCCAGTTCTTTGGCCACCTGATGCAAAGTGCCAACTCATTGGAAAAGACTCTGATGCTGGGAAAGATTGAAAGCAAGAGGAGAAGGGGATGACAGAGGATAAGATGGTTACTTATCTGACTCAATGCACATGAGTTTGAGTAAGCTCCAGGAGTTGGTGATGGACAGGGAAGCCTGGCGTGCTGCAGTCCGTGGGGTCACAAAGAGTCAGACATGACTGAGCAGCTGAGCAGCTTGTTTAACTTCTATGCAGAGCACATCATGAGAAACGCTGGGCTGGATGAAGCACAAGCTGGAAGCAAGATTGCCAGGAGGAATGTCAATTACCTCTGATATGCAAATGACACCGCCCTTATGGCAGAAAGCAAAGAGGAACTAAAGAGCCTCTTGATCAAGGTGAAAGAGGAGAGTGCAAAAGTTGGCTTAAAACTCAATATTAAGAAAACTAAGATCATGGCATCTGGTCCCATCACTTCATGGCAAATAGATGGGGAAACAGTGAAAACAGTGACAGACTTTATTTTGGGGGGCTCCAAAATCACTGCAGATGGTGATTGCAGCCATGAAATTAAAAGATGCTTGCTCCTTGGAAGAAAAGTTATGACCAACCTATACAACATATTAAACAGCAGAGACATTACTTTGCCAACAAAGGTTCATCTAGTCAAAGCTATGGTTTTTCCAGTAGTCATGTATGGGTGTGAGAGTTGAACTATAAAGAAAGCTGAGCACCAAAGAATTGATGCTTTTGAACTGTGGTGTTGGAGAAGACTCTTGTGAGTCCCTTGGACTGCAAGGAGATCCAACCAATCCATCCTAAAGGAAATGAGTTCTGAATATTCATTGGAAGGACTGATGCTGAAGCTGAGACTCCAATACTTTGGCCACCTGATGTGAAGAACTAACTCATTGGAAAAGCTCCTGATGCTGGGAAAGATTGAAGGCGAGAAGAGAAAGGGATGACAGATGATGAGATAGTTGGATGGCATCACCAACTCAATGGACATGAGTTTGAGTAAACTCTGAGAATTGGCGATGGACAGGGAGGCCTGGCGTGCTGCAGTCCATAGGGTCACAAAGTGTCAGATATGACTGAGCACCTGAACTGAAGTGAACTTAACATATATATATATATGGAATCTAGAAAGATGGTGCTGATGAACCTATCTACAGGGCAGCAGTGGAGATGCAGACATGGAGAGCAGTTTTATGGACAGTAGATGGAAGAAGAGGGGGCACAGCTGGGGAGAGCAGGATGGAAGCCTATGCTCTGCGTTACATAAAACACACAGGCAGTGGGAGTTTGCTCTGTGACTCACTGAACTCAAACCAGGGCTTTTGTAGCAACCTAGAGGGGTGGGAAAGGGTGGGAGGTGGGAGGGAGATTCTAGAAGAGAGAATGTAAGTATTCCAATGGCTAATTCATTTTGATGTATGGCAGTAACCAAAGCATATTGCAAAGCAATTATCCTTAAATTAATAAATATTTTGAAAATTTTTTAAAAGAGAGAATGGAATTTTTTATTTGTTGTTGTTTGTCACCAAGTCATGTCTGATTCTTCACAATCCAATGTACTGCAGCATGCCAGGCTTCTCAGTCCCTCACCATCTATTGGAGTTTGCCTGAGTTCATGACCAATGAATTGGTGATGGTGATGCCATCCAATGATCCTCTGTCACCCTCTTCTCCTTCTGCCTTAATCTTCCCAGCATCAGGGTCCTTTCCAGTGAGTCAACTCTTTGCATCAGGTGGCCAAAGTATTGGAGCTTCAGCTTCAGCATCGGTCCTTCCAAAGACTATTTATAGTTGATTTTCTTTAAGATTGACTGGTTTCATCTCTTTGCTTTCCAGGGTACTCTCAAGAGTCTTTTCCAGCATCACAGTTTGAAAGCATCAATTCTTCAGCACTCTGCCTTTTTTATTGTCCAGTTCTCACATCCTTACATGACTACTGGAAAGACCACAGCCCTGACTATATGGATCTTTTTTGGCAAAGTGAAGTCTTTGCTTTTTAATACATTGTCTAGGTTTGTCTAGGATTTTAGAGCCCAAGAAGAGGAAATCTGTCACTGCTTCCACCTTTCCCCCTCCTATTTGCTGTAAAGTGATGGAACCATATGCCATGATCTTAGTTTTTTGAATATTGAGTTTTAAGCTGGTTTCTTGACTCTCCTCCTTGACCCTCTTCAAGAGGCTCTTTAGTTCCTCTTCCCTTTCTTCCATTAAAGTGGTATCATCGGCCTATCTGGCTTTGTTGATGTTTCTCCCAGCAATCTTGATTCCAGCTTGTAACTCATTCAGCCCGGCATTTCACATGATATGCTTTGCATAAGTTAAATAAACAGTGTGAAAATAAACAGTCTTGCAGTACTCCTTTCTCAATCCTGAACCAGTCAGTTGTTCTATTCAGGGTTCTAACTGTTTCAACTTGTCCTGCATACAGGTTTCTCAGGAGACAGGTAAGATGGTCTGGTATTCCCATCTCTTTAAGAGTTTTTCACAGCTTGGCATGATCCACATTGTCAAAGGCTTTAGTGTTGTCATTGAAACAGAGGTCGATATTTCTAGAGGTAGTTCTAAAGTAGAGGTAGTTCTCAGTTCATATTGTTTATAGCACTGGATTTTACTTTCACCAGCAGACACATCCACAACTGAATGTCATTTCTGCTTTGGCCCAGCCACATTAGAGTTGTTCTCCACTCTTCCCCAGTTATCATATTGGACACTTTCTGACCTGGGCGGCTCATCTTTCATTGTCATAACTTTTTGCCTTTTATGATTACTCACAATTTTACCCTTACTTTCTCTATGATCCAGCAAATGTTGTCAATTTAATCTCTGGTCCCTCTGCCTTTTCTAAACCCAGCTTGAATATCTGGAAGTTATTAGTTCATGTAATGCTGAAGCCTAACTTGGAGGATTTTGAGCATAACCTTACTAGAATGTGAAGAAGGAAATGGTCACCCACTCCAGTATTCCTGCCTGGAGAATCCCGTGGACAGAGGAGCCTGGTGGGCTGCTGTCCACGAGGTCACACAGAGTCAGACACAACTGATGCGACTTAGCAGCAGCAGCAGCTTACTATGGGGGATGAATGCCATGGTCTGGTGGTTTGAACATTCTTTAGTATTGCCCTTATGGAGAACTGAGATGAGGATTGACTTTTCCAGATCCTGTGGCCACAGCTGGGCTTTCCAAATCTGCTGACGGATTGAGTGCAGCACTTTAGTAGCATCATCTTTTAGGATTTTAAATAGCTCTGCTGAAATTCCATCACTCCACTAGCTTTATTGGCAGTGTGTGTCCTAGGGTCCACTTGGCTTCACACTCCAGACTGTCTGGCTCTGAGTGAGAGATTAACACCACTGTGATTATCTGAGTTATTAAGATCTTTTGTGTATAGTTCCGTATATTCTTTCCATCTCTTCTTGATCGCCTCTGCTTCTATTAGGTCTTTACAGTTTCTGTCCTTTATTGTGTCCATCTTTGCATGAAACGATTCTTTGATATTTCCAGTTTTCTTGAAGTGATCTCTATCTTACCCATTCTGTTGTTCCCCTTTATTTCTTTGTATTGTTCAATGAAGAAGGTCTTCTTGTCCCTCCACGCTATTCTCCGGAACTCTGCGTTTAGTTCGGTGTACCTTTCCCTTTCTCCCCTGCCTTTTGCTCCTCTTCTTTCCTCGGTTCTTTGTAAGGCCTCCTCAGACAACCACTTTGCCTTCTTGCATTTCTTTTTCTTTGGGATGGTTTTGTTAGCTGCCTCCTGTACAACTCAGGCCATAGTTCTTCAGGCACTCTGTCTACTAGATCTAATTCCCTGAATCTATTCATCACCTCCACTGTATGTTCATAGAGGATTTGATTTAAATCATATCTGACTGGCCTAGTGGTTTTCCCCACTTTCTTTAGTTTAAGCCTGAATTTTGATCTGAGGAGCTGGTAATCTGAGCCACAACCAGCTCCAGGTCTTCTTTTTTCTGACTCTGTACAGCTTCTCCATCTTCAGCTACAATGAATGTAATCAACCTGATTTCAATATTGACCATTTGGCGATGTCCTTGTATAAAGTCGTCTCTTGTGTTGTTGAAAAAGGGTGTTTGCTATGACCAGTGCATTCTCTTGGCAGGATTCTGTTAGCCTTTGCCCTGCTTCATTTTGTTTTTCAAGGCCAAACTTGCCTGTTATTCCTGGTATTTCTTGACTTCCTACTTTTGCATTCCAATACCCTATGATGAACAGGACATCTTTTTTTGTTGTTTGTTTTTTGGTATTAGTTCCAGGAGGTCTTCCAGTCTTCATAGAACTGATCAACTTTGGCTTCTTTGGCATTGGTGGCTGGAGCCTAGACTTGGATTACTGTGATGTTGAATGGTTTGCCTTCAAAATGAGCCAGAATCATTCTGTCATTTTTAAGATTATACCAGAGTATTGCATTTTGGACTCTGTTGTTGAGAGTAGTGAGAGCTACTCCAATTCTTCTATGGGATTCTTGCCCACAGTAGTGGATATAATGGATATCTGAATTAAATTCACCCATTCCAGCCCATTTTAATTCACTGATTCCTAAGGTGTTGATGTTCACTCTTGCCATCTCCTGCTTAACCAAGTCTAACTTACCTTGATTCATGGACCTATCATTCCAGGTTCTTACGCAATGCTGTTGTTTATAGCATAGGATTTTACTTTCACCACCAGACACATCCAGACCTGAATGTCATTTCTGCTTTGGCCCAGCCACATTAGAGTTGTCCTCCACTCTTCCCCAGTAGCATTTTGGACACTTTCTGACCAGAGTGGCTCATCTTTCAGTGTGATATTTTTTGCCTTTTGTGTTTACTCACATTTTTACCTTTTTTTTTTTTTTTTTTTTTTGCTAATTCATCTCTCTGTGTAGACAGATTTCCAACCAGCTCATAGTCTTTCTGACTGCAAAACTTACTTTAATCTTTCCTCTAGTACAGGTGCGTTGGTGATAAATTCTCTCAGTGTTTGTTTTCAGTCTGAAAATTATTTATTTTGCCTTTATTTTTTAAAGAGAATGTTGTTGATTATAACAGCTGACAAATTGTTTTGTTTTCTTCACCCAGTCAACATGTCATTTCATTTTTTGGCTGATTTTATTATAAGAAGTCTACTGTCATTGTTAGCTTTTTTCTTCTGCACATATTTCTTTTTTCCCTAACTGCTTCAAGATTTTTTTTTTAACTTTTGGTTTTTAACAGTGTTGCTGTAATGCACCTAGGTGTATTTAGCCCGTATTTAGTTCCTTGAGACTCTTGAAAATATTATGTGCTGATAAAGGGCATCAGAGTATGATACTTCAAATTATGCTGCTTTGTATATTAATTAATTTGGGGTTGTAGACACAAAAAACATAAAATTCAAGGAGAGGCTTTGTCTGAATTCCCTTTATCTACCTAAAGACAAATCCACCAAAAGGAACTTCATTGCCAAAGGTATCCTCCCTGAGATTTTCATCAACCAGGGAAATTGACTCATCACACGAGAGGGGATTGGAAGTTGACACAGTTCAGTCAGTTGCTCAGTCATGTCCAACTCTTTGCGACCCCATGGACCGCAGCACGCCAGGCCTCCCTATCCATCACCAACTCCTGGAGTTTACTCAAACTCATGCCCATTGAGTCGATGATGCCATCCAACCATCTCATCCTCTGTCGTCCCCTTCTCCTCCTGCCCTCAATCTTTCCCAGCATCAGGGCCTTTTCCAATGAGTCAGCTCTTTGCATCAGGTGGCCAAAAGATTGGGGTTTCAGCTTTAGTGTCACCCAGATAAACTTTGTCACAAGTATTTCTTGTTTATTCTTCTAAGGACCCATTCATCTTTCCTAAAAATCGCTTACTCTTTCCTGCAAGGCTTATACCCCTCTTCCTTTTCCCTATTAAGATGGTATTTAATCCTAAATTCTAAAGCCACCTCTTTGAATTACTCAGTTTTCCTGGGTATCACCCATGCATACATGAGATATTACTGTTAGTAAATTTCTCTTTATCTCTTGTTAATCTGTCTTTTATTACAAGAGCCTCTAAAAACTCAGAATGTAAGAAGAATAATTATTTTTCCTCTCTTACATTGGCTTCTATCAATCTTGAAGAACTCTTGGCCAGTAGCTCTATATACATTTCCCGGTATTTCATAGCATCTCATAGTGTCCCACATATGTCCCAAATGTCTTGATAGGCATTTATTTCCTTAATATTAAATATGCTTCATGTCCAAAAACTACTGTTAAATATTTTAATTTGCCTGTAGGCATTTCCATGATAAAATGATAATTCAGATACTATTAAAGTCAAGGAGAAAAAAACAGAATTTCACATCTTCTTTGTCTTTGAGGGCTGAAATAACTATCTTTGGCATTTTTTGTAAAGGAGAATATGATCCCTTAAGATCTGCACAGGTTTCCTGATTATAGACAGTGGCACAATTAATGTCCAAACTAGATTGCTGCCAAATATGAGAAATAAAATAAGACAAAAAAAAGAAATCTAAGGCAGGGTTTTGAGAGTTTAATGAACAAAGTGTCCATTAATTTAGGCCACCTGGAAAATGCTTCTGTGTTTGGGTCATAAAGTCAAAGATCTTTCTGTTCTGCAGTTTTTAACCAGGTTATTTGTAATGATGAGGTTCAGACAGTCAACTTAAGACAAGATAATCTCAAACTATCATTTAACTTTTTGATAGTGAATTTTCCAAATGGTCCCTTGGATGTATGTTGTGTGCATGCTCAGTCTCTAAGCCACGTCTGACTCTTTGCAGCCCCATAGACTGTAGCTTGCTAGGCTCCTCTGTCCATGGCATTTTCCAGGCAAGAATATAGGAATGGGTTGCCATTTGCTCCTCCCAGGGATCTTCCCAACCCAGGGATCAAACCCATGTCGCCTGCATTGGTAGGCAGGTTCTTTAACACTGAACTACTTGGGAAGCCCTGGTTATACCTTAGTATTCATTAAACTGCATTTTCTCCTCCCTTCATTCTTTCTTATTTTCATTTTGTCATTTATAAATTCTTGCAAAATCAAAGTTTTTCCATTTTTACACAAGAGAGTACTATATTTAAACTTTCAGTTCAGTTCAGTCGCTCAGTCAGGTCCAACTCTTTGGAACCTCATGGACTGCAGCACACCAGGCTCCCTGTCCTTCACCATTTCCCAGAGATTGCTCAAACTCAAACTTGTCTGTTGAGTTGTTGATGCCATCCAACCATCTCATCCTCCGTCGTCCCCTTCTCCTCTTGCCTTCCACCTTTCCCAGCATCAGGATCTTTTCAAATAAGTCAGCTCTTTGCATCAGGTGGCCAAAATATTGGAGTTTCAGCTTCAACATCAGTCCTTCCAATGAATATTTAGAACTGATGTCCTGTAGGATGGACTGGTTGGATCTCCTTGCAGTCCAAGGGACTCACAAGAGTCTTCTCCAACACCACAGTTCAAAAGCATCACTTCTTTGGCACTCAGGTTTCCTTATGGTCCAACTCTCACATCCATACATGTCTACTGGAAAAACCATAGCTTTGACTAGAGGGACCTTTGTTGGTAAAGTAATGTCTCTGGCTTTTTAATATGCTGTTTAGGTTGATCATAACTTTCCTTCTAAGGAGTAAGCATCTTTTAATTTCATGGCTGCAGTCACCACATGCAGTGATTTTGGGGCCCAAAATAATAAAGTGTCTCACTGTTTTCATTGTGTTTCCATCCATTTGCCATGAAGTGATAGGGCCAGATGTCATGATCTTAGTTTACTGAATGTTGAGTTTTAAGCCAGTTTTTTCATTCTTTTCTTTCACTTTCATCAAGAGGCTCTTGATATTCATTACATATGTAAGATATTCATCACATAGCTATTAAAATCAAAAGGTTGCTTTTAAACTACCAAGAAATTTTTTCACCTGTCACTTTTTTTTTAGGAGGAATTGTCTAGTACATCTAAACTGACATTCTTGATGAATAATCCTCTATCTGGTAATAATCGTTATTCTTACTTCTTCTTTCTTTTGCTCCTTTCTCAACTTAGAAAATGCACAATGTGAGAGTTTGAAGGTAAGTTTTATTGGGAGCAATATGAGGACTGTACTGTGGGAGACAGCACCTCAGATAACTCTGAGAAACTGTTCCAAAGAGGGAGGGGGGAAGGACAGTATCTGAGTGATTTTGGTAAAAAGGGAGTACATGCAATCAAGCAGGTTTATTTTTTAGAAAGTGTCTGCTGTCTCATGAAGTTTCTGCTAGTCATGAGAAACAGTAGTCACCATGAAGGATTTTTGTACTTTTCTAGATATGAGGTGAATTGGGCTCATAAAATCAGATCCTAAGAATATCTAACCATCTGAGAACCTGTCCTGACAGTTTTTCCAGAGTGCAGAGTGCCTCATTTCTGCTCTCCATCCTGAGCTCTTTCAGGGAGAGTTGGAGGTCTGCAGTTGCAGCGGCACATGATTTAATCCTTGTAGTGTAGGGATAGATGGCAAGTGCCAATTTGTGGTTGACATCACTGATTTTAAAACTTTGTCTGGAATGCTCTCAGTAATTAGCTTGAATGTTCTAAATGCCACAGTACCTATGCAGCAAGACTCATGATCTTAAAACTTTGAATTTTATAGTTTATATTATATCATATTTTTTATATATATATATGTATATGATATAATCTTATAGCCTATTATATGATCTGACTACAGATAGACTATCACTTGGCATACCCCATGCACCTAACATGAGAGGGCTATTCATTGCCTATTATCTGTTGGGAACAAAAATTTTGTCTTAAGAAACCGAGGAACAATAAAGTGTCCAACACTCACTAGCATAGAAAGTTCAGTTTTTATAGTATGTCTTGGAACATTCCTGCACCCTCTCTTCCCCCCACCTCTGCCCCTAAATCATAATTCAGAGTCTCAGAAGTTTATGTTCCCTTCATCATGTTACTACCATATTAGTGATAAATAATGGATTTGGAAAATTACTTTTAAGGATGGATCTTTATTGACATATATTGACACTGAAGACTATAAAAGCTGATTAGACAAATAATATGACAAGCAGATTACTGACAGATCATTATTACTTTTTCTTACTGCCTAATGAACATTAGTGTTACTTACTATGCTCTTAAGTCAACAAGGACAATGTCAGCCAATTCGGAAAGGAAATGGCAATTCAAGACATTTTTTAAAACCATCTCAAGCCTTGTAGGTAAAGACAGTCAGTATATTTCCATGAACAAAAGGAAAATATGCCCTTTGCTTATTTTCACCCTTAGGATTCCCCTCACAAAGACTTTCTCATTTGGAACGTCTTATTTCCTCACCTCTATCAATTCAAACTTGACCTTTGCCTTGAGGCTCAGCTGGAAAACCACTCCTCTAACAGAACCTTCATCAATCTTTTATTCCTTGGGACATCTTAGGCAATTATAGAATTTAATACTTGGCACTTGTGTTCTGTTATGTATTTTCCAACATTGTTTAATTAATTTAATTTCTTTCCTCAACTGAAGAGAGAAGGGTTTCCCCCACAGTTCCTGTAACTGTGTAAAGTATATACTTGGTGATTCATCTGATTGGCTTTATATATTCTAGTGCAGCAGTCTCCAACCTTTTTGGCACCAGAGACCAATTTTGTGAAAGGCAATTTTCCACGGAAGCGGGGGTGGTTTCAGGATGATTCAACTGTATTGCTTCCATTGTGTATGTTATTTCTACAATTATTACATCAGCTCCACCTTAGATCATTAGGCATTTGATTCCAGAGGTTGGGGGCCCCTATTCTTTTGAACCTTAAAGAAACATCTAATTATATGGCTTTTCTTGTGTGTAAATCCATTTCCTATTTTACTCATAGATAAAAATAATCTGACCCAAAATTCTACTATTATTCATTATGTGTTCATATATAGTTTGTATACATGTATATTTTATCTGTTGTCTTCTTAATTTTTCTTTTATTTATTATGGTCAATACAGCATAAGTTTATATAGAATTAGTAATTTCAACTCAAATTCTTTAACATTATATCTTATTTTTAGATTAGATGCCTAAACAATTAAATTCTCACTACTTGAAGAATCAAGAAAAATACCCTTAATTTTATATATATATAAAAGAAAAAGCCTAATACAGTTTTTCTGCTTCAAAAAATAGGTAAAGCTAGCATCAGGGAAATTAAAGTTGTGGTGAAAGAAAGGAAAGTGAAAGTCACCCAGTCATGTCTGACTCTTTCTGACCCCATGGACTGTAGCCTGCCAGGCTCCTCTGTCCATGGAATTCTCCAGGCAAGAAAACTGGAGTGGGTAGCCATTCCCTTCTCCAAGGGATCTTCCCAATGCAGGGATCTCCCACATTGCAGGCAGATTCTTGACCATCTGAGCCACCAGGGAAGCCCCCAACTTTCCCAGTGGGGTTTCCCAGGTTGGGAAAGTTGTGGTGCAACCCATCATATAATTAATTTATTTGCATTTTTCTTTTGTCAACAAGCCATTTGGCATCATGTAGACAATGCTAAGGTGTATATGACACCACGACACCAAAGTATTTAACTTAACAGTCAACTAATATATGGGAATGAAAGTCAAAATCATTTCTTTTCTATATTTGATGGTATTTGATATTTTTAATGGAAACAGTCATATTAATTGATATTTTTAAAGATTATATCATGGTCCCTCAAATTCAGACTAACAAAGGAGAGGGAAAAACATTATTTTGTGTCTTCCATGAGGCCCCTTGCTACTCTCTTAAACCAATGAGGACTCCTGGCTTAACACAGAGATGTTTTACCCCTGTCACAGCTAGTGGGAATTTGCTGAGGAGAAGAGGGAAATGCTTTATTGATCACAAACAGAAATTGTCTCAAGAAGCTTCTATCTTATACAAATAAAAGCTCAGCTAAAAACCAGTATGATACTGAAAGCATGATGAATTGATTCAAAGGAGGAAACAGAGAATTTTTTGATCAGAAAAATGCCAACATTCAGCATTTTTCCTTTGTGTAAAAGCACAGAAAGTAATATTAAACTACGCGGTCATAAATATGTCTTGCCATATTCTAATTACACCATAATTTTTCTTACATTTGATAATAATTCAGATTCTGACAGTATCATTTGAGGTGTGAAAACATTAAATTATAAATTCTAACACCTATTTTCCCAAAAAAGTTACTGGGCTAGAACCAATGTCTAATGCTAAGGGGAAATAAATCTTAGAGCCAGAAGCCTTGGACTCAAGTCTCTGCTACCTCATTAACCAGCTTTACTCTGTCGTTAACTAGCTATGTCACCTTGGGCTGCTTTAACTTTCTGAGCCAATTTCTCTCGTCTCTCACTCTCTCTCATCTATAAAATGCAATTATCGATGTCCACTTTACCCTTCTGTAGTAAGATTAAGTGAAATAAGAGATAGAAATATTCTTTGCAAATCACAAAATGCCAAAACGATAAAATAAAAATCAGCAGCCCAGGCCCCTGACTTCTCTGTTATTGGGAAAACAAATGGGATATCACACCCTTCCAATTACTCAGCATGAAACTGGAAGTGTTAGTTGCTCTGTCATGTCCCACTCTTTGCTACTCCAGGGACTGGAGCCCACCAGGCGCCATTGTCCACGGGATTCTCCAGGCAAGAATACTGGAGTGGGTAGCCATTCTCTTCTCCAGGGATCTTTCCAACTCACGGATCAAACCTGGGTCTCCTGCATTGCAGGCTGATTCTTTACCATCTGAGCCGTGAGGAAAGCCCCATAGCCACGATAATTTAATCACTGTCCTTTAACAGTATGGATGTTTAAAATCCCATCCTCTTCTGAATATTTAGTATCAAGTTGCATAAAGCACTTGCATGATTGACCTATCTATTTTCTTTTGAATGTTAGTGATGGACAGAATCTATATCGATGTATTTGCATTTGGTCAATCAAAGAAAAGCCTAAAAAAAATCACAAAAATATAAACGATGCCTTGCAAAGATGGCAATTATATAACAGCTAAACAACTAAATGCATAAACCCACTCCACAGTCATTCAACAGTAATGGTAGAAAAGATTGTCAAATTCATACAACCCTAAGATCTGGAAGAGAACTTGGAAATTCTCTACCTCATTACACCATGAGAAAATCCTTTATAACATTTTGCAGCAAACTCGATCTTTTTCATTATATCCCAGCAGTCAAGATTTTTCTTCTCCACTCTACAGCTACATTTTGCCTGAGTTCATAGTCATTTCTTAAATGACATAATAGTTTTTCTACATTTCTTGTTTGTTTGTTTTCTGGGAAGTATCACAAATTATTACATCAGTTCTCAGAGAGCTTAGAGATCTCAGAGAATTTAGGAGTGGAAAGACTGAGTGCAATGAAAACAACCTTTTTGCCTACTTTTAAGATGAACTTTAAAGCACTAAATATTTTCAAAAGTTATTCCAATGTATATTTACACTATCCTAAATAAAATACTTTGGCCACCTGATGTGAAGAGAACTGACTCACTGGAAAAGACCCTGATGCTGGGAAAGATTGAAGACAGGAGGAGGAGGGGACGACAGAGGATGAGATGGTTGGATGGCATCACTGACTCAATGGACATGAGTGTGAGTAAACTCTGGGAGTTGGTGATGGACAGGGAGGCCTGGCGTGCTGCAGTCCATGGGTTACCAAGAGTTGGACACGACTGAGTGACTGAACTGAAATAAAATACATTTCATTTCTGTTTGTCAATATTTCTGTCTCCATACAATTTTTTTTAAGTAAATGGGCTTTTTTTTAGTAGATCTTCTGATAGTTTTACTATACTAGGTATTTTCAAATCTGTTTAATAAGGTTATGATAAGTATAGCTAGGATTATTTTACACATAAAATTAATGTTATTTATGCATTATATGCATTAATGCATATATAACATTCATTTCAAATTCAGAAATTAATTTATAAAAATAATGCATTTTCAATAATTAACTATAGAATTATTCAAATGTTCCAAACATCACTGTTAAGAACAGTCCTCTGTCCTTTGCCTTTTTCTCCAATGTCATCAAAGACTTCACCAGAATGATATGTGTGTGCATGTCTGTGTGCTCAGTTCAGTTCAGTTGCTCAGACATGTCTGACTCTTTGTGATCCCACGGACTGCAGCACGCCAGGCCTCCCTGTCTGGGAGTAAACCAACTCCCAGAGTTTACTCAAACCCATGTCCATTGAGTTGGTGATGCCATCCGACCATCTCATCCTCTGTATGTATACTCAGTCATGTCCAACTCTTTGTGACTGCATGGACTGTAGCCTGCCAGTCTCCTCTGTCCATGGAATTTTTCTAGGCAAGAATACTGGAGTGGGTTGCTATTTCCTCCTCCAGGAATGTATTTCCACCTGTAGACAGAAATTTTAAAGCATTCGTTTTGTCAGGAACTGGATAAAGAACAACAGAAATTGAAAAGAAAAAAATTCAAGAAAAATTGAAAATATATTTTAACTCATATTCTCCAGGCCTCAGAAGTCTGTAACTTCAAAGTAAAGTAGCGCTTCCTTTTTTTAAAAAACTGATTTATCTTGGTGCAAGCACTCATCGTATGTGACTCAGTGTTTTTTGTTGTTGTTCTGTTGCTAAGTCCTATTGAACTTGGAGATACTAGTCTTTTATTTAGATGTCCCTCTCCCAGGTGCCTCTGGGAATTCTGAGAACACATGTTATGCTCTCAAAACATAGGCTCCAAGAATCTTATCTGGTACTCACCAGTTACTTGGACCCTGTTCTCCAGTTCTGAGTTGAACTTCAATTCATATGTGTCTCTTGAGGGGTTCCTGCTCTTCAACTTCACCTCAGGCATAGTGGCAAACTCATCCCTCAATTCTCCGAAGCACAACAGGACTACACAATATTTAACAAGACTATTCCCTAAAGAAACAAGAAAAAGGATCTCTAATACAGAAAAGATTTGGTTATGGTTGTTTTTAAAATCTACACTCTCAAGCCAGAAGTCAGAGGTCTCCCGGGGCCATGTTTCCTCTTAGATTTTGTCCTGCTTCACTGTTGTAAAAACCAACCCCTGTTCCAAGGAGAATCTCTTGTTTCTCCTGTTTCATAGAGTTCAGTTTAATTCCTGATAAATAGGCAAGAAGAATTTCCTAAGCATACCTCTTCTGCTGTAAGCTAGACGCCAACTTCCTGAGTCTAAAGAGAAAAGAAATAGCTTTCTTTCCTCTTGACTTCCTCAGGAGACCTCAACTTCTGCCCTTGACTGACCTTTCCTATTCTGATTCACAGGGCACATGAATTCTGTTCAGGGAGAAATCCTCCCCCTTCCTGAGATATTGGTCTACCCAAGTACCTAAGGACAATTCCACAATGCAGAATTCCTGTGTATTTCCCAAAATGTGGAACACTACATATTCAAAAAAAAAAAAAAATCAATGGTATCAACAGTGTTGGGGCCAGGTAGTAACACTTTAGTTTCTGTTTCCAGCATTTTTGCGAGCAAATGTTTGCATGAGAAAACTCACAAACACATGCATCCCATAAAAACAAGTGAAGAAATAATAGTGCTATTATTATTATATTATTTATAGTTATTATTATAACTATTAAGGGCAATCTAAATCAGAACCTCATTAACAAAGAACATTTGCTATCTTAGTCTTAACTGTCTGCATGTAGATTATCTTCGTACATCAAGATATTCTTAAGAAGTATATAAACTTTCTGTATGTCTGAATAACTTTCAAAAAAAATTTACCCAAAGATAAACTTTCCTAGAATAAAAAAGGATCATTCACAAGAGCAAAGAAAAACAACTCCACCCTAAGAAAACAGAGATTAAATTCTAGCTATTTTTTAAAAGTCAATGTTTTAAAACAGTTTTAGGTTCACAGTAAAATCAAGAGTAAGGTACAGAGATTTCCCATATTCTCTCTGTCCTGACACATACATAACTTTTCTTTTTATCAACATCATCCATCAGAGTGGGTGGTACATTTGTTAGAACTGATAAACTTATATTGACACAGCATAATCACCCAAATTCTATTATTTATATTAGGATTCATTCTGGATGTTGTCCATTCTATGGGCTTGTACAAGTGTATAATGATATATATCCATCATTACAGTATTATACAGAATTTTTTCACTGCCCTAAGAATCTTCTATACACTGCCTATTAATCTCTGCCCATTCCTCAATTCTTCATAAAGACTGATATGTTTACTGTCTCCTCATTTGCTTTCCAAGATGTCATAGACTTGGAATCATATAGTATGGAAAGTATTACATTGGCTTCTTTCATTTTGTAAAATGCATTCCATATAATTTCATTGTTTTATAGCTCATTTCTTTTTTCTTGCTAAAATATTCCAGAGTCTGAATGGGTCAGAGTTTATTTATCCATTCACTGGTTTAAGGATATATTGGTTGCTTCTGGGCTTCTCTGCTAGCTCAGATGGTGAAGAATCTGCCTGCAATGCATGAGACCCAGGATGTATCCTTGGGTTGGAAGATCTTCTGGGAAAGGAAATGGCTATCCACTTTGGTATTCTTGCCTGGAGAGTTCCATGGACTGAGGAGCCTGGCAAGCTACAGTTCATGAGGTCACAAAGAGTCGGACATGACTGAGCAACTGACGCTGGTTGCTTCCAAGTTTTGGCAATTATGAAGCAGCTCTAAATATTGGGTTGGCCAAAAAGTTCATTTATTTCTTCCTTAAAACGGCTCTAGTGGTGTGCATTAGAAAAAAATCAAAATTGGTTAATATTTATGTAGTTATTTTAATATTGAAGATGGGAGAAAATAACATTTTTGACATATTATGATTTACTATTTCAAGAAAGATAATAGCACAACTAAAATTCGGAAAAAAAAATATTTATGCAATATATGGAGAAAGTGCTGGGACCGAGCCAATGTGTCAAAAGTGGTTTGCAAAGTTCTGTATACATATTCCTCCCTGGACCATGCTCCACAGTCAAGCAGACCAGTTGAAGTTGACTGCAGTCAAATTGAGACATGAATTGAGAACAATCAACATTCTACAATGCAGGAGATGACTGACATAGTCCAAATATCAAGTGTTAAACATCATCTGCACCAGTTTGATGTTTGGGCTTCACATAAGTTAAGTGAAAAAAACCTTCCTTACTATATTTCCACTTAAATATAATGTGGCCATATTCTTGACTTAAACATAATGGAAACATTTCATTTTTAAAAGAAATTGTGATAGGCAATGAAAAACGGATACTATACAATCATGTGGAACAGAAGAGATTGTGGGGGAGGCAAAATAAGCCACCATCAAAGGCCAATCTTCATTAAAAAAAAAAAAAAAAAGGTATTGTGTATAGAGTGGTATTAGAAGAGAGTCCTCTATTATGAGCTCCTTCCAGAAAACCATTTAATACAAGTACTGAGACTGTGAGGAGCTTCTGGTTCAAGACGGCAGAGCAGATGAACGTGAGTTCATGTCCTCCTGCAAGAGCACCAAAATCACAACCAGCTGTTGAACAACTATCAATAGGAGGATGCTGGAACCTACCAAAAAAAGATACTCCACATCCAAAGAGAAAGAAGAAACCACAGTGAGATGGTAGGAGGGGCACAATCATGATAAAATCAAATCCCATACCCACCAGTTGGATGACCCACAAACTGGAGAACAATAATACCAAAGAAGTTCTCTCACTTTTGTGAAGGTTCTGAACCCCACATCAGGCTTCCCAGCCTGGAGACCTGACAAAAGGACTGGGAATTCCCAGGGAATCTGACCTTGAAGGCCAAGGGATTTGATTACAAGACTTCCACCGGGGACTGGGGAAGACTCCAGACTTGGAGGGTGCATGCAAAACATTGCCTGCGCCAAGACTCAGAGGAAAGGAGCAGTGAGCCCACAGGAGACTGATCCAAAACTACCGGCCAGTGTTGGAGGGTCTCCTGTGGAGTTGGGGATTGGCAAGGGCTCACCACAGGGATGGGGGCACCAGTCTGGAAAGGTCCCCCTTGGCATAAACTCTCTTGGAGGTCACCATCAACCCGATCATAGAGAACACAGACCGAAGGGCTGGGTCATCTCAGGCCAAAAAACTACCAAGGAGGGAGTGCAAACCCTTCCGTCAGCAGATAATTGAATTAAAGCTTTACTGAGCAGGGCTTCCCAGGTGGCGCTAATGGTAAAGAACTCACCCACCAATGCACAAGACTTAAGAGATGTGGGTTTGATCCCTGGGTTGGGAAGATCACCTGGAGAAGGAAATGGCAACCCACTCCAGTATTCTTGCCTGGAGAATCCCACGGACAGAGAAGTTTGGAGAGCTATGGTCCAAGGGTCACAAAGAATCAGACACAACTGATGTGACGTCACACATGAGCAAGGCCCTGCCCACCAGCGCAAGACCCAGTTTTTCCCACCACCAGTCCCTCCCACCAGGAAGCTAAAATGAGCTCTTAGCCTCCTCCACCAGAGGGCAGACAGAAGGAAGAACCACAGTCCCACAGTGACTAAAACAAAAGCCACATTACAGAAAGTTAACTAGCATGAAAAAGCAGAAAGTTATGTCCCAGATGAAGGAGCAAGATAAAACCCCAGATAAACGACTAAATGAAAGGAAGAGAGGCAACCTTCCAGAAAAAGATCAAAATAATGATAGTGAAGTCGATTCAGGATCTCACAAAAAGAATGGAAGCAAAGATTGAGAAGGTGTGTGAAATGTTGATAGAATTGTGGACATCACTGCCGCAGAACAGACTATAGGAAAAAGAATGAAAAGAAACGAAGGCAGCCTAAGAGACTTCTGGGACAACATTAAACACACTGATATTTGCATTATAGGTGTCCCAGAGGGAGAAGAGGGAGAGAAAGGACCTGAGAAAGTATTTGAAGAGATAATAGCTGAAAACTTCTCTAACATGACAAAGGAAATAGTCAACCAAGTCCAGGAATCACAGAGTCCCAGGCAGGATAGAGTCCCGGGCAGGATAAACCCAAGGAGGAAAACACTGAGACACATAATCAAACTGACAAAAATTTAAAACAGAGATAAAATACTAAAAGCAACAAAGAGAAAATAACAAATAACATTCAAGGGAATGCCCATCAGGCTATCAGCTGTTTTCTCAATTGAAATTCTACAAGCCAGAAGGGAATGACATGATATATTTAAAATGATGAAAGCGAAGAAGCTACAACCAAGAAAACTCTACCCAGCAAGACTCTCCTTCAGATTTGATGGAGAAATCAATAGCTTTCCAGACAAGTAAAAGTTAAGAGAATTCAGCACCACCAAACCAGCTTTACAACAAATGCTAAAGGAACTTCTCTAGGCAGGAAACAAGAGAAGGAAAATATTTACCTATAGAAAATAAGCCTAAAAAATTACGAAAATGGTAATAGGATCATACATATCAATAATTGCATTAAATGTAAACAGATTAAATGCACCAACCAAAAGACATAGACTGACTGAGCAGGTGAAAACATGTGCGTGTATGCACTTCCCTCACTCTGCTTGACTCTCCAAATTGCATGCAATTATTTTATATTGTTAGGCTAATCATGTTCCATTATGGCTTGCAATTATAATTATCTTTTATTTTTGTCTGGCTACTGATTGTGAAAACTGATAAACATCTTTCACTATTGTGATTATGTAACTATTACTCACTTAATACCATTTATCATGATTGGTCAGCAGAAAAATAGAATTCTATATCATCAAAGCTACCACTTTATAGAAAAATCTGTAATCACTTTTTAAAATTCAGATGTGTATCAGAATTATCTTGGAATTTTTTCAAAAAATACAAACGTCCAGGTATTGCTTCTTCTTTTGGCTGGAGTTCCAGATATGTTTCTAATGAGCAGCCATATTTAAAAACAACTGGGCAATATGAGGACGTTTTACTTTTATCTAGTCTGTTTCGCTTTTCCCATTTCATATTCAGTTTTCTCATTTAATTTAGTTTATGTTTTCCAACTTCTCCATCACTTTTTTAATGTTCTTTCTCAAGCTTTTATTAAACAAAGTAGAAAACCTCCTGTATGCATACATATAAATAAATATGTCTAATGTATATTTTAGAAAATTAGGAATTTTGCCTAGCTAAAATTTATGACATTTTGATTCCACTCGCTTGACTTATTATGAATAGAATGCTATTTTTCTAATTTAGAAAAATAGATACGCAACAAGCAAAAAAGGTTTACTGTGTAGCACAGGGAACTATAGTCAATATCTTATAATAACCTATAATGGAAAATAATTTCAAAAATAATATACATATATGTATAATTAAATCACAAAAAATTTTACTTTATGAAATTTAGTAATGTTTATCTTTTTGCCAGTTTTTCTAAATGTCCTATGGACACCTGATAATAATGTATGAGATACAAAATTTTAAATGTATTTGTGTAGTATATAAGAATAATATAAATTAATAGAAATAGAAATATATTATATTTAAATTATGAGTGACATAATTCAAGCTGCTTTTACTTTTTTCTGCACTTGATAAAATATTCTGAGAGAAATGTTAATACATCTCACTATGATTATATACGTTTTTCTTTTTCCTTCTATTTCTTTTGATTTTTGATTTATGTATCTTTGTTTCTTTGTTTTTTAGCTGTCTAATGATTTATGATGTCTATCTTCTTTGTGAATTGTACCTTTTATCATTAAAAATATTCATCTTTGCTTCATTTAAAAATGAATTCAATTTAAAAAAGGAAGACTGAGGAGAGAGGAAAGGAGAACTTTATTGTAGCATAATGCATATTATTTTATTTTAAGCTAACATGCTTAGTTTCAAGGTCATCTTCCTGTATTGTACAAAATTTATTCATGTACTTTGTTGCTTATTGATAAGTGTTTCTGAATTTGTAAATTTCCTTTAACTCCAAAGATATCCATTGAGTCATCTTTGAGCAAGATTCATTTGAAGATATGAGTTAATTCAGGTGGCAAAAAACTTTTCAATTACTTCTCAGTATAACTTTGTAAACATTCGTATTATTTCCAGATGCTAAGCTATACACTTTCTTTTCCTTAAAAACCAAAACCAAATGATAAAATAAAATTATTCAAGAAAAAAAAGTACAAGTACTGTTCCCGAACAGACCAACTCAAAGTAACACTCAACAAAATGTGTCAGAGTTAGCCAACAGAAAACTTACAATCCTCCATCAGGATAATGCAAGACTGCATCTTTCTTTGATGACCAGGCAAAAACTATTGCAGCTTAGCTGGTAAATTCTGGTCCATCCGCTCTATTTACCAGACACTGAACCTTTGGATTTCCATTCATTTTGGTTTGTACAAAATTTTTTTAATGGAAAAAAATTTATTTCTCCAGAAGATTTTAGAAGGCACTTGAAATATTTCTTTGCTGAAAAAGATTAAGTTTTGGAAAGATATAATTATGAAGTTGCCTGGAAAATGGCAGAAGGTGGTGGAACAAAACAATGCATGTGTTGTTCAATAAAGTTCTTAGTGAAAATTAAAAATGATTTTATTTTTACTTAACAAACCAAATTAACATTTTGACCAACCCACTATCTGTCTTCATTGGAAGGACTGATGCTGAAGCTGAAGCTCCAATACTTCAGCCACCTGAAGCAAAGACCTAACTCTTTGGAAAAGAGCCTGATGCTGGGAAAGATTGAAGGCAGGAGGAAAAGGGGACAACAGAGGATGAGACGGTTGGATGGCATCACCAACTCAATGGACATGAGTTTGAGCAAGCTCCGGGAGTTGGGGATGGACAGGGAGGCCTGGCATGCTGCAGTCCATGGGGTTGCAAAGAGTCAGACACGACTGAGCACCTGAACTGAACTGAACTGAATATCTGTCTGCAGGACTTTGTTCTGGACATAAGTTGTCAACTCTTTTGAGCTGATACCAAGGAACATTTAAGATTATATGGTAAAAATATGCTTAGTTTTGTAAAAAAGAAAAAAAAATCAAACTGTCTTCAAAAATGTCTAAATGATTTTGCATTTCCATCACCAACAAAGGAGGGTTCCTGTTGCTGACACCTCAGTCAGCGTTTGGTATTGCCAGTGTTATGGATTATGGCCATTTTAATGACTGTGTTAAAACTAAATATTAAAAAAAAAATCTAAGATCATGGGATCTGACTACATTACTTCATGGCAAATAGAGGGGGGAAAGGTGGAAGTAGTGACAAATTTCCTCTTCTTGAGCTCAAAAATCACTGGGAATAGTGACTGCAGCCATGAAATCAGAAGACGTTTGCTTTTGGGGGGAAAGCTATGATAAACCTAGATAGTGTGTTGAAAAGCAGAGATATTATTCTGCCATCAAAAATCCATGCTGTAAATGCTATAGTCTTCCCAGTGGTCACAAATGATTGTGAAAGCTGGACCATAACGAAGGCAGAGTGCCAAAGAATTGATGCCTTCGATTGTGATGCTGGAGAAGGCTCTTGAGAGTCCTTTGGACAGCAAGAAGATTAAACCAGTCAATCCTGAAAGAAATAAACCCTGGATATTCATTGGAAGGACTGATGCTGAAGCTGAAGCTCCAATATTTTGTCCATCTGATGTAAAAATAGACTAATTGGAAAAGACCCTGATGCTGGGAAAGATTGAAGGCAGGAGGAGAAGAAGGCGACAAAGGATAAGATGACTGTAAAATTGTATGGCATCATCGACTCAGTGGACGTGTCTGAGGAAACTCTGGGAAATAGTAAAGAATAGAAAAACCTGGAGTGCTGCAGTCCATGGGGTCGCAAAAAAGTCAGACACAACAGAGCAAATGAACAATAAAACGTGATCTAAGTGAGTGCAGTTCCTTAGTAATGTAGTTTGTGCCAGTTTGTGGTGTTAAAATAGAAAGTTAGAGGTATAGAAATAAAAACAGTGAGTCTAATTCTGCTGTTACATGTTTTTTCTTCACCAGCTTCTATAGCATATAATCATACTACATAGAATCTATACTTCTACATCTGACACCCTGTTCAGAATATTCACTTCGTTTAGATTTTGATCTTTTTCTCACGGGTTCTCTCAACTGTTCTCAGGTTGTCTGTCAGTTCATTAGCATCCACACTCTGAAAGGAACAGATGTTACTGCCTATGTTCTAAATCACAGCGACTTAGAATAAGCAGAAATCCATCACAAAGGGACACAGTGGGAAAGATCCGTGTAGTGATAGAGAGGACAGACTTGGTAGACCTTTTTAAGGGACTTCCATCCTTACCCTACTGTTAATGTGTCTGATCACAAATCACTCACAGCCAGATGGAGCTAGACTTGCATGGTCTGATTTTCTGACAAAGACCAGACTTCTGTCACTTCTCGCAGCAGAAATGCCCAGTCCTGCTGTGGAGGCTGCCCACTGTTTACATTGCAACATGAAAATTTTTATGCTGTTCTTCTTGCTCCTCTTTGGTATTATAAAACAGTCAAGTAAGATGAATATGGATGGTAATTTATTCCAGTAGCTTGCATTGAATTATACTTGGATGACTTATTAAATGAAGGATATGATCAATATTACATCTGTCATAAGTGAACAACTCCTCTTTTGAGTGAATCTAATCAATTCATTGTTTTATGAGTACAGTGGCCTCTGGAGAGAGGCCACAAATCCAAATAACATCACTTAGTGATGGATTTTAATGTTCTCTTCTCTGGCATGGCTAAAAATTGTGTGAGATCATTATGCAGAATGAAGGTTCTCCTTTGGCAAAGCATTGAAGCATTGAAAGAATAGAAAAGATTCATGAAACTATCAGGAAATGTCTTTGTTCAACTGCAAAGTTTATAAAGGGCAAGGTGGTAAATGGCAGATGGGTAAATATGGCCTCAGTGAACAGAACATTGCACTTAAAATATTTGAGTTATTTTCAAATATCTTTTGATATTGATTTGTAACATAATTCCACATGATAAAAGGACAGACTTTGTATGATTTCAATACCTTTAGACCATGAAATTTTGTACCTTGTTTTATGCCTACGGATATGTTCCAGTGGATCCTGGTTTGTAATCTATGAATAGAATCTGAATAGAATTTGCACCCTGTGTGAAAATTATATTAATCTTAATTATGTTGAATTGGTTCATAGTGCTTCCCAGGTCTACTTTTCTGTCTATTCAGTCTATTGATTTTTGAGTTTGATATTGAAATTTCAACTAAAAATTTTTATCTACTTAAAATAATAATTGTAATATATAATGTAACTATATGTAACTTTGCTCTGTAATTTCCAAGTCTCCTGTAAATGTGTTATCACACTTTAATAATTTAAAAAGTTTTTAATAATCAAGAAGAAAAAAGGCACTCTCATTACACCTACCTATTTCAGAGATATTTTGGAAAAATCAAATGCTTCCATTCATCATATTTACATAAAATCTCATAGTAATTTTTTTAAACGGATGACTACTATTGCAGAGCTCTCTAGAACAATAGCAGTCATATGTTCCTAAGTACTTTTCAATAAAATTAAAATTATTTAATCCTACAAGACCTCAGTGAAATAGGGTTACATTATTATCGCAATTTTTAGACAAGGAAACTGAGAAACAAAAATATTGTTTTCATTTGTTTACATACTTTCTGTGGCTGCTTTTTAAAAATTGAAGTACAGTTGATTGGGGCTTCCCAGGAGGCTCAGTGGTAAAGATTCACCTGCCAGGGCAAGAGGAGGCGTTCAGTCCTTGCATCAGGAAGGTTCTCTGGAAAAGGAAATGGCAACCCACTTCAGTGTTCTTGCCTGGAAAACCCCATGGATAGAGGAGCCTGACAGGTTACGGTCCATGGGGTCACAAAAGAGTTGGATGTAACTGAGCAACTAAACAACAGCAAAGAGTTGATTTACAATATTGTGTTATTTCAGGTGTACAAAAAAGTAATTTGTTTATACATACATATACATATATATCTTATTCTTTTCCATTGTAGCTTTTTACAAGATAATGAACGTACATCCCCATGCCAGCAGTAAGGCACTGTTATCTCTCCACTTTGTATGCGGTAGTGTGCGTCGTTGATCCTGCACTTCTGATGGATCCCTCCTTCCCTCCTTCTTTGGCAATGATCGTCTCTGTCTGTGGGTCTGTTTCTGTTTCTAAATAAGAAATTTGTCCTATTTTCTACATTCCACGTATAAGCGATGTACTATTTGTCTTTCTCTGATTTTTTTCATTTACTATGACAATATTTAGGTCTTTCCATGTTGCTGCAAATGGCACTATTTCATTCTCTTTTATGACTGAATAAAGACATATTTTTAAATTGCTTAATATCAAATAGCATGCTTCAGAACTCCAGAACTCGCATTCTTAACCATTAAATATAATATTTCATAAATCACTTGTAGAAGAAAATTACTTAGAGTGATTATACATTATTCTACTGATTAAAAGGGCTCATCGAGTGCCCAGCACAACAGAATGAGAAAGATATCTCACCAAAACACATAATTTTGAAATATCACAATAGTAGCAAGGAGTAACTAGAGATTTCAGAAAGAGCAAATATTACCTACAAAGGAATGGAGAACTACATGTCAAAATGTCATTTAATAGCAAGTTTCAATGCATGACAAAAGAGTAAATAGAGTTTTGAGAGAAACAAGTTTCAGGAAACCACAACCAAAACCCAAAAGAACATTACTAGGCCTTCCCAGAAAGATTTCTGTGCCCTAGGCTCTGAGGGTCCTGAGCCAGAACTGGAGAAAAGTCAGTAAGGAAAAAGGTTACTCATTAAAATATAAGAAACGATGGCATGTTTGTAAAGAGAGAGAGAAAAGGAGGATTACTTTAAGTCATTGTCTTGGGGAAAGGGAGAGAAGGAATATTGCAGAAAGAGGAATTAATAGCTTGATAATGAATATACTTAGGGAAGAATGGGCAGAAGTAAGGAAAAAGTTATTTTGAAGCAGAAGTAATTACCAGTTGAGAGAAAATTATCTTGTGCTTCTAAGATGATCATAGTAGAAATTTATTTTATATTTCCAATTAGGCCACTCCCAAAGTAATTTTTTTTAAATCACCTTTTGTTGGTTGCAAAGGGACTTTCTTATGGGCGATGCAGAGTGAAGGAGGAGACACTAAAGGGCTTTCCTTCCCTACCCTCATCTTCATCTTCATCCTCACCCTTACCCTATCAACTAGAGGAGAAAAAAAACTAAATTCCCAATTAGAATCGGCCAAAATTGCCTAGATCTAGAGTAATATTTTCTGCAAGTTTCCGAGCCTGTGCTTGTGGGAGGACACTGGGGAAGAAGGGTTGAGGAAAGACAGCTTTAGCAAAGGAATCAACGTTTTAATTTGGGGTGGGAGTTAATTAAGTCAAAGTGGGCAGTAGGCAAAACCTTCCAGACTGAGGGAATAGCTTGGTCAAGAAGTGAGGAGACATCTCACATTCTGATAAACATTTCTATCCGACTACATTGTGAAATATCTCAATTCATGTGAGGAAAACACACCAAAAAGGAAGAGCAGTTCAGAAAATCCCTGGAGGATTGGACCCTTCAAACCTGAGCTATTCAACATGAAACACTTCTGAGTCCATGTCTAAATATAGGGAATTTAGATGTTCCAATATTTTTTTTAAATGAGAAAGGAGAGCAAACACACGTGAATGGAGAAATGCAATTTTACATTAAAAAGGCACAAAGCAGGAAAAATGATGGAAAGCAATTGTGATCTGAGTAAACAGTTATACTATTATAGTTTATATATATATTATATATTGATATTAATATATAATATTGTGTATTATAATATTATATAATACATTATATTTAAAATATTATAAACATTATAAAAATATTATAAAATATAATATATTATACCTGTATAAATATATTTATATAAATATATAATTATATTTATATGTATTATATAATTATATTATATTGTAATTATAATATATAAATTATAATATATTATTACAATATATATATTTTTATATATAGTACTGTATATATAGTACTAATGTATATTATAATTATTATAATATAATATTATATATTAATATAGTAATATTATATATTATGATATAATTATATTATTTACATATTATATTATATCATATATTATTATATACTATATACTATATAATATAATATTATATTATTACTCTTTATTATATATTATATTATAATATTGTGTATTATTATATAAAATATTATAATATATTTGTATATTATATATTGATATAATATAACTGTTTATATGTATATATAAATATATAGTTATACATAGACAATGCAAAACTAAAGTAAAGACTCTCCTCATCTTAGCCAAGAAATAAAACAATACTACTATGGGAAGAAAAACAGTCATTTCTTTTGATTAAAATCTATGTAGTTGTCTAGCTATAAAACTTAAATAAAATGACCAGTAATCGTCTGCTGTTGCTGCTGAGTCGCTTCAGTCGTGTCCAACTCTGTGCGACCCTGTGGACGGCCGCCCACCAGGCTCCTCAGTCCACGGGATTCTCTAGGCAAGAATACTGGACTGGGTTGCCATTTCCTTCTCCACAATAATCCTCTATTTTATATTAACACCTATCAGGCATCCACAGAGGAAAAGACTTGACATCCTCTCTTTACCCACACTCAGATTTATGTTATTAAAATAAACGGATGCCTTACTGTGGAGCAGAGTGTGTTTCTAAATTCAATCAGGTGGGGTGGTGTTAAATCTATGAGCATATTAGGAAATCTTTAAAGATAAACTTATTTCTGCTGGAATAAAACACTATTGTGAAATAAGTCTCTTGGAAGTCCAATTATATAATGTACCTGTTTTAAACTTTATTTTACCTGTTTATTAATATCCTGAACTAGGTGTTTCCTTCAAGGTCTATTGTTAGTGAAGTGTCATAAGCAAACCTCAGTGGGCAACTAGGGCTCCTGGAGTATGAGCTCAGAGCGCTCACTCCAGTCGGTCAGCCTATAGTGTCACATACATGAATACACCTGCCCTTGCCTTAACAGCACCTTACACACCCTGTCCTGTCCTTCTTCCCCGTTAGACTGGAAGCTCCCAGAGGATTGGGAGCTTATCTTCATGTCTTCATGTCACCTTCACTCCCTATCAAAATATTGGAAGTGTAGCAAAGTTAACCAAATACTTGCTCAGAGAATTAATATATGTCATCCATTCACACAAGATCATCAAACTACTTTTTTTGTTGATTTAGCAAGTTATGTGTCTTCCAACATGTCTGTTAGAAAGAATACTGACTCCTAAAAAAAAACACAATTTGAAATGCTCTTTCTTGTGTTTTATCACCACTCTGTTTATCTGCCCTCAAGGACTCATGGCTAAGGCATTTTAGACAGGAAAATAAAATATGACAAGAAAAGAGCTTGAGATAAAATTGACCCTCATACTTATCCCATGCACAATCAAGTTAAGCCCTCCATACCTGATCTGGTTAATTGAAATGGATGGCAGATAATCCCACAGAAAGATGATACAAATAAATTTAGGGCTCTTAAGGACAAGATTGGGAAATTTGCATATTTCTCTTTTCTGGTATTTTTGTAACTAAATCATCTATATTTGGGTCAGCAAGGTTGGGAAGGGTCAACAACCCCCCAGAATAAAGGAGAAAGCAATAAGGTGGCAGTGAGGCTTCATGGACTAATTGAAATACTTATTTTTTAACAAGAAAATTACTTTTACCTACATTTTTCTTAGGAGCTAAAGGTATCCTTGTATTATACTGGAATCCCTCTCTTTAAAGTGTAGCAATATCATATACATCAAGCTCTTTGCTTAGAAAGCTGTATGCACCGATATTAAAGTTAACATGCAGGACTGTGTTGGATATCAACATGCGTTTCTTTGTAGACAAAATGTGTGCTGACTGACTCACCCATATACAAGGGAATTCTTTACTTCATTTTAATTTATTTAAAATATCTTAGAAACTATTTGATGGCAAATCATTTCCACTGAAAGGGAAACAGTGACATCTGGTGGAATAGTTTTATCCAAACAGACAGTCATCAACATATCTATTCCCTCAAAATAAGTGTTTGAAATATATACATTCTTTCCCTAGAGAAAAAGTGTGCCTTTATAACGGAACTGGAGATTCTTCAGTCCAGAGCAATAAATCTTAAAAAAAAAAAAAAGCCCCAAAATGGATTACAAGGATTTGTGTCTTCTCTCATTCTAGCTATTTGAGCAATGCAATCTGAAAGTCACAAGCAATATGATAATACAGAGATATGTAAACATACTCATATATATCTATGTATATGCATATATTAATTATATGTTATATGTTTTATGTATAGCCCATTAATTATATAATATATGTTATAGTGCTATATTAACTTCATATTATATATATTATATTATGTTTAACTATATACTATATTAACTATAAATATATGTGGATATAATAGACGCATATATATCAATTATGTATGATTTTATATACAATGTACATACAGACATATATTGTATATTAGTATTAATCATATATCCACACATTATATATTTAATATAGCTACATATGTGTAATACACAAGAAAAATTTGTGAGGTTTGTCAATCTGGAAAAAAGTGAAACTTGCTTTTAAAATGCTCATGAAGGCTTAATCTAGACCATAATAAATGTGCAAATATTAAAATGTGTATGTACCGTATCTCAACCACTGGATCACCAGGGAAAGTCTCCTTTTTTTTTTTTTCCATTTTCACTAAGAACTGATTGAACAATATATTCACTGTTTTGTTCCACTACCTTCTGCCATTCTGGCAACTTTATAATTTCATCTTCCCTAAACTTTTTATCTGTTTGAGCAAATAACTATTTCAGATGCCCTTTGCAGTCTTTCACGGAACTGAAATTTTTCCATTAAGACAGTTTGGTAAAACAAAAATAAATGGAAATTTGAAGGTGCAATATCTGGTGAATATGGCAGATGAATCAGAACTTGCCTGTCAAGCTGTAATAGCTTTTGTCTGGTCATCAAAGAAATATGTGGTCTTCCAGTATCCTGAGGGCAGACTGTACGTTTTCTGTTGACTAATGCCAGATACTATTCACTGAGAGCTGCTTTCGGCTGGTCTAATTGGGAGCAGTGCTTGCAGAACTTGTTGGAATTGCACACTGTTGTATAATACATTGTATGACACAGTATGTTGTATCACATATTTCTCATTGTGTGAAAGTGTCTGACCTTGATTACAAAGATCAGAGCAACCCAGCAGTTGAGAGCTTGGAGTTTAGAGCAAAATCAGAATGTGGTTCAAATCTTGGCTCTTTCACTCGCTGTGTGGTGTTGGGCAAGTTACTTAATTTTCCTGTGACCCAGTTTCATCATTTATAAAACGAGAATAAAACTCTATCTTATCTCATACAGTTTTATTATGAGAATTTATTATGAGACTTTATTGTGAGGTTTAAATGTGTTTATGCATGCAAAGCTTTAGAGCGCTGTCTGGCAGGGTAAGGGCTGTATAAATATTACCTCTTAGTATTGAATTATCTAAAATGCAATAACACAGAAATCAAACAGAACACTTGGTCTACTTTCCCAAATAATTTCAAGAGATGTGAGTGGAAAACTTGATCTAAATTTGATTCCTAAAGTGTGTGTGTGTGTGTGTGTGTGTGTGTGTGTGTATTGCTTACTCATGACCCTATGGACTGTAGCCCACCAGGCTCCTCTGTCCATGGAATTCTCCAGGCAAGGATACTGGAGTGGGGTGCCATGCCCTCCTCTAGAGGATCGTCCAGACCCAAGGATCAAACCCAGGTCTCCTGCATTTCAGGCTCCCGCATTGCAGGCAGATTCTTTACCATCTGGGGGCTTTCCTGATAGCTCAGTTGGTAAAGAATCTGCCTGCAATGCCGGAGACCATGGTTCGATCCCTGGGTTGGGAAGATCTCCTGGAGATGGGAACGGCTACCCACTCCAGTATTCTGCCTGGAGAATTCCGTGAACTGTATAGCCCACAGGGTCGCAAAGAGTTGGACATGACTGAGTGACTTTCACTTTCACTTTCTTTACCATCGGATCTACCAGGGAAGACTTCCTAGAGTATAAATAGCCCAAAAGAGAGTTCCATAGCCACTGGCCACTTTGACTAACTTATCCATTAATGAGTCTATACACACAACTGAAATATGTAATTCATTTTTCCCTTCTTAAGTATATATGATCTCACCTTGGGGGGTGGTTAATTACCCTCACTGCTGAAATTCAGACATTACTAGGTACGTCTGATTGATGGGAATAAACTGTGTTGAGTAGTATTGTGAGTTGGACCCAGATGGTAAATAGAAGAAAAACCAAAAAGGGCCTTGAATATTAAGCCTATCTATCAAATGGAGAAGTTTAATACATAAAGTCTTGTTCTTTGACTATCATGTACCATTTCCTGTAATAAAGTTGTTTCTCCTATATTATGCGGAATTGTAGAAGCTCAGGATTGGGTTAGTAAGTAAGTGAAAGGCACTCAGTCCTGTCTGACTCTTTGCGACCCCATGGACTATACAGTTCATGGAATTCTCCAGGCCAGAATACTGGAGTGAGTGGTCTTTCCCTTCTTCAGGGGATCTTCCCAACCCAGGGATCGAACCCAGGTCTCCCACATTGCAGGCAGATCCTTTACCAGCTGAGTCACAAAGGAAGCCCCAGGATTGGGTGAAATGATCTCCTAATTCCAATCAGGCAAGAATCCTGTCAGCATCCCTCTTGAGTGATTGTCCATTCTCTGCTTAAACACCTCCGGTGGTTGAGAAACATCATCTCTTCAGATAGCACATGACATCTTATAGAAAGTAATTACTGTAACTAAAGTCAAACATGAAATATTAAGCAACCGGTTTATCTCCTTTTTCATCGCCAAAAACCCAAGTAAAACAAGCATAGAATTGCTTTTGAGAAATCCCGCAAGAGGCAGGGATGTTAGTGAAATTTGGAAGCTGATTTGGCAGAACAGAGAAGCTGAGTTTTAAATCTGCAAGGGGGGAGACAAACCATGGAAAGGCTCGGGTACATCTGAGGGGTGATATAGGGCTGAAAGTGAGAATTTATTGGAAGGTTGCTTTTAAAAAAGTCAGACACCCAGATTCTCTCTCTCACCTCATAAAGCCAGTGAACTCTTCTCCCTCCCACCCAGGCATATGGATTTACGTTCTGAAGATGTTGAACCCTAGAGATTGTCAGTTGGACACCAGGCACAGAGGACTGTGAAGCACCTTCTGGAAACAAGGGGTTAAGTGTAGATCTGTATACCGAACACTGAGACCCTCAGCTGGCCTGCTAACAGTAGCCACCACCCAACTCCCTCCCCCATTTCATCTGTGGAAATGTAACAGCCCAGCGGAAATCTCTCTGATACTGACAATTAAGAATCTCCCTAAGTGGTCTCTCTCCCAAAATGATCACCTTGTGGTGAGGTCTACTGTTTACCTGAGCTCATGCACATCACAGCACTTAATTACCTTGCTGTCGTGGATTCCGGATTCACCCTTCAGGACTGAGGCAATTCTCCCAGTTGCTGGATGTATTGGTGGCTTATGGATCACAGCTGATTTCCTTTCTGGAAATCACCCCATATGAAGACAGCTGCCTTGCCCAGAGGACAAACCCAATCCAGTGATTTGTAGATGATTACAATCTTTCCCAGAGGAAAACCCAAATCCAGCACACTTGCCTCAATTTAGTATATCTCTGAGGTGTCATCCCAGTACCAGAGCTTTCCCTGTTATTGCCCGGTACGTGATTGAAACAATATTTCTACCAGTTTGTCTCTCCTCCTCTCAGGTGTTGATCGCAAGAAAATCCCAAGTAAACTTACTATATGATCTATTTCCCAGGGAACCTGATCTAACAGACTCACTCTAGAATTTGAAAGGACATCCCAGCCTTATTTTTAGGAAAGACTCTAACATGAAAGAATGAGTCCAAATCAATTCAAAGTGAGGATGCAAAAAGGAACTTGGAGGAGAAAGACAGTGCAGAGAATATTAAGCTAAATTTTTCTCAAAGAGATAGATTTTATTCATAAAATGAAAAACAAGATGCTTTAAGACAGAGCTTTCAGAAAACCAAGAAGAACTCTTGAGAATTAAAAATACATTAATAGAAATAAAAATTCTGGTAGATTGAAAGATAAAGTTGTGTAACTCTTCAGAATATAAAGCAAATTACGAAAAGATGGAGATTAAGAAAGAGCATGAGAAAATTAGATCCAGGAGGCACCACATTTTACTAGAAAAGGAATTTTAAAAATACAAAATTAAAAAAAAAAAAAACTAATAGAGAACATGAGAAAATGTCTCAAAATTGCAGGCCAAGAGTTTCTGAAGTATCCCACACAATGAACAAAAAAAGCTCCACATTAATGCAAATCACTGAGAAGTTTCAGACTAGTAAATAGTCTGAAATGCGGTACTTGGGTGCAATCTCAAAAAAAGACAGAATGGTCTCTGTTCATTTCCAAGTCAAACAATTCAATATCACAGTAATTCAAGTGTATGCCCCAACCACTAATGCCAAAGAAGCTAAAGTTGAATGATTCTATGAAGACGCACAAGACCTTCTAGACTAACACCAAAAACAGATGTCCTTTTTATCATAGGAGACTGGAATGCAAAAGTAAGAAGTCAAGAGATACCTGGAGTAAGAAGCAAGTTTGTTCTGAGTACAAAATGAAGCATGGCAAAGCCTAACAGAGCTTTGGCAAGAGAATGCGCTCGTCATAGCAAACACCCTCTTCCAACAGCACAATAAAAGATTCTACACATGGACATCACCAGATGGTCAACACCGAAATCAGATGGACTATATTCGTTGCAGCCAAAGATGGAGAAGCTCTATATAGTCAGCAAAAACAAGACCAGCAACTGACTGTGACTCAGATTATGAACTCCTTATTGCCAAATTCTGACTTCAATTGAAGTAAGCAGGGAAAACCTCTAGACAATTCAGGTATGACCAAAATCAAATATCTTACGATTATACAGTGGAAGTGACAAATAGATTCAACGGATTAGACCTGATAGACAGAGAGTCTGAAGAACTCTGAATGGAGGTTCGTAACATTGTACAGGAGGCAGGGATCCAGACCATTCCCAAGAAAAAGAAAGGCAAAGAGGCAAAATGATTGTCTGAGGAGGACTTACAAATAGCTGAGAAAAGAAGGGAAGCCAAAGGAGAAAAGGAAAGATATACCCATTTGAATGCAGAGTTCCAAAGAATAGCAAGGAGAGAAATAATAAAAAGAAAAAATAATAAGAATAAGAAATAATAAGAAATATTATAGAAAATATATTATATATATACAATATAATAAAAAAGTAATAAGAAGTCTTCTTAAGTGATCCATGGAAAGAAATAGAGGAAAACAATAAAATGGTAAAACCTAGAGATCTACTCAAAAAATCAGAGACACGAGGGAGCATTTCATGCAAAGATGGGCATAATTAAGGACAGAAATGGTATGGGCCTAGCAGAAGCAGAAGATGTAAAGAAGAGGTGGCAAGAATGCACAGAAGAACTATACAAAAAATATCTTAATGACCCATATAATCACGATGGTGTGATCACTAACCTGGGGCCAAACATCCTAGAGTGTGAAATCAAGTGGGCCTTAGGAAGCATCACAATGAACAAGGCTACTGGAGGTGGTGGGATTCCAGCTGAGCTACTTCAAATCTTAAAAGATGATGTTGTTTAAAATGCTATACTCAATATGCCAGCAAATTTGGAAAACTCAGCAGTGGCCACAGAGCTGGAAAAGGTCAGTTTTCATTCCAATCCCAAAGATGGGCAGTGCCAAAGAATGCTCAAACTACCACACAATTGCACTCATCTCAGTTCAGCTCAGTTCAGTCGCTCAGTCATGTCCAGCTCTTTACAAAACCATGGACTGCAACACGCCAGGCCTCCCTGTCCATTGCCAACTTCCGGAGTTTACTAAAACTCATGTCCATTGAGTCGGTCATGCCATCCAACCATTGCATCCTCTGTCATCCCCTTCTCTTCCTGCCTTCAATCTTTCTCAGCATCAGGGCCTTTTCAAATGAGTCAGCTCTTTGCAATGGGTGGCCAAAGGATTGGAGTTTCAGCTTCAGCATCAGTCCTTCCATTGAATATTCAGGACTGATTTCTTTTAAAATGGACTAGTTGGATCTCCTTGCAGTCCAAGGGACTCTCAAGAGTCTTCTCCAACACCACAGTTCAAAAGTATCAATTCTTTAGTGCTCAGCTTTCTTTAGAGTCCAACTCTTACATCCATACAAGACTACTGGAAAAACCATAGCCTTGACTAGATAGACATTTGTTGGCAAAGTAATGTCTCTGCTTTTTAATATGCTGTCTAGGTTGGTTATAACTTTTCTTCAGGAGGCAGGGTCTTTTCATTTCATGGCTGCAGTCACCATTTGCAGTGATTTTGGAGCCCCCCAAAGTAAAGTCTGTCACTGTTTCCATTGTTTCCCCAGCTATTTGCCATGAAATGATGGGACCAGATGCCATGATCTTAGTTTTCTTAATGTTGAGTTTTAAGCCAACTTTTTCACTCTTCTCTTTCACTTTCAACAAGAGGCTCTTTAGTTCTTTGATTTCTGATGTAAGGGTGGTGTCATCTCCATATCTCACTTGCTGGCAAAGTAATGCTCAAAATTCTCCAAGCAATTCTTCAACAGTAATGAACCAAGAACTTTTATATGTTCAAGCTGGACTTAGAAAAGGCAGAGGAACCAGAGATCAAATTGCCAATATCCATTGGATTATAGAAAAAGCAAGAGAATTCCAGAAAAATATCTATTTCTGCTTCACTGACTATGCTAAAACCTTTGACTGTGTGGATCACAACAAACTGGAAAATTCTTAAAGAGAAGGGAATACCAGACAACTTGACCGGCCTGCTGATAAATCTGTATGTAGGTCAAGAAACAACAGTGAGAACCAGACATGGAAAAATGGACTGGTTCAAAATTGGGAAAAGAGTACATCAAGTCTATATATTGTCACCCTGCTTATTTAATTTATATGCAGAGTACGTCATGTAAAATGCCAGACTGAATGAATCACAAGCAGGAATCAAGATTGCCAGGAGAAATATCAATAACCTCAGATATGAAGATAACACCACCCTTATGGCAGAAAGTGAAGAGGAACTGAAGAGCCTCTTAATGAAGGTGAAAAAGGAGAGTGAAAAAACTGGCTTAAAACTCAACATTCAAAAAAACAAAGATCATAGCATCCAGTCCCATCACTTCATGGCAAATAGATGGGGAAACAGGGGAAACAGTAGAAACAGTGACAGACTTTATTTTCTTGGGCTCCAAAATCACTGAAAATGGTGACTGCAGCCATGAAATTAAAAGAAACTTGCTCCTTGGGAGAAAAGCTATGACCAACCAAGACAGCATATTAAAAAGCAGAAACATTACTTTGTCGACAAATGTCTATATAGTCAAAGCTATGGTTTTTCTAGTAGTCACGTATTGATGTGAGAGTCAAACCGTAAAGAATGCTGATTGCCAAAGAATTGATAATTTTGTGGTGCTGGAGAAGACTCTTGAAAGTCCCTTGGACAACAAAGAGATCAAACATGTATCCTAAAGAAAATCAATCTCAAATATTCTTTGGAAGGACTGATGCTGAAGCTGAAACTCCAGTACTTTGGCCACCTGATGTGAAGAGCTGACTCATTAGAAAAGACCCTGATGCCGGGAAGGATTTGAAGGCAGGAGGAGAAGGGGACGACAGAGAGCAAAATGGAATGCATCATCGACTCGGTGGACATCAGTTTGAGCAGATTCTGGGGGAAGTGAAGGACGGGGGAGCCTGGAATGCTGCAGTCATGGGGTCACAAAGAGTCAGACACAACTGAGAGACTGAACAATAACAAAGTATAAAGACTATTTACTGAAAAATTTCCAGGAGAATAAAAAAATGAATGTAACACATATGCAAATGATATTCTCAGGTTCTTAACAACAGTCTTGAAATTTAGAAAACAATAATGCAAACCATGTCTTTAAAATTTGAAAGAGTGTAATTTCCAATCCAGAATTCTAGTCCCAGGAACACTCTTAATCAACTTCAGAAAAGAACAGAAACAGATTGTCAGGTTTCAAAAGTTTTATTTATCATACATCCTTTCTGAGGAAGCTTACTGGGAAAAATGTTCCTTTGAAATAGGGAAATAGAACAAGACATAGGATAAGTAATATTTCAGAAAGAAGTAAGGAGTGTTGAAAAGACCCATAGCTGCCAGATAGGAAGGAGTCAGTGAGCTCAAGGCTCCAAAGAGCATTTTCCTAAGAAAAAAAATGGCATTAAAAGATTGACCAACATGTTTACTGCATTGATTGAAGCCCTACAGCTCTGATGGAGAATCTGGAGGATGAATTAACAAAAGCACCCAGGGGAAACAGCAAAAATAGGATAATCATTAATTCTAAGAAAAACAAAACATTGTGTAAAACAGAAAATATCCTCAATACTTGCTGTGACTCAGTCATGAGCTATTTATATAAAATAACATTCTAAATATTGATTTAACCAGAAACAGTTATTTAACTTGCTGGGAGAAAAGAAAAGGAGGGGAGATGATAGATACCCAAATTCCCATGTTCTATAGTAAAAGTGTTTAGATTTAATGTTTTTAGAGGAGAATATGCATAATGTTTAGAAAATAGAGGGAAATATTGGAAGAATAAGTGAAAACAGTCCATAAAGTTTGCTCTGGGAAGCAAGGACTAGGATGAAGAGAAAGAAAATAGCTGTTGTTTTAAATTACATGCTTTGCACTGTTATTTGTCTCTGTAAACTGTGTGCATGAATTATTTTAATAAACTTTTTTTTAAGTATTAAGCAGTTGAAAGAAAATTTCTTTTTTTTTTTATTCTGACCTATTATCTGCCTACCTTCTGGTCCTAATTATCCTCCTCATGACTCAACATATAAAAGTATTGATAGTTTCTCTTCATCCTGACTATCTTTCAAGTACTTTAAACTAGATATCTCCTTCTTCCTTCAGTTTGTATGTATAAGGGCTACAACCTCCCTTTTCATTCAATCGCACGTTATGTGAAACCATTGTCTCCTTGACCTGATTGCTTGTCTCTTTACTCAACAGCATGGTATCCAGAGCTAAGAAGGATACTCCAGAGAGAGTCTGGCGAATTTACAGCAACATCATCACTTCTTTCATTCTGTACATTATAATCCATTAAAGACAACAAAGATCACATTAACTGTCTTAGAATCTGAAACACATTAATGTTTCATAGTGAAATTGTAAAGTCTTTTCCACCTAAAATATTCTTAAGTCACCTATCCATAGGGTGGAATTTGTTGTTTGAATTTCTTTTTCTGTATCTTCGTGAATATCCTTATATTTACTCTATTAAAGTGCAATTGATTAAATTCACCTTATAGCCAAATTAAAAAGAAAATATATTTGGCTCCTGATTTATTCATAGAAAATATTACCCATTTCTTCCAAATTTGCATCACACATAAATATGTTATCTGTACTTTCAATTCAGGTCTTGAGTAAGAATGGCAAACACCACCAGGTTAACAACCATCTGTTAGCCTGTTTTAAGTTTCAAGTTGTTCAACTGTTAATAGACCATCAAATCTAGCCAAGAACCAGATATACCAAGTAGATAACAGTTCTATACTGCAGCCATTTGTTAGTGGAGTCATTGAAAAGACAAATTAATATAATTAAATGTACTGCTCTTTTTTCTGATATGAATTATTATGAAACAAATACAGACAGCTACTATCATTTCTATTTTATTAGATATTCAGACACAGAGCTGTCATTTGACTTGTCTGTTATCTTATAGAGGCAAACCCGGGTGCAGGTTTTGATTTTGGCTCCTGACTTATAGGCCTATTCTCTAAAAGTATCTTGGGGTATGTTACTATTGTTGTTGCTGTTGTTAGCTTAATGTTGGTTTGTAAGCCAAAGACTTTTATCTTCATTCTCGTACCCTGAAACCCCACGTGGATACAGCATAGCTCAGTCCTGGAGGTCATGCCATATATATTTAAATTGTAATGGGCAAACCCCAGCCTCACCAGGCCCAGCTATTCCCATTGCTTTCTGCCAACTGACTGAAGACACAGCTTTAAGCCTTTGGAACTTCCTAGGCAAAGAGTCTGTACTTTGACATTTGCATTTATCTCATTATGTTTGATTGGCATATTGAGATCCATAAGCTTGTGGTTAATATACTGCCAAGGATTCTTAATTAAGCTGGTTGTGCAAAAAATGCATCAGAGTCTCTTGAGAAATGCATAATCTTTGCCAGTCATTCACATTGAATTTTCTTTGCTGCTCTGGTGGCATAGCAATAGTGCTACAGGGAAGATTGGAGGTTTGATATAACAAGCTTCCAGTAATTTGGTCCTGCCATTTGAGATGGGAAGCTAGAAAAACTGTCATGATAGAGAGGGGAGACAGCAGAATTTGTTGTTGTTCAGCTGCTAAGTCGTGTCCAACTCTTTGTGACCACATAGACTGCAGCACACCAGACTCCCCTGTCCTTCACTAGTTCTCAGAGTTTGCTCAAATTCATGTCCACTGAGTCGGTGATGCTATGTAACCATCTCATTCTCTGCAGCACCCCCCCCCCTTTTTTTTGCCTTCAATCTTGCCCAGCATCATAGGCTATTCCAAAGAGTCAGTTCTTTGCATCGGTTGGCCAAAGCATTAGAGTTTCAGCTTCAGCATCAGTCCTTCCAATGAATATTCAGGCTTGATTTCTTTAGGACTGACTGATTTGATCTCCTTGTTGTCCAAGGGAATCTCAAGAATCTTCTCCAGTGCCACAATTGGAAAGCATCAGTTCTTCAGACCTTAGCTTTCTTTATGGCAAAACGCTCACATCCATAAATGAGTACTGGAAAAACCATAGCTTTGACTATATGGACTTTAGTTGGCAAAGCAATGCCTCTGTTTTCAATATGCTGTCTAGAGTTTCCCTGGTAGCTCACGCAGTAAAGAATCTGCATGCAACACAGGAGACTCCGGTTCAATCCCTGAATTCAATCCCTGGAAAAAGGAATGGCAACCAACTCCAGTATTCTTTCCTTTAGAATTCCATGGACAGAGGAGCCTGGCAGACTACAGTCCATAGAGTCGCAAAGAGTCGGACATGACTGAATTTTATTTTCACTAGTTTTCTCATAGCTTTTCTTCCAAGGAGCAAGTATATTTTAATTTCATGGTTTCCATTTTTTCCCCTTCTATTTACCATGAAGTGATGGGACTGGATGCCGTGATCTAGTGTCCTGTAAGGCAATGGGTCTCAAAGTTTGCTGCCAGGACCAGCAAGACCATTATAAACTGGCAACTTAGAAATGCAAATTTTCAAGTCCCACTACAGAGCTTTTTAATCAAATCTTCAGGGAAGGGCCCAGAAATGGATGCTTTAACAAGTCACCCAGATTGCTCTGAAGCAGTCCAGTTTGAGAACCACTGCTATAAAGGAACCACTGAGATTTTCCAAGATGGGAACCTCTCAAAGGAGATGATAGAGTGATTCTGAGCAAAGCAAGGACAGCTCGAGGAGGACTCGAGGCTGAGTGGACTCATTTTCGCACTTTTTCCCCTGTCTGCTTGGCTGTCATTGCATTAGCATCCTCTGTGTGGCCAAAGCCACAGGGACCCCAGTGTCCATCAGACATCCTTAGGACTTCCTTCAGGAAGCAGCATTCCCATAGAAGAAGTATGATGGCTTTTCTCCCCATGACCCATTACCTGCCAAAGTAACTTCCACTTTTATCTTCTGTTTCCTTCACTCTATCTCAGGACCATAAGCCTTGGGGGAACATTAACTTTGTAGACTTCAGACATTATGCATTAATATTGTTCACATATCCCCTCCTTATCCTGTTCAGGGTTACTCCAGGCATTCCCTCTGTGACCTGACCAGCAGCATGTGGTTTAAATACAGGTCCAGAGATGAGTAGTAAGCCACTGAGGGCTGGGCAGCTCTGTTTCCCTTACACCCTGTTGAAATCCAACGATCCCACTCTCAGTTTTGTTCCAAACCCCCAAGTGATGTTGAGACATCTCAACTCTGCTGTGCATGCTGAGAATCTGCTAAATAAAGAGAATGAGTGTCAGGCTTTACTCCAAGTAGGATTTGGTGCCATTTCTCTCGATTGTCATATATACCAAATATCCCTATAACATGCAACCCTGCACACCAGCTATCCTACTATTAACAGAAGGCCTGTGAGGGTACATGCTGAAACAAGTGCATTTAAATCTTGTCAATCCGTAGATTCCGAGGTTGTTTTCCTCTTGCTATTCACTCAATGTGCCTAACCTTTGGCAAACTGCAGAGCTGTGATCTAGCCACGAGTTTTATTTATTGCCTTTAGTCATTTTCAGTTTCTTTGCAGAACCAAATGCTAGAGTAAAAGTCAATGGAAAGCAGGTTTGTGTAAGCTCCATTCTGACCCCACATATTACCAAGATTCCCTGCATGAACTTAAGGCAAGGACGTAGTTTCTGCTTGGACCTGGAACACCATAAATCCAATAACTATGGTTCCACCACCCCCAAGACAACTGGCATGGCTGCTTCCCAATATTTATTACCACATGTAAGAACTTACAAATGCCAACATGAGTATATTGCCTACACCTGGGAAATTATTTCTGGTTTGTCAGAAAATCCAAAATGCTTTTGTTTGATGTTAGTGTGGTGCAGTTATTGTTTCAGTGCTATTTGTATGACAATCACTTTACAGCATCAGAAGGGGTGGGAGTCTCCAGGAGAACCTCCAGGTCTCATACTGTATCATCCTTTCCTCCAGAAATGCCAATTAACAAGCCTCTCTTCATGTGTGCCAGCATTTAAAGATTTCAAAGACACAGGTAGCCAGTGAGTTGTATTCATAGTTATCTGCTATAGTTAGTTGAGTTGTTATTTTGCATGAGTGAGAAAAAGTGTTTGATGAGCAATTCCATGAGTATTGCATCTGTGTCAGCCACTGTGCTGGGGACAGTGGACCCTGCCCCTGCCTCAGGAAGCTGACATCCTTTGGCACCATTAGGAGTCCAAGTGGCTTTCTCCTTGCTGGTTTACCAATACGCTTAAGTATCTCATGTTATCTGAGCAGTTCTTAGATATTCTCTGTTGCACCATGGAAAGGAGTTAGTTATATTATCATTGTAACATAGCTACTAAAAAGGCACCTAAAACTCTTAATTCATAGTGTCTAATAGTCAGTTCAGTTCAGTTCAGTTGCTCAGTCGTGTCTGACTCTTTGCAACCCCATGGACTGCAGCACATCAGGCTTCCCTCTCCATCACCAACTCCTGGAGCTTGCTCAAACTCATGTCCATTGAGTCGGTGATGCCATCCAACCATCTTATCCTCAGTCATCCCCTTCTCCTCCCACCCTCAATATTTCACAGCACTGGGGTCTTTTCCACTGAGTCCATTCTTCACATCAGGTGGCCAAAGTATGGAGCTTCAGCTTCAGCATCAGTCCTTCCAATGAACATCCAGGACTGATTTCCTTTAGGATTAACTGGTTGGATCTCCTTGAAGTCCAAAGGACTCTCAAGAATCTTCTCCAACACCACAGTTCAAAAGCATCAATTCTTCATTGTTCAGCTTTCTTTATGGTCCGACTCTCACATCCATACATGACTACTGGAAAAACCATTGCTTTGACTAGATGACCTTTGTTGGTAAAGTAATGTCTCTGCTTTTTAATATGCTGTCTTGTTTGGTCATAGCTTTTCCTCCAAGAAGCGAGCATCTTTTAATTTCATGGCTGCAGTCACCATCTGCAACCCAAGAAAATAAAGTCTGTCACTGTTTCCATTGTTTCCCCATATATTTGCCATGATGGACAAGATACCATGATCTTCTTTTTTTGAATATTGAGTTTTAAATAAGATACAACTTTCAGGAAGAAAGATTTTTCTTTAAAAAATCAATAGTAACAATAGATTATGTACTTAGAAAAAAAATATGAATGTGAAACCACATGTAATCTTGATCACCAGGGAAAAAAAACTTGAAATTTTTGTGTAACTCTATAGATACAACTATTTACAAACACCAAATAAAGATTAAATTTGTATTAAATAGCTTCAAATCTGGTTTTTATATGAGCATTTTTCTTTTCATTTAAGTTATAATGGTTACATAATATTCCACTATTTGAAATATGCTATGATTTTTTTAAACCATCTTCTACTGTAGTATATTTAATCTTCTTAAGGTGAAAGAGGAGAGTGAAAAAGTAGACTTAAAACTCAACATTCAGAAAACTAAGATCATGGCATCCATTCCCATCACTTTATGGCAAATAGATGGGGAAACAATGGAAATAGTGACAGACTATTTTCTTGGGCTCCAAAATCACTGCAGATGGTGACTGTAGCCATGAAATTAAAAGATGCTTGCTTCTAAGAAAAGCTATGATGAACCTAGGCAGCATAGAGACATTACTTTACCAACAGAGGTTTGTCTAGTCAAAGCTATGATTTTGATGTACTGATGTGAGAATTGTTGTGTATTCATGTATGGATGTGAGAGTTGGACCATAAAGAAAGCTGAGTGCCAAAGAATTGATGCTTTTGAACTGTGGTGTTGGAGAAGACTCTTGAGAGTCCCTTGGACTGCAAGGAGATCCAACCAGTCAATCCTAAAGGAAATCAATCCTGAATATTCATTGGGAAGATTGATGTTAAAGCTGAAACTCCAATACTTTGGCCACCTGATGCAAAGAACTGACTTATTGGAAAAGACCCTGATGCTGGGAGGGATTGGGGCAGGAAGAGAAGGGGATGACAGAGAATGAAATGGTTGGATGGCATCACTGACTCAATGGACACGAGTTTGAGCAAGCTCTGGGAGTTGGTGAAGGACAGGGAGGCCTAGCGTGCTGCAGTCCATGGGGTTGCAAAGAGTCAGACACAACTGAGCAACTGAACTGAACTGAACTGAACGGAATGTTTCATCAATTCTAAGGACTGATGTTCTATGACTAACATTCTGATACATATTTGTTTTTATTTCTAATTTATCCTTAGGCTATATACCTAGAAGCAAATAAATACCTAGGTTAAGTACTATTAGATCTTTAAATATCTTGGTTACAAATTGGCAAAAATGTTTTCCAGAAATGTTATACCAATATAAATTCTCATCAGGTATATTTTAAGAGCACCTCTGAGACCATGAGTTTGCTTCTTTTTTTTTTTTTTCAAAATCTTATATAAGACATTAAAACATCTTATAATGTTTTATAACTTATAACTATACATCAAAAAGTGTATAGTTTTCCTAAGCAATCTTTCCTCCAACTGGCTGTTTTTAACATTACTCTTTGTACCATTTTGTTCATGATATATGGGCTGCACAGATAAGATGAATGTTTTCTAGAACAGTAATCTTATAAAAGCTATGATTTTGCCTTCACAGGGTGTATCCTATGCCCTTTTTTTGCTTATGCATGTGTGCACAGTCGTGTCTGATTCTTTGCAACCCCATGGACTGCAGCCTACCAGGCTCCTCTGTCGATGGCAAGAACACTGGAACGGGCTTCCATTTCCTCCTCTTTGCTTATATCATCCTGTTTTTTCTTTTCTTTTGGAAAAGCATATCATATCTTTCCTTAGGCACAGGATATACAGGGTATGACCAAGGCTGGTTATTCCAATATGGTCATATGATTTTACTGGAACAGTCATAGTGTTTCCTAAGAGCTAAGAGGGAGTCCAGGAAGTCATTCTGACTCTCACAAGAAGAGCCCCTGCCTGCAGATTGAAATTAATTAGAGACAAGCAAAATAGTACAGGAGAACCCTAATGACAATTTCTGATTTCCAGGATGCAGCTATTATCTGAAGTTGGCTCTGTTCCGAGAATTCTAAGTTTCATGAGACAGTAGTTACTATTTAGTTCAAATAGGTTATAGACTTTTTTGATACCTTCAAACCAAAAAAAAAAAAACAAACAACCTTATTTGAATGTACAACTCCAAACTATCCCACAGAGCTATAGGAGATATGAAATCTTAGGCCAAGTCAGAACCACATTGAGTAGAATGAAGTTTATGGGGTTGGTGGAAGAATTTATCAGTTTGATCAGAACTACATATCTAAGGAATGGAACAAATTATCAGGTTAAATAAAATGAAATGTTATGTTATGCTCTATAAATGGATTTTTCAAAGATTTTTTTCAGCTTTCCTATAGAAAAAGGAAAAGCGACGGCAGAGGATGAGATGGTTAAATAGCATCACCCACTCAATGGACATGATTCTGAGCAAACTCCAAGATGTAGTGAAGGACAGGGGAGCCTGGAGTGCTGCAATCCATGAGGTCACAAAGAGTCAGACATGACTAAGTGACTGAAGAACAGCAACCAAAGGAAAGACTCTGAGTTCATTGATGTAAATGGCCATCTCTGCCTATGGGGTTAAAATCAGATGGTCCTAGATCTTTTTTTCTTTTTTGGCTAAAAACCTCAAAAGAAAGGAAAGGATACAATGGTGTTGAGTACAGATGAGTGAAAGAACTGGTTTGATTCACAGTTTTTTTTGAAAACCAATGAAGAAAATTGTATGTTATGATTCCGTCAAACTCAGCACTGCATTGTATTACTGGACTAATTACCCCTGAAGAAGGGATAAGCTACCCACTCCAGGATTCTTGGGCTTCGGTGGTGGCTCAGTTAGTAAAGAATTTCCCTGTAATGCGGGAGGCCGGAGTTTGACCCCTGGGTTGGGAAGATCCCCTGGGCATGGCAATTCACTCCAGTATTCTTGCTTGGAGGATTCCACAGACAGAGGAGCCTGGTCGGCTACAGCCTGTGGAGTCGCAAAGAGTTGGACGTGACCGAGCAACTAAGCATGTATATATATTTCTATTAGAATTAAAATACTCTTTACAATTACTTGCTATCAATCTAGTTGGCTAGAATTATGTACATCTATTTATTAATTTGGAGATTGCTTTATCTCAAGTAAAATAAAACAATATTAAATTACTAAAATTGCTTTTAGAGGTTGAAGTGAACAATACAACATAATTTGAAAATGAAATACAGAGGCTGTCTGATGCAAGTTCATGCAAACTGACTTAGAGTTTTATTTTGAATATTACAAAACAGACTTAAATTGGGAAGTTACAGAGCTTTCTATGAACAATTGTGTATGAAAGTGAAAGTCACGTCCAACTCTTTGCGACCCCATGGACTATACAGTCTACAGAATTCTCTAGGCCAGAATACTGGAGTGGGTAGCCTTTTCCTTCTCCAGGGGATCTTCCCAACCCAGGAATCAAACCAGGATCTCCTGCATTGCAGCGGGATTCTTTACCAACTGAGCTATGACGGAAGCCCCAATTGTGTATAGGTACATCAATTTATTGTTGTTAATCTTTGAAAAATGAATATGAGGCTTAAGTCTGGTGATTACACATACCAGATTTGAAATTGAGAGAACAGCATCGAAACATGTGTATTATCAAGTGTGAAACAGATCGTCAGTCCAGGTTGGATGCATAAGACATGTGCTCGGGGCTGGTGCACTGGGATGACCCAGAGGGATGGGATGGGGAGGGAGGCCGGAGGGGGGATCGGGATGGGGAACACATGTAAATCCACGGCTGATTTATGGCAATGTATGGCAAAAACCACTACAATATTGTAAAGTAATTAGCCTCCAACTAATAAAAATAAATGGAAAAAAAAAAAAGAAATTGATAATTGTAAGGGTGAAGTGAAGTCCCTCAGTCGTGTCCGACTCTTTGCGACCATGTGGACTGTAGCCTACCAGGCTCCTCCGTCCATGGGATTCTCCAGCCAAGGATACTGAAGTGGGTTGCCATTTCCTTCTCCAGGTATCTTCCCGACCCAGGGATCGAACCCGGGTCTCCCGCATTGCGGGCAGACACTTTACGGTCTGAGCTGCCAGGGAAGCCCAATCGTAAGGGTATCTATTCTAAAAGCTTTACCTCAACACTTGGCTTAGTCTCCACTGGATTGCTTCTTGTTAATATCAGTCTCACTTCACAGTGCTTAGGAACCTATGTTCTAAGGGTGATTTCCTTTTGGTTTAAGCCCATTTATTTTTCTAACTTACATGTTGACAAAATACTATAAATTGACTTATTTATACTTTGTATAAAGTGGAAGCAATAGCATTTGTTCCTTTCTTTGTTCCCATAGTGTGTAAATAAAGTGATAATATGAAGGTTCCTATAAGTATGTTCAAAAGCAAATTGATAAAACATCCCCAAACACAAAAATAATCCCCATTTAAAATAGTAAACATAAATTGCAAAATCATCCATCATTTAACAAATATTAATTTGGCACTTTCTCTATCTCAGACACTGTGATCAATGACAAAAATGAAGAAGGAAGGGCCCCTTTTTTTAAAAATTTTACCACCTAATAAAGGATATGAATAAATATAAAAGGGTAAATTCTGTTATCTATGAAGAGGCTCTCAAAATATAATGGTCAGCTTAATTTGAAGTTATCAAGAAGTAACTTGGTAAGATTTGATGTTTAAATAGAATCTTGCAGAATTATTCTTCAAGCTTATTCACTTAAAAAATGAAGAGAAATGCTGTATCAGACACAGTGACATATAATGGGAGTGTGTTCATGTGGTACTTTATGGTTACACATTGAATGTATGAGTTTCAATTATATATATAAATCACTACTCTGATGCAAGAGAAATACAGCTCAAGTGAACTTAAACATATAAGAAAAATCTGAACTACAGAAAGTCAACAGTAATCTTTAGGGCAATGGGATCCAGAGACACAACTTCTGTTAGTACTGTTTCTCCATCTTTGTCTCTAATCTCTTCTTTGTTTTGCATCTTGTCGTTTGTTCTTTTTCACTCTGCAGGGATCTGTCTACAAGGTAAAGAACACAAACACAGGGAGTTAGAGTCCCACATGCTGATGACTCCATCAAGAGAGAAGAAAGATTTTTTTCTTCCAGCTGCAGAATGAGAACCTCCAAGGAAGGAGTAATAATAAAACAGGTCCAGTCTGAGTCTTAAAAAAGGAAACAAATATAATAGCTACAAACATGATTACAGATAAGGTAGGTCATTGAGATTATTATTAAGGTAGGTCACCAGATTATTGAGACTGGTTTAAGCTATGCAACATTTGGATTTCACCCATTATCTAAAGGGGATCAGTGAAGGGCTTTCAATAGAAGAGTAATATATTTCTATTCTTAAAGCACAAAGGACGATGGGGTAAAAGGAGAGGGTAGGGTGGCACGAGATGGTTGCCTTGATCTTTGTGTGAGATGATAATGGTTTGAATCAGAATAATAGCAGTAGCAATTTAGGAGAAATTGAGTAAATAGGAACTAGTATTCACTAGTCATATGTATGTGAGAAGGAAAACTATACGGAATAACTGGAAGATTTCTGGTTTGAGTGCTAGGTACATAATGGTACTGTTAACCAAAATGAGACAAAGAGGAAAGAGACAAATTCAGCCTGAACAAATTGAAGATTAAGTGAGATATCGAGGTGATGTCTGTCAGCATCTTGGTTATCTAAGACTATAGAGAAGACTGTAGTCATCCAAGCTGGGAATATAAGGTTAGGGAATGTTCATATAGACATGGTAGTCAAAGTTATAGAGAAGACTGAGGTGGCCAGGAGAATATGGAAGGCGAGACAAGAAGAGAACAAAATGCAATTGTCCCTTGAAATTCTCGGGGACTCATTCCAGGGCCCCATACAGATGCTCAAACTCATTATACAAAATCATGTGGTATTTACACATAACCTACACATATCCTCCCATATACATAAACTTATCTCTAGATTATTTATTAATATAATGCCTAATACAATGTAGATGCTATGCAAATGGTTGTAAACACAAGGTAAATTTTGAAATAAGCAGTAAATAGTAAATTCTGAAATAAAAATAAATAGTTCCTGGTGCAGGGCAAATTCAAGTTTTGCTTTCAGAAACTTTCTTGATTTTTTTGAAATATATTTTTGGTCTATGTTTCGTTGAATGTGCAGTTGTGAAAATGAGAATATAAAAAGCATATTGCACAGAACTCTATAGACTTAATGCATTACTGTTGACTTTGTAAACTGTCTATTTGACTGAATTATATTTCCCCCATTATCTTTTTGGTACATTTCCAGTTGAAGTGGGCTAGTGATTCTCTTTCTAGACATAAGGAGGCAGAAAGGAACTGCCTTTCTAGATATAAGGCATATATCTAGATGCCTTATATGCCTAGATATAAGGAGGCAGAAAGGACAGCTATTTTGTTTTTGTTGTCTAATATGTGGAGAATGTTCATTGTGTCCATGAGAATATCTATTCTGCTCTTGTTGGTTGAGATATTCTGTATGTGTCTATTAGGTTCAACAGTCTATAGCGTTGTTAAAGTCCTCTGTTCACTTACTGATCTGTTGGATTGATCTATCCATTACTAAAAGTAGAGTGTGGCAAGTTACTGCTACTTTTCACCATTTCCCCCTTCAGTTGTGTCGATGTTTAGTTCATGTAGGTGGATCGTCTGCCACTATGAACATAAGTATTTACAAGCATTATGTCTTCCTGGTGAATTGATTATATATGATTACACGATGTCTTTCTTTGTTTCTTATAACAGTTTTTACTTAAAATTTATTTTGTCTGATATAAGTATATCCATCCCTATTCTCATTTGGTTCCCATTTGCTTCATATATATTTCTCCATTCTTTTACTTTCAGCCTAGTCATGTCCTTATATCTAAAGAACATATATGCTCTTTTTAAATAGTATATAATTTGACCTTGTTTTTCATCCATTCATACATTCTATGTCCTTTGACTGGAGAGTTTAAATCATTTATATTTGAAGTAATTGATGATAGGAAAGAACCTTACATTGTCATTTTGTTTATTGTTTTCTGTATGTTGTATAATTATGTTGTCCCTCTTTTCCTCTCACTGCCTTTCTCTGTGGTTTATTTTTATGCAATGAAAGACCTTGAGTCCTTTCTCATTTTCTTTTGTGCATTTTCTACAGGTATTTTCTTTACAGTTACCATACAGATTATATAAAACATATTATAACTAAAATAATCAATTTTAAACTGATAACAAATTAACTACAGTGACATAATAACTCTACTTCTTTAAGTCTTCACCACTCCTTTGTTATCAATGTCAAAAATTGATCTTTTTAAAAATATTTTTAATCTATTAACATATTTCATAAGTATATTTTTATAATTTAAGCTCTATATCTGAATTGGAAATGATTTATGTACCACCATTAAAGGATTCAGTATTTATCTATATATTTCCCTTACCAGGGAGATTTTCATATCCTTTTGTGTTCCTGCCTAGGGTCTTTTATTTTAACTTTAAAGACTTCCTTTAGCAACTCTTGTTAAGGCAAGCCTAGCAGTGATGAGCTCCCTCAGGTTTTATCTGGGAAGTTCCTTATTTTTCCTTCAATTTTGAAGGACAGTTTTCCTCTATTTAGTATTCTTGGTTCTCAAGTGTTGCTGTTTTTTTTTTTTCTTTCAGCTCTTTGACTGTATCATCCTCCTCCCTCTGGCTTGTAATGTTTCTGCTGCAAAATCCTCTAATAATTTTATGAAAGAACCTCTGTATATACCAAGACTTTTTTTTATCATGATGCTTTCAAGATTCTTTATCTTTGTTTGTGCGTCTCGTATATTTATCCTCCTGAGTCAACTTACCTATGCTGTATCACACCTGCTGCTCAGTTGTGTCCAACAATTTGCAATCCTATGGATGACAGCCCACCAGGATCCTCTGTCCATGATATTTCCCAGGCAAAAATACTGGAGAGGGTTGCCATTTCCTCCTCTGAGGTCCTTCAAGAGCCAGAGATCGAACCCATGTATTTTGTATCTCTTACATTGACAGATGGATTCTTTACCGCTGGGCCACCTAGGAAGCCCCATGGGTAAACTGGAAAATGAAACTCCTGGACTTGCAAACCCAAGAGCAAAACCATAGCTTCCTAATCAGTTTATTTCCCAGGAAGCCCTCTCTTAACTATAAATTGTGAGCTCCTTGGGAGTGTCTTTCTTCCTTTTTAGCTGACCTAGTTACTGCTCAGTCATAATTTGTTACATAATTGAAAGAGTAAATGGCAAGCCAGCATGTTTAAATGATTGTTCTCTAGTCCAACTCAGCAATATGGATCATATTTGGAGGATTTTGAGTTTTTCTTTTTCTGAAAGATGAATCATTTGAAACAAAAAGAATGTAATAGAACAACATGACTATTAATCTCTAGTGTCTTAGAAACATCTTTATTAACATTTTGTTTTCTTGATGAATACAATTCTCAGAAAAATTATTCAGAATTGTATAATACTGTTGCCCTGATACATTATTCTCGAAAGGGGACACTGACTCAGAATATGGCTTTAGCTATTCTAGGGTATGATGGCATTGTCTCAGAGTTCTGTGAACTCTGACCTCCCCTGGGTTGTTTGGTAGGGTCTTGGACTTAGAAGTTAGGTCCACCTGGGTGTAGATGCTCCCCTACGTTTTCATGTGGGTGTTGAATGATTTATATTTTTTAATCCATTTTTTTCCCATTTTTATCCTACACAAATAATATTGGTTGTCAACTATTTGTCCAATATATGTCTTCCAAGGTGCTTATCTTGGTTCTTTAATATATTTCAAAGTAATATCAGTAATATCTGTCTTTAAGTAGATAAAATTACCCACTTACTAAGTAAATTTCTTTAGATATCATGACCAAAGACAAGAGAATTTCTTATTTAGCTTTTAAAACTCATAATAGAAATAATGGTTTATTGATGATTTAATCTACTTCATATTCATAATCTTCAATACAAAACCATTATTAGCTAGAATTGTGAATGGATTTCCCAACTCCAGAAACAAATTAGTGTACATTTAGAAATCTTGGTCAGTTTGGATTAAATGAAATTTGTAGGTCAGTCTATCTAAATTTCTATGGTTTAATTAGTTTCTGCAAGGAAAGTTTCTGAATTAATCACAAGTGCAAAATTCATGCTTTTTGCACTCTTACTAATCAGGTTAGGATTTCTCTTCTACAAATGTAAACACAGAAAGTCCAACAGTTTTGCTAGAGGCATGTTACAAGGCATAGAAATTAAGTGAAAAGTCATCCTTCATTCTCTTGCTGGACTAAAAAGAGCCTTTTCCCTCAATACTGGGTTTCAGATCATGTGAAAGTTACTGTATTTACAAAGCATATACTTTCTGAGCAACAATGAAGGTCATTTATCAGAGGATCATCGATCAAGTCCACAATGATTCTTCGATTAGTGAAAAGTGGTTTTTGCATGTTATGCTCCAGAGGATTTTATAAATTGTGACAATGCTCCACGTGCTGATTTTTAGTATGAGGTTTGCTACATGATGTGCCAAAGGTGATGGACAATAAAGCAGAGAGCTTAAATTAATTTAGAAAGTTTGTGTTTTTTCTCTAATGGAGAAAATTATGTTACTTTATAAGCCCTTATAAAAGACAGCAGTGGGAAAATTACGTAAAGTTCTTCACTCTTAAAAGTTTTAGAATGCAATCATTTTTTTTTAATTGTAAAATAATGGGTGAAGTTTTGCACTTTTATTTTCTGCTAACCCCAGCCCCTACATACCACAAACCCATTTTGCTCTCTTGCGTGCTCAGTTGCCCAGTCATGTCTGACTCTTAGAGATGCTATGGACTGTATAGCCTGCCAATCTCCTCTGTTCAAGGAGTTTTCCTTGAGGCAAGAATACCGGAGGAGGCTGTCATTTCCTACTCCAGGGGATCTTTCCAACCCAGGGATCAAAGAGTGTCCTGCATTAGTAGGTGGACTCTACACCACTGCACTACCTGAGAAACCCAATCTTGCTCCCAGCAAAATAGCAGAGATTTATTCTGTGGTGGCTATAAGGCTTCATAAGATCAGTCAAAATAATTTCAAGTGAAAATACTCTTCAGTTCCAATATCTATACAACTTCAGACAGCCTATTTCACTCAGTCAAATAATTGTGTGGCAACTAAGAAATGGACTTTCCTGTGGCTGGTGGTAAAGGATCCTCTTGCCAATACAGGAGATGCAGGCTTGATCCATGAGTCAGAAGGATTCCCTGGAGAAGGAAATGGCAACCCACTCTAGTATTCTTGCCTGGGAAATCCCAAGGACAGAGGAACCTGGTGGGCTGTAGTCCATGGGGTCACAAAGAGTTGGACACAACTTAGCGACTAAACAACTAAGAAATGCTGGAATGTGATTCCCTTCTGTTTTCTACAACTTTATGTTTTTGTTCAGTTTTCTGATTTTTCTGGGTTTTTAGCCAATCACTGAATGGAGAAACTGTGCCTAAAATCACCTAGGTATTCGAAAACCAGAGTACTTATTTGTTCATTTTTTGTTCAATCATTGAAAAAATGCTTATTGGACCCTTCTTCAAGCTTGTCACTGTACTAGGTAACATATTTTTTCCCAAAGGCCTCAGGGTGCTCTTCCTAGGAGGTCTCAGCTCCCTCTAACACAAATGGTTCCCTCAGTTTTGCCCAAAGCATGCTTCTCTGGCATTCTCAACACCAGTAAGCACAAGAATAGAAAGATGTAAGGACAGTTGCTGCTCTCTGGTATTGGACTCTCTTATCGCTAATGATACATTGCTTACCCAATTGCCCTTCCAGATCCCAGAACAGAACCCACAATTTAACAAAAAGACAATCCTCAATCTAAAGAAATCTGTGGAGTCCTATGTACTCACTGTCCCCAGTTATCCCATGAAGCCAAGAAAGTGTCCAACAGAAGTTACATCCTCTCCCTTCCCCAGCTTCTAATAGACACTTTCCTAACACCCCAGCTTACATCAGAAACTATACCAACAAACAAATATCTCCCTCCTGCAATGGAACTGCCATTGTTGAGATAACAAACAGAAAGATTAGCTCGGTCACTGTTACCTACCATTATCACTTTACACCCTCTCAAATATCTAGGTCTAGAGCTTGCTAGGGCTCTGATTGGCACTCCCTCTTGAGTATCTAGCTCAACTGCTCACTAGAATTTGGACTTTATCCCAAAGTTCTGTTTGGGTAGCGGATCTGATCTCAGACACTCCAACACTCAATTGGCAATACAGAATAGATGGACCCACGTGGAATCAGCCACGGGACACCCCTGCATGCCTGACACTCAGGCACCTGGGTAACTGGCTCATTTGTCATGGGCTAAGTGGTACACAACTCCTAAGCCAAGTTGGCTGAGGATGGGTCACCTGCATCGCCTTTCTTTTCCACTTATTTGGTGCCAACCAGGACTCAAACTCAGTCCCAGGAATTTAGCATTCATTAGTACCAATCTCCACTAACAAATTCTTCTACAGGATAAGTACAGAGAAGTTTTTGTCACCCAAGGACACAAAACCAGAATTACAACTTCTTCAACTTTCTGCGTGTGGTACTAATTCCCCAACGGGGTTGGTGTACTTCCTTGAAACCAGTCCATTCAGCTGGTACCTGTGTCATTTGCCTGATTCTTGCCAGTTCGTTTCTCCAAGACAGAAGCCTGTTCACCAGTACCCCAAGACATCCTCAGAGACCCTTACATTTAGTAACCTTTATTTGGACAGACTCTATGAGTCCTGATACTGCAATTTACCTAGCTGAAAATGTCTTCATCACCTGGAAACTGTGGCCGACTTCACCCACTAATTCTAACTTCTTAGATGATGATGATATGAGTGATGTGGGGTCACCAGCTTTCAACGTGTCAGATACTATACTAAAACCTTTGCATTTAGTATGTAATTTAATGATCACAAAAATTCTATGATGTGAACATTGTCATCTTTGGTTTATGAATGAAGCCCAGAAACTTTAATCCACTTGCCCAAGTTCTGTTACTAGAAACTAGATTCAAATTCACTGTAGCTTACTCCGAAATCTATATTCTGCCCTTTAGAAAATATTGTGATATAGGGTTCCATTTAAAGGATCAGCCTGTCTGATTTAGACGACCCATCACCCTGATTCCCCTGGGACTACCCTGGTTTTAACTGAGATGCGCCTCTTTTCTCCAAGGAAACACCTCAGTCTTGGAAAAGTCAGTACTGTGGGCCCCTAGCCTGTTAGAAACCTTAATCCTGGCTCCTCTTGTCTTTGTGGTGCAGGACGGCCAGGCCTGCAGTAAACTTGAGGTAGCCGTAGACACGCGAAGGTCAAAGTGACCCTTTCCTGGTGTAACCTAGGAGAGGTTAGAGGCTCCCAGCACTCTGACCTCAAGAGTTACTCAATTCTGAGACTGTTTTCAGCTGTCTTGGTAAGGAACTAGAGGAGCATAGGTGAAAATGTCCCTAACTCACGTATTTTTAACTTTGTCCTATTGATTTGCTTCTCAGTAGTGAACAGAAGAGACGACAATCTTCAACTGAGCCTAAGTTGTCGCTATGCTACCAGCGGAGCCACCTACAACTTCAGAGCCTCCATGCTCTGGGGTGGTTTCTGGTTGGACTCCTCCTCAGGTGGGCAGCAAGGCCCATTTACCATGAGCTGCTGAAGCTTAGAGTTTCAAGACCCTGCATGTGCATGAGTCCTTTCAAAGTCCCTGAGAAAGGTTTCATTAATGTATTACATGATGGGATGCTTTTTAATAACATTTTTCAAAAGTCAGACCTTTTAACCTGACTTGATTAAGACGGGTGTCTCTTTCCATTCCTAGGACTCCTCCGTACATTTTACCTTTGACCATGGCTTTAGCATGGCTATGACTATACCCTGACCATATTTTAGGATTTGGCTAAGGAAGAGGTAAGCCGGGGGTATGCCATATTGAATGAAATAGAGAAAGATGTTTTAGAAGATTTCAGTAAAATACATGGAAATTAGAGATGATTGATTTGACTTTATATTTTGTCTGTTTTAAATTTACCTATTAAATATGCTTTTTAAGCTCAGATTAAAAATTAATGGAGTAGGAAACAGAATAAAAAATACATACAAGGAAATTAAGACAATGTTTCTATAACAAGAAACGAATTTCAGCACAACAAAAACTCACATAATACTGAAGTCAGTAGCTCTTTACATAAGGGGATCATTTCCAAATAGAAATAATGAATAGGCACTTGGTTTATTTAAGAATTCAATTAATGAAAAGAAGTAAATCATATTAATACATTTGAAGAAAATATTTAAATTACCTTCTGGTTTAATCAAGATGAACAAGGAGAAAGATAATAAAATACTCAAAATTCTACAGTACAACAAAAATACCAATGACAAACCAGTTAATGCCAGTTGTTAATTCAAAGACCACTTGAAAGTAGTCATTGCACAAGAAAACTTGAAATGATCTGAAATGAGATAGCTAATACATGAAAAAAAATTTTTTTGATAGAGATTTTCACAATTTTGACAAGCATCCAAAATGCCTATATGAAATTATTAATCCAAATTACAAATCTAAAGTATTTTCAAAATTACCAACAAAAGAATACAAATTCTACTCAACCATGTTAAAAGAAATAATAAATTTTCAATGTTTAGAAATTTACATAATTGCTGTCATTTTGAAATGGTAGAGTATACAGGAAAAAAAAATGTTATAAAAAAGTTATGGAAGTGGGATTTCCCTGGTGGTCCAGAGGTTAAGACTGTGTTTCCAATGCAGGTGGCATAGAGTCAGTCCCTGGCTGAGGAAAACTAAGATCCCATAGGCCATGAAACATGGCCAAAAAAAAAAAAAAAATTGTGGAAGTAAATACAGAGGTTTAATTGACTAAAAATAGTGTTATTTGTCTAAGCTTGTGAGTGTTTATAATATTTGTCAGTTTTATCACATTTTTAAACTGTTTAATTTTTTTTCTAATACGAATAAATACTTATTTTTGTACCTAATGTCATAATCTTTTTTTCTGGATTTGAGAGATCACTTCCCATAGTTTAAACTCCAGTTCCCACAGAGCCTAGACCTACTTTCTTATTATTTACAATGCCTAAGGGCAGTAGATTTCAATCAACCAGGCCAGCCTAGGTTATTTCTGTATGCAGAGTCAGACTCCATCTTATATAAATAGAACTTCCTCTTCTTTCTTCAGGCATTAGTCTGAGAATTGAAACTGCTCAGAATGTTCCCATTTTAAGCACAGAAGATGGTGATTTTCCAAAGCAACATTTTAGAAGTATCCTTGTTAGGATACAAAAGGGTCCACAACTGCTACTTCCCCCAGTACATTCTAGAATCTGTTTTTAAAGTTTTTTGCTAAATGCTACAGAACCCTAGTAGATGTTCAATCATGTATTAATTTATTTGCCTGCAGTTAGAAGATTTAACAGCAAGTCAATGCTCCGTGTACCCCAAATCGTCTCGAGATGAGAGCAGTCATGTTTTATAAATTTAATCACAGTGACAGCAGAATCAACTGGCTTGCTTTGTTTATTGTCACTACATTATTATAGTAGATCCAGCCAGCAGCATTAGAACTGGGAAAATCCTAAACATGATATATCAAATATACCTAAGGGGACTATGCTATCCTATCCACCTCAGACCATCTGGTCCCTTCACTTAACCCAGATTCTATCATTTATCTATTGCATTGAGGAGTCTGGCAAAACTAAACTCTATTATATAAGAATTTGAGGTGAATTGAATTCACCATAAATCAGTTTATTTAAAATAACATCAACCTTTAGGGGACTATTTAGTTACTTACTAATGCGAACAATCAAGTTTATCTGAAACATCTTACCTTATTTATTAAAAACAGTCCAGATCCTATGACAGTGATGTTTGCTCAAATTATGATTTATAATCCTGATTTTACCTCAAAAATATAGCTTATGATTTCAGAATGGCAGAGCAGTAGAATGAAAAGTGTACAACAGCCACACCTGGAGGTGACAGACTGAATCCCTGAAAATAAATGTTTTAGCACACAAAATTTGTAGCAGGAAAAAAAAAATAATAATACAAACTGGTATGTAAAAACAGCATAATAATAGTGATCTTATGAGGTTATTGAGAAAAATGTACATCAGAGACACCAATAAATGGGAAATTTATTATTTATTCATTAACTCTGCTCTAATAAATGTTATACAATGCTTTTTAAAAATGAGTGATGTCTATATTCTTTGCAAAATATCTTCCATTGTTCATTATACTTTGTTTGCCAATGTACAATCCTTACATAATTAGGCGCAAAATTTGGGAGGCAGGGAGGATCTTTCAAAATATATCTGTCAGGGAGGAATCTCAATCTTTAGGAGAAAGGGAGGGAACAAACAACGTGCTACCATTCCATAGACATCAAATGTAGATGAGACAGTTTACCACCCACAGCAGAGCACACAGCAGGGACATTAGCACAGTGGTGCCGGGTCCTGGGCCCCCAGTCCGTGGGCAACCCCATGGGCCCAGATGGAGGCCTACAGCCAAGGGAGAGCGATGCTTGAGCGAGCAGCAGTTCCCTTCCACGAGGGAAGGAGGCCACGGGTCATCTGGACCGCCTTAGCGGCCCGTGTGTCTACCTAAGAAGAGTGCTCAGGGTCGGAACGTGGATAAACACTGCAGCTTATACACAGGGCAAGAGTATTCAGGGACACTTGCTTTGTGGATTGTTATTGGACTTGTGTGTTTTTGTCTTATCTGTTAGCACATCCCCCTGTGGCTGAGTAAAAGATGGAGGCAGAAACTAAAGGGGCAGGTGGGGGATGTGTATTTGGGAAAGAATAACACAATAGCCAAAATGAAGTGGTTGGTTTGTACAAGAGCAGTTTATATTATACTATACCAGTGTGAAATATTGCACTAAATTGTAAAATCTTAACTTTTAGACACGTAGAAAAAGAAGTAGATTCTGCATCATCTCATAAGCTGTAATTTGTGTAAACAGGATACATGTTCTAGATTTTGAAAGAGTTAAGATCACTGAATCAGAATCAAATCATGTAAACAATAGCATACTCAGCTAGTGTTTAACCTCAAAGGAATATTGTTGATTCTTGAAAATAACACTGTCAGGGAAAGCAACTGGCAGGAGTCGTGAGTGTCCCTGAGTATTCTTACCAAAGCATTAGCAGTTTTAAAAAAAGTAGAATCCAAAATCAGACAAAACTATTACAAAGAAATCAAATTACACATCAATATAACTGATGAACAATAGGCATAAAAAATCTCAACAAAATACTAGCAAACAGAATCCAACAACACATTTAGAGGATCATACACCACGATCAAGTGAGATGTACCATAGGAATGCAAGGATTCTTCGGTATAACACAAATCAATCAGTATGATACAGCGTATTAACAAATTAAAAAATAAAAATGATCATCTAAGTAGATGCATAAAAAACTTTTCACAAAATTCAACACCCATTTATGATTAAAAAAAAAAAAACTCTCCAGAGTGAGCATGAGAGGAAACTATCACAACATAATAAAGGCCGTATATGGCAAACCAAATTAGAGATATCATGCAAAGATGAATAGTTCATGCAAAGGGGAATAACTCACGCAAAGATGGAGAAAATAAATGACAGAAATGGTAAGGACCTAATAGAAGGAGAAGGGATTAAGACGAGGTGGTAAGAATACACATAAGAATTATACAAAAAAGACATTAATGACCCGGATAACCACCATGGTGTGGTCATTAACCTAGAGCCAGACAGCCTGGAGTGTGAAGTCAAGCATTACCAAGGACAAAGCTAGCGGAGGTGATCAATTTCCAGCTGAGCGAGTTCAAGTCCTAAATGAAGATGCTGTTAAAGTGCTGCATTCAATATGCCAGCAAATTTGGAAAACTAGCAGTGGCCACAGGACTGGAAATGGTCAGTTTTCATTCCAGTTCCAAGAAGGACAATGCCAAAGAATGTTCACACTACCACATGATTACACTCATTTCACATGCTAGCAAAGTAGTGGTCAAAATCCTTCAAGCTAGGCTTCCATGGTACAGAAATTCCTGAAGTACAAGTTTGGTTTAGAAAAGACAGAGGAACAAGAGATCAAATTTCCAACATTCGTTGGATCATAGAAAATGCAAGGGAATTTCAGAAAAACATCTACTTCTGCTTCTTTGACAACTACTAAAGTCTTTGACTGTGTGGATCACAACAGACTGTGGAAAATTCTTAAAGAGATGGAAATACCAGACCACCTTACCTGCCTCCTGCAAAACCTGTATGCAGGTCAAGAAGCAACAGAACCAGACGTGGGACAATGGATTGGTTCAAAATTTGGAAAGCAGTACATCAAGGCTGTATATTGCCAACCTGCTTATTTACTTTATAGGCAGAGTTGTTGTTATTCAGTCACTAAGTTGTGTCTGACTCTTTGCAACCCCATGAACTGTAGCATGTGAGACCTTCCTGTCTCTCACTATCTCACAAAGCTTGCCCAAGTTCACGTCCGTTGAATCAGTAATGCTATACAATCATCTCATTGTCTGCCACCCTCTTCTAATGCTAGTCATCTTGTGAATAAAATACTTAAGAACAAATTTACCTCAAGAAACAAAAGACCTGTATAGAGAAAACTATAAAACACTGATGAAAGAAATCAAAAAAAGGTAGAAATATAGATCCATAGAACAAAATAGAAAGTTCAGAGATAAATCCATGCACCTATGGATAACTTACCTTTGACAAAGAGGCAAAACTATACAATGGATAAAAGATAGTCTATTCAACAGTGGTGCTGGGAAAACTGGTCAATTATGTGGAAAGAATGAAACTAGAACACTTTCTAACATCATATGTTGTTGTTCTTTAGTCACTCAGTGGTGTCTGAATTTTTGTGATCCCATGGACTGCAGCATGACTGGCTTCCAAACTCATGTCCATTGAGTTGGTGATGCCATCCCACCATCTCATTCTCTGTCATCCCACCATCTCATTCTCTGTCATTCCCTTCTCCTCTTGGCTTCAATCTTTCCCAGGATCAGGGTCTTTTCCAATGAGTCGGCTGTTCGAGTCAGGTGGCCAGAGTATTGGAGCTTCAGGTTCAGCATCAGTCCTTCCAATGAACACCCAAGACTGATCTCCTCTAGGATGGACTGGTTGGATCTCCTTGCAGTCCAAGGGACTCTCAAGAGTCTTCTCCAACACCACAGTTCAAAAGTATCAATTGTTTGGCGGCTCAGCCTTCTTTATGGTCCAATTCTCACATGCATACATGACTACTGGAAAAACCATAGCTTTGACTAGATGGACCTTTGTTGGCAAAGTAATGTCTCTGCTTTTTAATATGCTGTTTGGGTTTGTCCTAGCTTTTCTTCTAAGAAGCAAGAGTCTTTTAATTTCATGGCTGCACTCACAATCTGCAGTGATATTTGAGCCCAAGAAAATAAAGTCTGTCACTGTTTCCATTGTTTTCCCATCTATTTGCCATGAAGTGATGGAACTGAATGCCATGAACTTAGTTTGGTGAATGCTGAGTTTTAAGCCAGCTTTTTCACTCTCTTTCACCTTCATCAAGAGTCTCTTCAGTTCCTCTTCATTTTCTGCCATATGGGTGGTGTCATCTGCACATCTGAGGTTATTGATATTTTTCCCAGCCATCTTGATTCCAGCTTGTGCTTCATCCAGCCTGACATTTCTCATGATGTACTCTGCATACAAGTTAAATAAGCAGGATGACAATATACAATCTTGACATAATTCTTTCTCAATTTTGATAGAGTCCGCTGTTCCATATCCAGTTCTAACTGTTGTTTCTTGGCCTGCATACAAGTTTCTCAGAAGGAAGGTAGGGTGGTCTGGTATTTCCATCTCTTTAAGAGTTTTCCACAGTTTTTTGTGATCCACACAGTCAAAGGCTTTAGCATAGTCAATGAAGCAAAAGTAGTTGTTTCTCTGGAATTCTCTTGCTTTTTCAATGATCCAACGGATGTTGGCAATTTGATCCCTGCGTCCTCTGTCTTTTCTAAATGCAGCTTGACCATCCAGAAGTTCTCAGTTCACATACTGTTGAAGCCTAGCTTGGAGAATTTTGAGCATGTTTTGATAGCATGTTTAATGAGTGTAATTGTGCAGTAGTTTGAACATTCTTTGGCATTGCCTTTCTTTGGGATTGGAATGAAAACTGACCTTCTCCAGGCTGTGCCCACTGCTGAATTTTCCATGTTTGCTGGCATATTGAGTGCAACACTTTAACAGTATCATCTCTTAGGATTTGAAATCACTCAGCTGGAATTCTATCACACTCATTAGCTTTGTTTGTAGTGATGCTTCCTAAGGCCCACTTGGCTTCATACTCCAGGATGTCTGGCTTTAGATGAGTGACCACACCATCGTAGTTATTCTGGGCCATTAAGATCTTTTTTGTACAGTTCTTCCATGTATTCTTCCCACCTCTTCTTAATATCTTCAGCTTCTGCTAAGTGTGTACAATTTCTGTCCTTTTGTACTGATTTTGCATGAAATGTTCCCTTGGCATCTCTAATTTTCTTGAAGATCTCTAGTCTTTCCCATTATATTGTTTTCCTTTATTTCTTTGCACTATTTACTTAAGAAGACTTTCTTATCTTTCCTTGCTATTCTTTGGAACTCTGCATTCAAATGGGTATATCTTTCCTTTTCTCCTTTGCCTTTTGCATACACAAAAATAAATTCAAAATGGATTATAGACCTAAACATAAGGACATAAACTATAAAACTCTTAGGGGAAAACATAAGCAAAACACTCTCTGACATCCTCACAGGAAGATCCTATATGGCCCACCTCCCAGAGAAGTGGAAATAAAAACAAAAATAAACAAATATGACCTAATTAAACTAAAAGATTTTGCACAACTAAGGAAACTATAAGCAAGGTGAAAAAGACAGCCTTCAGGATGAGAGAAAATAATAGCAAATGAGATAACTGACAATCTCCAAAATATATAAGCATCTTATGTGCTCATTAGCAGAAAAATGAACAACCCAGTCAAAAAGTGGGCAAAAGACCTAAACAGACATTTCTCCAAAGACATACAGATGGCTAATAAACACATGAAAAAATGTTCAACATCACTCATTACTAGAGAAATGCAAATCAAAACCACAATGAGGTATCATCTCACTCTGATCAGAATGGCCATCATCAAAAAGTCTACAAACAATAAATGCTGGAGAGGGTGTGGAGAAAAGGGAGCCCTCTTACATCTGTTGGTGGGAATGAAAACTGGTATAGCCACTATGGAGAACAGTGTGGAGATCCTTAAAAACCTGGAAGTAGAACTGTTTATGACCCAGCAATCACACTGCTGGGCATACACCCTGAGGAAATCAGAAATGAGAGACAGATGTACCCCAAAGTTCATTTCAGCACTGCTTACAATAGTTAGGACATGGAAGCAACCTAGCCGTCCATTGGCAGAGGAATAGGTAAGGGAGTTGTGGTACATATACACGATAGAATATTACACCATTTTTAAAACAGAACACATGAGTCAGTTCTAATGAGGTGGATAAACCTGAAGCCTATAATACAGAGTGAAGTAACTCAGAAAGAGAAAGACAAACACTGTATACTAATGCATATATATGGAATCTAGAAAGACAGTGCCAAATGCCTACATTAAGGGCAGCAAAGGAGACACAGAGATAAAAAACAGGCTTCTGGACTCAGTAGGAAAAGGTGAGGATGGGATGATTTGAAAAAATAGCATTGAAACATGTGCATTACCATATGTAGAATAGATGACCAGTGCAGTTTTGATGCATGAAGCAGGGTGCCCAAAACCGGTGCTCTGGGACCACCCAGAGGGATGGGGTGGAGAGGGAGGTGGGAGGGGGGTTCAAGATGGGGGAGACACGTGTATACCTACGGTCGATTCATGTTCATACACTGCAAAAAACCATCACAATATTATAAAGTAATCATCCTCTAATTAAAAGAAATTAATTAATTAAAAAAAATAAGGAATCCAAATTGGAAAAGAAGCAAAACTTTTTGCAGGTGACATACATAGAAAATCCTAAAGATGCTATCAGAAAACTTCTATAGATAATCAATGGATTTGGTAAAGTTGAAAATTAAAAGAAGTGAAAGTTAGTTACTCAGTTGTGTCCGACTCTTTGCAACCCTATGGACTGTAGCCCACCAGGCTGCTCTGTCCACGGGGATTCTCTAGGCAAGAATACTGGAGTGGGTGGCCATGCCCTCGTCCAGGGAATCTTCCTCATCCAGGGAATCTTCCTCACCCAGGAAATGAAACCCATGTCTCCTGCATTGCAGGAGGATTCTTTACCATCTGAGCCACCAGGGAAGCCTGGTAAAGCTGAAGAAAACAAAATTAATGCACAAAAATCTCTCGCATTCTTATACATTAATAAGGAAATATCAGATAGAGAAATTAAGGAAATAATCACATTTACCATTGCAACGAAATGAATAAAATACCTAGGATAAACCTACCTAAGGAAGCAAAAGATCTGTTCTCATTAAACTATAAGACAGTGATGAAAGAAATCAAATATGACCAAACAGAAAGATATATCATACTCTCGGATTGGAAGATTCAATATTGTGAAAATGACTGTACTACCCAAATCATTCTACAGATTCAATGCAATTGCTATCAAATTACCAATGGCATTTTTCACAGAATTAGAACAAGAAAATTTTACAATTTGTATGAAAATACAACAGCCCCGAATAGCTGATGCAATCTTGAGAAAGAAATACGGGGCTGGAGCAATCAGGCTCTCTGACTCCAGAGAGTACTACAAACTACTGTAATTAAGACTGTATGGCACTGGCACAGAAACAGAAATATAGACCAATGGAACAAGATAGGAAGTCCAATATAAGCCCGGGCACCTGTGGGCACCTATGACAAAGCAGGCAAAGATACACAAAGGAGAAAATAGAGCCCCTTCATGAGTGGTACTGGGAAAACTGTACAGGTATATGTGAAAGAATGAAATTAGGACACTCCCTAACATCATACATAAAATAGACTCAAAATATATTAAAGATCTATATGTAAGTTGACACAGTAAAACTCTTAAAGAAAAACATAGGAAGGTTATTCTTTGACATAAACCACAGCAAAATCTTTTCTGACCCACCTCCTAGAGTAATGAAAATAAAAACAAAAGTACACAAATGAGACCTAATTAAATTTTAAAGCTTTTGCACAGCAAAGAAAACTATAAACCAGATGAAAGGAGAACCCTCAGAATGGGAGAAAATAATTGCAAATGAGGCAACTGACAAAGGGTTAATCTCCAAAATAAATAAGCAACTCATACAGCTCAGTGTCACATGAACAAACAACCCAATCAAAGAAAAAAGGGCAGAAGACCTAAGACATCTCTCCAAATAAGACACACAGGTGGCCAACAAACACATGAAAAGATGCTCAACATCACTAATTATTAGAGAAATACAAATAAAAACTACAATGAGGTACTACCTCACACCAGTGAGAACGCTGCTGCTGCTGTTAAATCGCTTCAGTTGTGTCCAACTCTGTGCGACCCCATAGACAGCAGCCCACCAGGCTCCCCCATCCCTGGGATTCTCCAGGCAAGAACACTGGAATGGGTTGCCGTTTCCTTCTCCAGTGCAGGAAAGTGAAAAGTGAAAGTGAAGTCGCTCAGCCGTGTCTGACTCTTAGCGACCGCATGGACTGCAGCCCACCAGGCTCCTCTGTCCATGGGATTTTCCAGGCAAGAGTGCTGGAGTGGGGTGCCATCGCCTTCTCCCCAGTGAGAGTGACCATCGCCAAAAAGTCTACAAACAAATGCTGGAGAGGGTGTGGAGAAAAGGGAACCCTCTTGTACTGTTGGTGGGGATGCAAACTGAGGCAGCCATTGTGGAGAAGAGCATGGAAGTTCCTTAGAAAGCTAAAAATATAATTACCACGACTGAGCAATCTCATATATAGCCTGAGAAAGCAATAATTCAAAAGGATACATATATTTGTTTTGCCAAAAGTGTTTACTTCCGTCTCAGGTTCAAAGGATTTGTTAACAAGTTAAGCCACTTGCTATACGCCAATAAATAATACAAATATTTACTAGAGAACTATCTAGTCTACTTTCAATGTAGTACATTAAAAGAAAACAAGAAATAGAAACATCGGAAGAGAGCAATAGTATATACATCACCAAATTGAATTTGCCAACATCCAGACTTAACAATGCTGGGAAGTCCCACGTGAAGAGTTCCAATTGGGAGAAGGCCCCAGGCATTGCGTCCATTCCATGGGTGAGATCGGACTGCTGTCTCATGGGCCCCCACTTATAATCCCCAGGCCGCAAACCAGTATCATTATTAGTTTGTGAGCAAAACTGCAGTTCTGGTATCATGTTAATTTTTTATAATGCTGTTGGCTTTGTTCTGCAGATCTTGGAATGTTGCTAAGTCCAGGGAGTGGTTGGCCAGACCTCCTCCAGTGAGTGAAAGTCGTTCAGTTGTGTCCTTCTCTTTGCGACCCCTTGGACTATATCCTCCAGGCCAGAATACTGGAATGGGTAGCCTTTCCTGTCTCCAGGGGATTTTCCCAACCCAGAGATCAAACCCAGGTCTCCCGCATTGCAGGTGGATTCTTTACCAGCTGAGGCACAAGGGAAAACCTCCTCCAGGGACGTAACAAATTCCAAGATCCACTTCCTATCTATCTATTGTATTTCTCTTCCAAAACTCACAGCAGGTGTGGCTGACACAGACACAGCAGTAGTCAGGGCAGTGTCCAGGGAGGTCAGAAGCAAAATCAGAGGCCCGCTCTGCTCCTTTGCCTCTGAAGCCTGAACGAGACTACTTCTCTTTTATTTCCCTAACAGTACCCCAGTGTTCACTGAAGCATATTTACAATAGCCAGGACAAGGAAATGACCCAAATGTCCACTGACAGAGAAGATAAAGAAGCTGTGGTGCATATGTACAATGGGCAATTAGTCGCTGAAAGGAACCAACTAGGGTCATTTGTGCAGACATGTGTGGACGTAGTGTCTGTCATATCAAGTGAAGTAAGTCAGAAAGAGGAAAACAAATATCATATATGAATCCATATATGTGGGATCTAGAAAATGGTACAGATGAGTCTATGTCCAGGGCAGGAATAGAGAGGCAAATTTAGAGAAGAGGCGTATGGACACATGGGCTCAAACTGGGGAGGCCGAATTAGATTAGGATTGGAAAGGAGAGGGTGGGACAGCCTGGGAGAGTTGGATTGACATATACACACTACAACGTGTCAAATAACTATGGTAACCTGCTATAAACACACAAAGTTCAGCTCTGTTCTCTGTGATGACCTAGCTGGGTGGGATGGGGGTGGGGGTGGGAGGGAGGTCCAAGAAGAGGGGAATATATGTATACCTATAGCTGATTCACTCCATTGTATAGCAGAAACAAATTACATTATATAATTGTGAAGCAGTTACATTCCAACAAAAAATGGAAAAAATCAAGCCATTGATTTTAGATCCTCTCATTGTCTTTTCACCTTAGTAAATTGTTGGCGAAGATACCATAAGACTCAGAACCATTTTTAACTTCTACAAAGCAAAAGATGAAAGAGTAAGATTATGATAAATATCATTTAACACCATAGATTTTCAAAAGATCAACTGCATGATATGATGTTAAATATAGTTGAATGTGGTCCCACATCTCTGCGCTGCTTTGCCAAGCTTCCGTCGGATGTGATTTGCAACAAGCAACATATTAAACCTCCATAAATAGTCATTATAATGTAAACACTGAACACGCCTTATTATAGAAGTGAAAGCAGCCTCTCCAAAATATATAAAACAGAAAACAAATCCTTGAATTTCATCTCAGGGCAGAAGGTGGATTTGAATTTGGAGACATGCCAAATGGTAATTTTGGGCACAAATATTTCAGACAAAGCTGATGTATTATGAGTAATAACAGCATATGTTAGTTTCTAAGTCAGTTTGCATATGTCACAGGAAGAACACCCAATTAGTATATGAGGCCATTTACACTTCAACAAACATATTAACAGTAAAAAATAACAGAGTAGGTATAATCGAATTATACCTTCTATTTTAAATATACATAAAAATTTGATGCAAAAGCATCAATACAGGGAAATATAGGATCTTGAATTAAATCATCAGATTGACTTCTTTTCTTTCTTTCTTCTTTTTCTTATTGTTTTATTTTCACATAGCTAGTTGCTATGGCTCTTGACAGTTCCCCTTTATCTAACTAAGCCTTGGAGGGTTAAAGAAGACAGTTGGCCTTTATGGTTTTCTGTGTCTGAATGTGCATGTCCCAAGGAGAGAAGGAGCTATGCAAGAAGTTATTAAGCCCCAGTGAGTGAGCTTGTATGTGGACGGTCTGACTTATGCTCAGTGAAACAGATGGCATGTCCCAGAATTCGCTGAGCTGCCTCAGGCTTTTGCTGGTGTCAACCCTGTGGTAAATGGGTTTTCATAATGAATTTACTGTTAATTTTCACACACACACACAAACCATTAGAATCACATTAAAGGGCTGACTAAATGCCATCAAGACTCTAAGCATGACTGTCTATTGTTCAATTGGAAGAAGCTCTGAAGAATCCAGAATCTCAAATCAATCATTTACGACAGTTCGCAGAGAGGAGCAGGCATCCCTGTGCTTGAAGAGGGACAAATCAGGGGGCGTTCCCAAATCCCACTCACAAGACCAAGGCTCCTAATTTTTGTCAGATAATCAGAGTTATGATTATTCCTCTCAGTACCAAATATAGGGTATCTGATCAAACTAACTCGATTTTAAATTTTTTATTTAGTCTTTTCTCTTTAAAAATAGGTTTTAATAAATAAATAAAGCAAAACTCTTCGGTTAAAGTAAAAGTGTAAATGTTTTTGAGAAACAAATATTCCAAAGAGACTACCAACTATGCGCAGAATATCCTAGAGGGTATGATAGCTTAAGATAGATACTCTGAAGGTAAGCACAAAAAGCAAGAGGGAGAGTCGTGGAGACTGACAGACAGACAGACAGACAGACAGACAGACAGACAAGAGGATTATCAAAAGGAGACATTCAAAGTGAGATTGAGGCAGGAGAGAGACGGGCTCCAGGCTAGGTACTTACAACTGGCCTCCTGTTCACGTCTCCTAGGGTGAGAAGATGAGCTCCAGGCAGGACATTTATCACCAGCCCTCCGTTTACATTTCCGGAGGCAAAAGACAAAGGACTCCAGGACGTCGTGTTTAGGACTGATCTCCTGCCTATGTTTTGAGATCTGTGCTGTGCTTAGTCGCTCAGTCATGTCCAGTTCTTTGAGACCTCATGGGCTGTAGCCTGCCAGGCTCCTCTGTCCACGGAGATTCTCCAAGCAAGCCCACTCTGATATAAAAACCATCAATACTAATGGGGTAAGTGACCAGACATTGGGCATTTTTATGGCAAGGACAGAGTGGAACTAAACCCTGTTGAAAGATCAAGAAGTCACACACTCCCCATCTTTAGTGCAAAGGGGACACTATGCATGCACAAAATGGGGTCAAAAAGGCAGGGGATGCCAGACATACACATTTTGCCATCCTCTGCCGTAAGTCTCCACAGTGGGATTCATCTTAACTGAGGGGTGCAGCACGCCCTGGGGAGGGTCCAGAGGCAGATTAGCCACAGGGGTCAAAACAAAATGACTGGTCAGAAAGAAGACAAAGACCCGGAAGACTGCTCCTTTTTGTCGGGGGAGTGTGTAGTTTCCTCGGTTCTGTCTCATCGTGGCAAAAATTTGAAGTGACGGCCAGACCAGTGTTACAGCTCCGTGTTAGAGCTCAGTTTTATTTAGAAAGTAAAGGAAAATATACCCTCGAGGCATAAGGGCATGCTCACCCAAAAGACACAAAGAGAAGAAAGGCCCCTAACGCAATTCTGGCTCCTCTTTTTATATGTTTTTTCCTCCTCCCCCTGGGTCTGCCCTGTGTAAACTGGGCTAGCCAGGAGTACTGTTTGTTTTACCTGAGGTCCTCATTCCAGTCCTCGGACCTTCCTTTGTTCTATTTTCGAGGGTTTTTCCCTTCCTTGTCTTTTAGCCACTGCCATTCTGGCCTCCTTTTTCCTATTCCAACTACCTAAGACTTTTAAAGGATTTAAACTCCCCAAAGGTGCCTTTCTCTCTGAGTTCCGTGCATCTTTCCACACGCAGTTTTCTTTTCCAATAAATTTTACTTTTCTCTTTACCTTCGACCTCCTCACCTGAATTCTTTCTTGACAAAGCAGGCATAAATGAGGGACTCAGGCCCTCACAGCTGGTCTCTGTGGGCCAGTGGTTAGGACTTCCAGTCTGGGAACTAAGATCCTACTTCTAGCCACTGCTTACTGCTGCATATGACCCAAATCAAGAAAAACTGTTTTCAGAAAATAGCAAACCTACTAGGACTGCTAAAAATAACAGCTACAATTAATTCTGTTGATTGAGCACCCATTATATTCCAAGCACTATACTAGATAGTTTTCATGCGTTATCTTGTTTCTTTCTCATAAAAATGTCAAGAATAAAAGCTAAAAGCATTTGTAAATACTTCCTTCATGCCAGGTTCTGTTCTCACCCCCACACTGTCACCCTCAAGCCATGCTACTGTCCTTTCAGCATTTAACACTTGTGCTCTTTCCTACCGCTGAGTTTTCCTGTTGGAGAGTCATCTTGTGTCAGCTTCACCCACCCTAGACTTATTTTTTTGTTGTTGGGGTGGGGGTATCTCCTGCTTCTCCATAAATTTTCACTTAGAATCATCTCCTCTGAGAAGTGCTAGGTTTGTGACTGTCTCAGTCAATTGCTCCTCTCTCCTCCTCCTTCCAAGCTGTGTTCTTCTCTAGCGTGGTGGTAACTTGAGTTCCTCAAGGCACTTTCCAGTTTATTTATTTCTGTCTCTTCTTTACTATAATAAAGTAAAGGTCAGGTTCCAGCTCCTTCTCAGTCCCCAATCAATACACAACACATAACAAGGAACCTGGCCCATGACTGGTGTGCTTAATAACCATTCATTAGATGAAAAAACGTTCTGAATGCCTTGCATTAATTCTCCCATTTAATGAATGGTCTTCCTGTGAGCTGACTGAGGACAACGTGCTGTTGGTCACACAGCTAATAAATGCCTATGGTAAGATCCAAAGCCAGCCAGTTCTGTAGGCCTTCAGACCTGGACCTTATCCATTATATGCCCATTTGACAAACTCACAGATTCACAGCATCAGTTTGGCATAGATATTTAGAATTGTTTGTGTTTTTTAAAAGGATCTTTCACAATTTTGACCAATACAAGACCCTTTTCAGTGTCTCTTTAGAGCTACTTCTCCCAAGTGTTCATCATCCGTACTCAGCTTAGTACCTATTCAGCAACTTGGAGTAAAGTAGATCAGGAAAGGAAAAGGCAAGACACATGCTTCCACCGTATGTGTAGCTCCTGCTAGATACAAGCCCTGGGAATAAAACTCTCGCTCTCTTTTAACATCTCAGTATGAGTTAAAGCTGCATGAACGATAGCACTTTGTTAGATGGAGCTTTGGTTAGAATTTGAATGGAATCTTTGCTGTATTTTACTGAGGCTTCTAACTTAAGCTAATAAGGACACCTGGGTTGTTTTTAAAAGAGAAAGTGATGAAGGTTCTGTTATGGATTGAATTGGGGCCCACCCCACCCCCCACCCTTTGATTCATATATTGAAGCTCTAACTTCCAACGTGAAGATATTTAACCGGAAGGCGTTTAGGAGTTAATTAGGCTTTGTTGTTGTTATTGTTCAGTCCCTCAGTTGTGTTTGACTCTTTGCAACCCTATGGACTGCAGCACGCCAGGCTTCTCTATCCTTCACTATCTTCTGGAGTTTCGCTCAAACTCATGTCCATTGAGTTGATGATGCCTTCCAACCATCTCATCCTATGTCTCCCCCTTCTTCTCCTGCCCTCAAATTAAGTTTAGATGTGGAGCCCCATTAGAGTGGAGCCCTCATGATGGAATTTGTGCCTTTATAAAAAGAGACATCACAGGGCTTGCTTCCCCTCTCTGTTCAATGGAAGGTACCAGGGAAAGGCAATGTGAGGACACAGGAAGAAGGCAGATACCAAAAACCTGAAAAAATGGAACATTTCCTGCCATAACAGTAAACAAAGGATGCCACAGTCATCAAAGTTTGCAGCCCTCCTACATGAGCTGGTGAACTCTGCGGAAAGGCAGGGAGAAAAAGAATATTTGATGCTGCCCGCTACTGTGAATCCTGGGGAAACTCAGGATGTGATAATAAAGATATTGACCCCAGATTGGTGAGATGAATATAAAAAAATGATTTCAGTGGGCCCAGACTCTTGCATCTTCCCATACGTAGAAAAGCACTAAATTGCTTGAGATATCTGGTTTTCTTTAACTAACAATAATCTTATGACATTCTTGACTACCTCCCCTTTGTTATAAAATTCCTCTGTGTCCTAGCTCCTCTCTTCACCTCCTTGGAGCAGTCTCTCAGAGCTATTTGAGTTGCTGTTTCCCAGGCTACAGCTCTGATTTTGCCCCAAATAAAACTACTCACAACTCTCACATTGAGCCTTTTTTTTTCTTTTTTTTTTTTAACACATCCAGGAGAGAGCTCTCACCAGACACTGATCCTCTGTCACTTTGACTTCAAACTTCCAGTCTCCACAACTCTGAGAAACAAATTCCTATTGTTTAAGCTACCCCTACTGTGGCCTTTTGTTTATGGTAGCCCAAGCTGACTGGGACAGTTTCCTCTGCCAAAAGCAAAACCCTACATAGTGTGAATACTACTATCGCTTCTCATACGTCATCTCTTTGTGATTTTAAGTCATGTCTTTATGTTGCTGTCTTCTTATAGTCATTCAGTCCAGTTCAGTCATTCAGCCATGTCCAACTCTTTATGAACCCATGGACAGCAGGCTTCCCTGTCCATCACCAACTCCTGGAACTTGCTCAAACTCATGTCCATTAAGTCAGTGATGCCATTCAACCATCTCATCCTCTGCCATCCCCTTCTCCTCCTGCCTTCAAACTTTCCCAGCATCAGGGTCTTTTCCAATGAGTCAGTTCTTCACATCAGGTGGCCAAAGTATTGGAGCTTCAGCATCAGTCCTTCTAATGAATATTCAGAACTGGTTTCCTTTAGGATTGACTGGTTTGATCTCCTTGCAGTCCAAGGGACTCTCAAGAGTCTTCACCAACACCACAGTTCAAGAGCATCGATTCTTTGGTGCTCAGCTTTCTTTAGGGTCCATCTCTCACATCCACTACTCACATGCCTGCTGGAAAAACCATAGCTTTGACTATATGGACCTTCGTTGGCAAAGTAATGTCTCTGCTTTTTAATATGCTGTCTAGGTTTGTCATAGCTTTTCTTCCAAGGAGCAAGCATCTTTTAATTTTATGGCTGCAGTCACCATCTGCAGTGATCTTGAATAGTCATTGACCTTTGGAATGTTGGGGAAATTTAGTAAAATAGGGACCACTTGCATATCAGCGTCTACATATTTGGTGACATAGTATTTCCATATTATTGGATCTGAGCGTTTTATATGATAGGGAAAAATTATATTAAAAGTTTTCACAAAACCTTTGGTAGTTGGTGGTTTAGTCGCTAAGTCTTATCTGACTCTTGTGATCCCATGGACTGTAGCCTGCCAGGCTCCTCTGTCCATGAGATTCTCCAGGCAAGAATTCTGGAGTGGGTTGTCATTCCCTTCTCCAGGGGGTCTTCCTGACCCAGGAATCGAACCCTGGTCTCCTGCACTGCAGGCAGATTCTTTATCGACTGATCTACAAGGGAAGCTTTGTAATATTATGTCATATTTTTCTTACAATCTCATCTTTATTTTATATCTATATGAAAAATGAGAAGAGATTCTTAAACATATTATATCTTCTATGATTGTCTAAAACTTTTATCTCAGAATGTCTCTGTGGTTTGAAAACTAATGATTTTAAGCTCTGTAACTTTTTAACTTTAAGAAAGTATCCCCAAGCATTAACTACACTGAAGGGGGGAAAGCAGAAAATAAAGCAAAATTGTGTATAAATTCAGCTATTTTCCCTTAGAATAGATACACATAAAGATAAATACAGAGAAGAAAATGTGGGTATTCCCAGAATTTTCGAAGAAGAATGTTCAAATCCTTGGTTATCTTAACCAGAGTTTAAGAAGAAGAACTTTGAGGAAAACCTTCTATATCACAGAGTTTCTTTAGGCTTTAAATTACTATAATACTTTGAAAGAAGCAAACCAAAACTGATCATTTATATTTTACCCCTAAACATTTTAGACACTCTTTCATATGGCTTAACCTGTCTCCATTTTGTCAGCTCCATCTCAGGCCCCACCCCTTTCTTTCTAGATGACTGAGCCTTAGCCTTCTCGTAAGAAATGTGTCCGAGATCTATGTTTCCTCAACCCTTACTCTGCCTTCATCTGGTATGAAAGCTGGAAGAATGCCTTTTGCTGATGCAGTTAGCGGCCTGAGGCCCCGGCGGGCACAGATGTGTTTCTCCCTAACGGTCAGACTCTACTTTAGCTTTGACCCCTTCAAATCCTCCCATACCCGTTGCAGCACAGATAATATGCACATTTCAACGCTACCCTCTCAAATCATCCCACGCTCGTCTTCTCCCACAGAGTCCAAAAGACTGTTCTTTACATCTGTGTCTCTTTTGCTGTCTCAGTATAGGGTCATCGTTACCATCTTTCTAAATTCCATATATATGTGTTAGTATACTGTATTGGTGTTTTTCTTTCTGACTTACTTCACTCTGTGTAATAGGCTCCAGTTTCATCCACCTCATTAGAACTGATTCAATGCATTCTCTTTAATGGCTGAGTAATATTCCATGGTGTATATGTACCACAGCTCTCTTACCCATTCGTCTGCTGATGGGCATCTAGGTTGCTTCCACGTCCTGGCTATTGTAGACAGTGCTGCGATGAACATTGGGCCATTCCTTCGCAAAGTGGCTCTGCTCCTCCCATACAGAGATGGAGTCTGTTTCTCCATTCTCCAGTCTCTTAAAATTGAGCTGGACTTGTGGTGGAAAAAACGTGGTGGAAGTGACATTGTTAAGTTCCCTATCATGAGCCTTAAGAGACCTTGAAACTGCTGCCTTCGTTGTCTTGAATCTTAAGACTTCCAGGTTTGGGAAGAAGCCCAGCCCTCAGCTAACTCAGCAACTGAACATGGCAACATGAGTGAGCCCAGGGGAGCCCAGCAGATCCAGCCGACAGATAGAACTACCAGAAATGATGAATCACTATGTTTTGGGGTTATTTTGTTAGGAAGAAATGGATAATTTAACATAGTACAACTGACTGCCAAAAAGATATTTCTATTGATCGAATATATCCCACCTGTAAGTTCCACTTACCCCAGTGCCAGGTTTTGGTAGGCAATAAAATATAGTATATTGTGATAGTAAGTTAATATCTTAATTTTCTCTTTTCATATTATAGTATTTTTATTGATGACATATGGAATTAGTGCTTTACTGGAAAAGAAGAGTTTCATCGGTACAAATTTTGAGAACTGTCGCAAATTGGAAAAGTATTTGAAGAATTGAAACTTCTGATTCCCCCTCAGACAGCATCTTACAGATACCTGCTTACTCCACCTGAAACTAGAGATTAGTTCTCTGGAGTCAAGGTTAGAACCCTGCAGTGTAATTGTCACTGGAAACTGGCAGGCTTACATTTTTCAATATGAGAAAGTAGCCTTTTCATGAAGAAATTTCTATTTATCTCCCCAGAATTACTTCAAATCACTGACATTGTTATTCTTTCCTAAACACACGGGCCTTTTGAGTCCCTTGAAGGGACTTCTTTTTCTTAGTTGATTCCTAGGTTTGTAATATCTTTATATAGTGTTAATTTTGATTGACTTATCACTTCATTCATTCCTTCAACAAACATGTATTAAACATGTTACTGAACCAGGAACACAATGATTACTATACAGCTGATGCTTTACCTTAAAAGCATATAAATGAACAATTATAATAAAATACTGTCAGTGTAACCTTAGAGGAAGGAATGAGTAGTCATCTAATGTAAACTGGGTGAATTGTAAAAAAGACTTAAGACTCCATTATGTGACTACTGCTGACAGTTTTTAAGCCAAACACCTCTCATTTTCCCTTCTGCCCCACATCTGGGCAAACTTCTAAGCAGGCTTGAGTGTTTCCTCCTTTGTTATGGATAGCTCAAGAACACTTTCCCTGAAAATGTGAAAGCGAAAGTTGCTCAGTCACGTCTGACTCTGCGACCCCATGGACTGTGGCCCACCAGGCTCTTCTGTCCGTGGAGTTCTCCAGACAAGAATACTGGATTGGGTTGCCATTTCCTTCTCCAAGGGATATTCCCAACCCAGGGATGGAACCTGCACACTTCTGTCTCCTGCATTGGCAGGCAAGTTCTTTACCAATAGCGCCACCCTGACCATACACCCTAAATCCCATAAAAATCTCAAACTCACCTCCTTCCCTTGATCTCTCAAATCATTTTTTTACCAGGGTAGGAGGCTTGCCCTGCTACCCACAGAAAGCTGATTATGTAAGCAACAAACATTTTCAAAACGTCTTGGTGCCTATGTCCCACCATCAGTCTCAAACCAAATTTTCAGTAAGTGTAGTTATCTTGTCACCACAAACAGATGATCATAAAAGGTAGCCTGGATGATATTTGAATGGCATTTTAAACTGTGTACTTAGCATGTAGGATTATAATTCTTTTTTTTAACCTGTTTATGTCTTACCCAGAGATATCTAATTCTTGTGTGTGTGTGTGTGTGTGTGGGCACATGCCCACACACAATGTCACTTCAGTCATGTCAGACTCTTCATGATCCCACGGACTGCAGCCCACCAGGCTCTTCTGTCCATGGGATTCTCCAGGCAAGAATACTGAAGTGGGTTACCATGCCCTTCCCCAGGGGATCTTCTTGACCTAGAATCAAACCCATGTCTCTTATGCCTCCTGCATTGGCAGGGGGGTTCTTTACCACTAGTGCCTGGCAAGACCTTCTAATATATTAAATGTGGTGACCTATAATATTTGTCTGACTATATGCACTTCAATATAACAGTATTTGCTGATGTGTTCAGTACATGTTAGCAAGGAAGGGCTGTTTTAATTTATTGAAGCTTTAGGCCTGTGTATTTGTAGTACATCTTTTTTTTTTCTTTTTTTTTTTTTCTTTTTTTTTCCATTTATTTTTATTAGTTGGAGGCTAATTCTAACATTGCAGTGGTTTTTGTCATACATTGAAATGAATTAGCCATGGATTTACATGTATTCCCCATCCCGGTCCCCCCTCCCACCTCCCTCTCCACCCGATCCCTCTGGGTCTTCCCAGTGCACCAGGCCCGAGCACTTGTCTCATGCATCCAACCTGGGCTGGTGATCTGTCTCACCCTAGATAATATACATGTTTCGATGCTGTTCTCTTGAAACATCCCACCCTCGCCTTCTCCCAGAGTCCACAAGTCTGTTCTATACATCTGAGTCTCTTTTTCTGTTTTGCATATAGGATTATCATTACCATCTTTCCAAATTCCATATATATGTGTTAGTATACTGTAATGGTCTTTATCTTTCTGGCTTACTTTGCTCTGTATAATGGGCTCCAGTTTCATCCATCTCATTAGAACTGATTCAAATGAATTCTTTTTAATGGCTGAGTAATATTCCATGGTGTATATGTACCACAGCTTCCTCATCCATTCGTCTGCTGATGGGCATCTAGGTTGCTTCCATGTCCTGGCTATGATAAACAGTGCTGTGAAGAACATTGGGGTGCACGTATTTAGCACTAGTCATCTCTTTCTTGGATTGATTTCAGGAGAGCTGAGTGTTAGCATCGCTTTTATGTCAGGCTGTAAAGTCTTAGGACACTCACCCAATTGTCAGACACTACTCAGGAGGAGCCTACCGCCTCAGAACTGGAAGCGCCTACCCTGTACCTGGTCCAAGGTCACCATGCTTGGCTCAGACCAGTGTTCTTTCCTAAGAAACACACCACATGGTCAGAAGCTCTATGACAAATTATTTTCCACAGAGCTTAACTACAGTTGAAGGATTCTTTGGAGTATTTGGAAATAGCAGATTTTAAGGAACATTTTCCATTTACTGGTTGCTGAACTGTTAAAAGATTTGTTGTGTGGGTAATTTTACTTAGAATCTTGCTTCTTTTAGTGGCTGAGGTGCTTCTGCCATCTTAAAACCACTTCTGGGGCTTTTAAAATATAGGACCATGTTTTTGATCAGTGTCTTGAAAGATTACTATGGTGCTCAGCAATTCTTATCTCATATGCTGCTGAAAGCCCCATGTTAGGAAAGCAGCTTTGAAAGCAGTAGACTCGTCTGATTTGACTGAGTGGAGCTCAGCAGTGTTTGGCCTGCATCCTCTCAATTTGTTCTCTATTAGGTGGCTCAGATGGTGAGGCGTCTTCCTGCAATGCGGGAGACTCGGGTTCGATCCCTGGGTCGGGAAGATCCCCTGGAGAAGGAAATGCAACCCACTCCAGTACTCTTGCCTGGAAAATTCCATGGACGGAGGAGCCTGGTAGGCTACAGTCCATGGGGTTCACAAAGAGTCGGACACGACTGAGCGACTTCACTTACTTACTTACTTACTTACTTAGCGCCACCTGGCAAGCCCTTCTAATATCTTAAAGGTAAGAAATTACTCATTCTTGTATTCATATCAACCAGCATGGTACATGGAATGCAATACATGTTCAAATACTTTTTGAACACAAGAATGATTTCTTTAAAGAAAAAAGAAATTTAAAAAGGATTTTGAAATTTGTGAGTACAAATACATATTTTATTAATTTTGGGATCTTCTGAACATTTAATGCAATTAAATCCATTACCCATAGAAAGAAAAATCAGTTTAAAAAGTGGATAAGGAATATACTGCAGTAGGAATATTATAGAAAAATTAAACCTTAAGATTTAAATTCACACATCTGGTAGTGATTCATAACTGAATATCATTTTCTCTGTAGTTATGATGGTTTATATCAGCCCCATTCCCAAGCTAAAAATAGCTGAGTAATATAATTACTGCCACCATTACTTTATTCCAGCTCCTTATGTGCAGAATGAGAGATTTTAACTACAGTTCACTCTGGTAGCATTTCACAGGAAATTTCAATGAAGGGGCTGAAAGAAAATAGTTACCCAAGGAGCCTTAGGCTTGAAGAGAAATCTCTCTTTATGAAGTGTTTCTAAAGGAAATGTGTGAGGAGCAACTTGGAGGATGAGACTGTTTTCTTCTATGACCACATGAATATCTTTCAGAAACAGTATAAATTCGCGAAAGAAGGAGGAGACTGACGTTTTCCATGATGAAAGAGACTAAATACAAATTTCCAATCTTAGGAAATTCACCCAAGAGGAACTGAATAGTGATAGTATGTTTCAGATCTTTTCTGACTCAGACAAGCCCATGTTGATCCAAAGTTACGGTGAATTTGACACGGCGCTTTGCCATGTTACACTCAGTCCTGGTTGCTGAAGAATAGCACTGTATACACTGTATACACCCACGACACTCTGACCGTTGCACACACCCAAATAAAGCAAATGAACACATATGTGCCAAGTCTTAGCGTACAGGGCTTTTTTCAAATACCAGACTAAAGAAAGCCTTTGTGACTGTGATTCCAAACTGCAGTATATAAAATGAAAGTGAATGATTGTTTAAAAACTCTTATTCTAAGTTAACCCCAAAGAAATTCTGATCCTCTAGGTTTGGGGTAGAGTGCTTAAATCTATGTATGTAGAAAATACCTGTAGTGATTCTTGTGCAGACATTATAAGGATCACATTTCAACCAAGGTTGAGGAGAGACCTGGCACCATCATTTTCTTGGTTTTAATTGAATAAACCTCTACTCTGGTGAGACTCACACTACTTCAATCTTTTCATTGGCAGAGTGGAAAGGAGCGATTGAAGAACTAGGTTCATACAAGATAAAAATTGTATGTCAATTCTGTTTTTGGCAGTTACACGGCTACTGTCAAATTGTAATTCCAGAGCCAAAGCGAAAGGCCTGGGTCCAAGCTCCAAGAAAAGATGATACATGGGAAGAACTGTGTTTGATTTCATGAACACCAGTTAGTTCCACCACGTCTGCGTCTTTGGAGTGCGGTGATGAGGGGAGGGCCCTGGACATCCACGCATGCTTAGGGCACATTGCTCAGCCTGTATCCCCAAATCACATCACCATTCTCATCCCTGCCCTCAGCAGCACCCTGAACTCCAAAAGAGAGATCTAACCAATCTTCCAGGTGGTGCTAGTGGTCAAGAACCTGCCTGCCAGTGCAGGAGATGTAAGAGACGCAGGTTCCATCCCTGGGTTGGGAATATCCCCTGGAGGAAGGCACGTCAATCCACTCTGGTATTCTTGCCTGGAGATTCCCATGGACAGAGAATCCTGGCAGGCCATAATCCATAGTGTCGCGCAGAGTCAGACACGATGAAGCAACCAATCTTCATCAAAGTTTATTCTGTGCTTTGTTTTCTCTGGCCCTTGATGACGATATCATGTGTGTGTGTTAGTCGCTCAGTCCTGTCCTTCTCTTTGTGACCCTATGGACTGGAGTGAGTTGCCATTCCCTTCTCTAGGAGATCTTCTGGACCCAGGGATTGAACACAGGTCTCCTGCACTGGCAGACAGATTCTTTCCCATCTGAGCCACCGGAGAAGCCCAACAATGTCATAAGCTTATCGAATGAATCAGCTCTTTCCAGGACTAACACAATGCATTGCAGGGCTTCCATGCATTCTTCCTTTCTTGTCGTATTTACTCCACCCTGAATAAGTGTTGCAGTCCATGGGGCTGTAGAGAGTCAGACATGACTGAGCGACTGAACAGCAGCAAAGTGGTTAACGCTGAGAATCTCAGGCCTCTTAAAAGAATAATATTGCAAAATAATTAACCTCCAACTAAAATAAATTAATTTTAAAAAAGAATAATGGAGTATATGTTTGGACTCAGAAGACAGCTAGAAATTCCTAGAATCATAGGGTTAGTCATGCTAGCCAACTTTATCCTCATCTACTCACTACCTGCCTTTACCCTCAGTTTTTCCTCCTCCCCCAAAGCCTTCCAGTGGCCAGGCACTGCATTCACTGCCCTCCCCTCCCCACACTGGCTCAAGCTTCATTAGCCTGAGGAAAGGCACCTTTATTTAAGCAATAGATCTCTTACTATTAACACAAATTTAAGAAAACAGGAAGCAGGTAAGCTTGAGAATTCTGTAGGATATAAATCAAGGTGAAAGGAAGTGTGGAAATGGGGGTGTTAAATATGGAAGTTGAGGAAAACATACTCTAGTCTAAAATAATCTGCCTCTTCTCACTTTTCTGCCCTCACAAGGCCATAAATGGCTTCAAAACCAAGAAGGGGAAGAAGGCAGCTCTAGTGGCAAAGGAGATAAAGACACAATCCCAGATTTTTTTAATTGAATCATTTTATTTTTTAATGCAACAATTGTTCTTGTTAAGTATAAATTCTCACTAGACTTATTTATTAGCCAAATTCTAAATGTGGCCATAAAAACACATGGTACCAAATTGGGAAAAAAGTACTAAAAAGCTTCCTATACTTAGTGGAGAGAATGGTCTTTATTATTAAGGACAGAAAGGAAATAAGCTTGACCAAAACGACCTTTCTAGCGTGAAATCAGTAGAAAATGAGTGAGGATTTTTACATAATGAGCACCCTGAAAGCCATCATTTCACAGCACTTAGCTCATTTGTGCAGTAACCTACTATTCTTTTCTTCTTAGTAAACAAAAAACAAACAAAAATGTGGAAAGCTCTCACTGCAGTTAGCATCAGGACTCTGTTCTGCGTCTGTCTCTGTGACTGCTGGTAGAATTAAGCACATCTCCGCTGTTATTTTCTTTAAAACAATATGATAGTTAAAGGAAAGCTAACTAATTATTCTATCTTTATAACAGGATGGCTAATCCGTAGAAACCATCACCAGAATATAATGTCTCAGCTTTCGAATAGCCATTGGTATATTGCAAACCCATTCCTGACCACTTCACTATGTTTCAAAGCCAGAATCTCATCTCAGTAGCCAGATATGGCTGGTAATATCTATGTTCATCTACAGTCTCTAGCATTAAAATACTTTAGCCAGACAGTTCACAATTATTTATCATGTTTTTCACGCAAAAGCATTATGTTAAACATTGGGTCAGTCAAAAAGTTCACATGGGTGTTTTGCAACATCTTACAGAAAAACCCAAATGAACGTTTTAGGCAACCTAACTTATAAAATTCCAGCAAGCCTAACTTTTAGATATAAAAAGGAATGTTTTAAAATAGATGAAAATTATAACTCCCTGCTATGGACTTGTGATTCCCTAAACCCCAGGTAACTGTATGTGGAGGCTGAGCGTATGGGGACGTAATAAAGGTTAAATCAGGTCATAAGGGTGAAGTCCTAAGCTTACAGAATCATAGGAGCTTTCAGAAGAGAAACCAGAGGGCACTCTCTTTCCAACATGTGAGGGCATGTGAGGACAGCAAGAAGGCAGCCGTCTACAAGACACAAAACAAGCTCTCACCAGAAGCTGAGTCAGGTGCTACTTTGACCTTTGACTTCCCAGCCTACTGAATTTTGAGAGATAAATGTTTATTGTTTAGTTCTCCGGTCTGCTATTTGATTACAGTAGCCTGAGCTTACAAAGCATTCTCATTAGTCACCATGCCTGTCACTCTATCTCGGGACACAACACCCACCTTCTGCCATACATTTTATCCTCTTTCCTTAATTTATTCTTATTCTCAGCACATATTTTCATTTAACTTAAAGGTATTTAAATTTTATTCTATTTATTTTGTCTTCCCCCAGTAAGGATGCAAGCTCCATAAGGGCAGGGATTTTTTTTTTTTTTCTGCTTTATTCACTGCCATATCTCCAACACCTGGAAAAGAGCCTTATCTTCTTGTTCTTTGAGCAGTAACCTTTAAAATGCTGGAGAATATTGAACTCAGCCTAGAAACTCAGAAAAGACAAACAACAGTATATAAATGAAGAGCCAAACAAATTAACAAATTAAATTACGTATTAATTAAAATTAGAACAAGAAAGGATTTAAACTTGGTGTAAAGGACTGTGTAAAAGTAGTGTTGCAGCAAAAAGTAGCTTTATTAAACTTCTGTAAATTGACATACAACACTTTACAATTTTAGGCTGAAATTTTGTAAGAATAAATTACAAAGAATATTGAATCCAGTAATTGTCAACTCATAATACACTGTAGGTCAGTCTAAGCAAGCAAAATGTACTATTTGCTCTTCAATAAGTACTTTGAAATAATAGAAATCCATTTAAGCACAGTAATATTTCAGTTTATTTTCCATGTAAATCGATTGCTATATGCTGAGTCATTGCAAAGGATTATTTAAAAAGTAATTAAATGTATTGAAACATAAAAATATAAGTGTGGCATATTAGATGATATGATTTGTAACTAAAAATCTCTATATTGTGCAAGCCTCACTAAACTCCCTATTGAAAAATTGGCAACAAAATCACCATAAAAAGGATAGTCTATGTTGAAGTAGATGATCATCCCACAGAATGTAGAACATGCATTTCCAGTCATATGTATATTCAAAAACATATTAACATATTTGGGTAAACACTAACTGTCAAACATCATCCATTCAGGGTATTAATACATTAACATTTTCATTAAAAAAGAGAGATCGCTTTTCTCATTATATTACCCATTTACACAGTAGAGATCTGTCAAATTACTGCAAAGTAATTCAAGTTAGACTTTTAACACTAGAATCATACAATTGGGGGCAAATAATCTTTAAAATGAAAGACAAATGGTAAATTAAGGACATTCAATCTGTATAAATGTAATATTAACAGTCTTTTCCTAGTTACTTGCTTTATGGTTAATTTGTATATTGTATGTCCCTCTGTTAAGTCCTTAACACTCTTATAGGTCAGTTTTAATTTTTCCCTATTTTATTTTACCATAATAAGTAATATATAAGTAGTTTATCATATACAAAAATAAATAATCTCATAAAAATAGTTCAACATGATTAGAAACATTCTAGCATCAGGACCTTACTGTAGTTCTTCTATTATCAATATCTGTTTTGAAATAAACATGTATATTTTAGGAGGATCTTGTGCATGTGAAACTTATATTGAGTTACTGGGCTTTCAAGACTTAATTCCAGGGCGTTCCTTCTGGTCTACAGTCACTGTGACCTAGCATGCAGAATAAGCCTTAGAACAAAGGGTTTATGGTACCTTTGTTTTGATATTCTTTTACTCTGAAAATAATAATATTTGATAAAAGTTATGACTTTTAAGTTTTATCCATTAAATATCTACTATAAACACTGAAGTGCATTCAAGTACATCTTTTCAAGCAATTATATGCTAGCTTCAATAAAAAATAGAAACTATCCATTAATTAACTGTAATGATTTTTATTCCATCTACAGTCCATAATCTCTAACAAATTAGAAAATGTCTACAGTGCATAAATTTAATCATAGGCCAAAGTTGCATAGAAATACATCAATTTGTGTGCCCGTGACCAATGGATTAGAGACGGTGACTGTTGCCACCATCCACAACTGGAATAATTTAACCAGGCAAAGCAGAGTGAAATTCCTCTTTTTAAGGAAAGTTTACTTTCAACTATTACTTCCACCTTTTCTTGGAACAGTATTTGATGGGAAGGAAAATTGGCTTCACTCATTTCAATTCCAAATTAGTGATGAAGGGATTGAGGCTTCCTGTGGGACAAAAACTATCTTTGCATTTCATGTCAATCAAAATTAACATAGCTAAATAGGTTATAAAATTTTGAAATATTTAGTATTCCTCTTTTACATTGTCTGCTTAGAGTTTAATGGTAAAAACAAGGGCCATACGAATGTTTGTTATACATTTGCTAGGGACCATTACATCACTTGGCAGATATTAGAATTTTCTCTTACAGATGACCAGAAAAACACCTAAATGACCTAAAATTAAACCCTTTTCATTTTGTTTGCAAACTCTTTCTCAAACACTTCAAAGTACTTGGCTTTTTGTTAACTGGTACTTTCTAGAACAGCTAAAATGCCTTAAGATTAAAGCATGTATCTATACCTATTTTTCAAAGTGATATTTTTATAGGTAAATCAAGTTGCTAGATAAACATATGAAACTATGTGATTTGAAATATATGTATAAACATGAAAACAGTAACTTATATAAGTCAGCCTAGCCTGTGGTTTTACTTGTCAATTACTCTGTTGATTTAGTGGGTTTACAGATAAGCATTTATCTAAGTCTTCTCTAACAAAAGAAAAAAGTAAAGCATTCCCTGGAGATCTATCTATCTTAGACAGATAAATGTATTATATTATATTGACTATCTCTCTGAAATAGGAAAGTCTCCAACTACTGTAGCTAATCCTACATTGGACTAGCACAAAGTTATTCTGCTATTGATACTTTCTCATCTATAAATCATATTTGTAAAAAAAAAAACATAAAATGTGCAACTTCCAAACTTCCCAAAACTTAAGATGAAAATAGAGACTTTTATGGGGTGGGGATGTGCAAACTAGGGCTAAGGCCTGAAGATCCTAAACATTTTTAATAGTCACAACAAAACCAAAGTCAAGAACTTGATTTTACTGGGATACTAGTGATGTAAAAACATTCCTGAAGACTTCCAGGCATGGAAAGATATGAAGAAGAATGGTTTCCAATTTTTCATTTGTTTTGTTTGACTTACTTTCTATGAATTTCATATCATATTACATGAATATTTCATGGCTTATTGATATTTAATGGCTTTTTTGGTAGTGGAATATGGCACACTTGATAAGTTGTTTCTTTGTATTACACATATGATCCTGCATTTTTACAAATGACTTGCAAATGTTCTAAATCTCCTATGATAGGAGAAAATACTTCTCACCTTTACAAATCAACCTATAACAAAACTAAATTAACACAAAATATTGTGGTATTAAAAAAAGGAAAAAAATTCATGTTTATCTTTCAGTACACTAAAACTAAACGCATATTGATTTTTATAAAATAAGTATACAATAACCTACAAAGTGAATTTACTTACTGACAAAGATTAGATAAAATTGTTGGCAAACCTTGAGCAGGGGCTATGCAGTTACAAAGTCACACACATGTCAGAAAAGCCATTTGTAGGCTCCACACAATGAAAAAGTTTGTGCAAAACGCTTGACTATGACCTTTTCAGGGAAGCTGCTAAAGAAAAGACCCGTACTGCAGCAAAAGAGTCTCAGACTTCACCGGGGTCACTGAGGATGCTCAAATTCTGAAATAGAAGAGGAAGAAATTAGCACTTGCTACTTGTTTTCTTGTTTAGTTGCTAAGTGCCGTCTGACTCTTTCGTGACCCCCATGGACTGCAGCTGGCCAGGCTCCTCTGTCTATGGAATTGTCCAGGCAAGAATACTGGGTTTGGGGTTTGGGGGGGGGTGTGTGTGTGTGTGTGTGTGCATGCACGCGCGCTCAGGCACTCAGTCATGTCTGACTTTTTGCGACGGCACAGGTTGTAACCTGCCAGGCTCCTCTGTCCGTGCATTTTTTAGGCAAGAATGCTGGAGTGGGTTGCCTTTTCCTCCTCCAGGGGCTCTCCCCGACCCAGGGATTGAACCTGCGTCTCCTGTGGCTCTTGCATTGGCAGGCGGGTTCTTCACCACTGAGCCACCTGGGAAGCCCCACTTGCTACTTAAAGTTGATAACCGCAGGTAAAAGAATATTAGAAACTGAAGCCAGCTGTCTAGTCAGACTAAGAAAATGGATATTCTCCGAGGCATCAGAGTATTGAAGTTTATAGCTCCAAGTGCCAGGTAAGACTGTTGACTCAAACTGGCTCTACCACTTACCAATGGTACAACTTCCCCGAACCTCAGTTTCTTCATTTCTAACAATAGGTTAAATAATAGTATCTACTTTATAAGCTTGTGGTGAGTTTAGTGAAGAAATATAAGTAAAGCTCTTAGCATAGTTTTGGAACATGAGCACTCAATGAATATTCATAAGATATAATATTTAGTAGTAGTAGTAGTAGAAATAATAATTATTTCTACTTTAATTTTTAAATTTTTATTACTTTGTAAATGCATACTGTTCTGGTTGCATGCAATGAGGATGACCCAGGAAGACAATAAATGCTGTTACAGGAATAAGGAAAGGCAAAACAATTCAAGATAAAAAAACAAAAATTGTGGGAAATCAAATTTCTAGGAATAGTTCTAAAATTAACCATACAGCCCAGTATTAGAAGATAACTTTGACACTTCACACCCTGTGAGTCCTCGGTTCTGTAAATAGTATTTCCAAAAATGGCAATATGAGCTTAGACTAAAGGGTATCAGAGCAGTTAAAAGCTATTTGGTTACATTTCGAGTTTTTGTATTTGACAGAGGTAGATTCCAACTTCCAGGATAGTGGATCCTGGAAGATGCATTTATTTTATAATCAAGCAGTTTGTACTTTATAGGTGATCACCAGATCCTTTAAACAGTGATATTGCTGGAAACTCCAAATTCTAAACAATGTTCATGCGTTGTCCAAAAAAGGAATGAAAAAATTTATTTGCTTGTAGCAGAGGACTCTGAGGAGGGGACACATTTTAATAGACTTTCAGATGCAAATGGGACAATAGTCTAATATAAAAATCACAAAACCCTTGATTCTACATTCCTATTTTCTTATGATTCTGGCACACCAACTTGTTCAACTCACCTTATTTAGATGCATGTTACTTATTGCAGCAGACACTGATTCAAAAAAAATTGGTTTCTCTGAATCTAGGTTTCCACAGTATTTCATTGCTTTTATCAAGGAAGCTATAAGAAAGCACAAGTGATATAAGGATTCACGGAGCAGCAGAAGGATCAGGTCCAGTGTTAGTCAAGGGTACTCCCTTACCTGTGCAATGGACCAAAGACACATCCACATTCTTGTTCTTACAGTCCATGTAAACCTGCAAGAATTAAAATAATACACTCATAATTAATTCAGGATAGCTGACAGGAAAAAATAAGAAGCTCAGAAGGGAGAACTTCTCGTTTAAAAAAAAAAAATGATGTTGTATCACCAGGGGGTGGCACCATAACACAATCAGGCATACTCTGACTCACTTCTAAAAGAGATGGTCTTAGCGAAGGAAGCTAAATGCCAGCAAGGCATTCACCTTTCATGTAACTCAGTTTTGCTGCTTACATTCTCTGCTTTATTTAATAAAAATAAACACATCACCTTTCCCTCCTCCTAAGAATAATATAAAATTGTTTTCAACTGCCTTATTGGAAGTCAAGGACCCATTTGTGAAAATGATGAAATCTGCTTACTTTAATGTTTTGATATTTATTTATATATTCACGGTGTCTCTAAACTCCATCCATGGATGGTAAATTGAAAACCTCACTACAATCAAAGTCAAGTTTGATCCCCACCTTCCATTTTTATGGTCTATTAAGATGAGAGATCCTAACTAATTTTCTTGGCATATTGCAGGGTCCTGCCTTCTTTAAGTCCTAGAAATTCTCAAGTAGTAGCAACTTAAGCAAACAAATACTTAAAATCCAGATCCTAGAACTAGTTATCCAGCTAAGATGTGGACCCAGAATTTGTCTATCTTTAAAGTCTATGTTCTTAACACATATCATAATTTACTGTAATCATAATGAAATAAACAGTGATAAGGAAACTAAAAGTGGCAAACTAATATAAAACAGCTGGTTGTATGTATAGAGAAGCACAAATGTCATTTCCTTCAAATTTATGCATCAGTTGATTTATTCCTTCATTCTATTGTGTAGCATTTTTAAACAAGACAAGATTTTTAAATTTTCTTTCTTAGCATTCCCAGTATTTAGGTTATTTGAATTCCTCTGAACTTTCAACCTTAGATCTTAAACTCAGTGGGAATAGTTAACCACTTCCTCATATTTACTAACTCTAAATCTTGATTTGCAGTATCTAGAGAAAGTAGCTAATAAATACTGGGGTATATTCAAAAACAAAGTTTAAATACATTTGGATAACAAATATACATAATGGCTTTCCCCAGTAAAAGTACAATCCTAGTCTAGTGTTTCTCAAAACACGAACCTTGGACAATAAACAACCTATGTCGTTTATCATCCATAAACAATCTATGCTGTTTAAAATGAAGATTCCTGGGCCAGGACTAGGATTCAGAAATCTGTATTTTTTTGTCCTTCCATTTTTATTGAGTTATAATTGGCATAAAGCACTGTATAAGTTTAAGGTGTACAGCATAAGGATTTGACTTGCATACAACCTGAAATGATGACCATGATAAGTTTAGTGAATATTGGTCATTTCATATAGACACAAAATTAAACAAATAGAAAAAAGATATTTTTCTTTGTCATGAGAACTCTCAGGATTTATTCTCTTAAGAGGATTCCAATTGGAATTGGAATGCAAAGTAGGAAGTCAAGATATACTCAGAATAACAGGCAAGTTTGGCCTTGGAGTACAAAATGAAGCAGGGCAAAGAATAACAGAGTTTTATTAGGAGAACACTATGGTCACAGCAAACACCCTTTTCCAAAAACTGAAGAAAAGACTCTACATATGGACATCACCAGATGGTCAATACTGAAATAAGACTGATTATGTTCTTTGCAGTCAAAGTTGGAGAAGCTCTGTATAGTAGGCAAAAACAAGACTTGCAGTTGTGACTGTGGCTCAGATCGTGAGCTCCTTATTGCAAAATTCAGGCTTAAATTGAAGAAAGTAGGGAAAATCACTAGGCCATTCAGGAATGACCTAAATCAAATTCCTTATTGTTATATAGAGAAGGTGACTAGTAGATTCAAGGGATAAGATCTGGTAGATGGAATGCCTGAAGAACTATCGATAGAAGTTCATTACATTGTACAGGAGGCATGACCAAAACAATCCCAAAGAAAAGTGAATGCAAGAAGGACATAAGCAGAAACACTCAGCTGTGTATGTGTCTGGTAGTGAAAGCAAAACCAGATGCTATAAAGAACAATACTGTATAGGAAACTGGAATGTTAGGTCCATGGATCAAGGTAAATTGGATATTGTCAAGCAGGAAATGGCAAGAGTGAACATCAGTCTCTTAGGAATCAGTGAACTAAAATGGACAGGAATGGCTGAATTTAATTCAGATGATCAGGCCCGAGCATGAGACAAGTGCTCGGGCCTGATGCACTGGGAAGACCCAGAGGGATGGGGTGGAGAGGGAGGTGGGAGGGGGGACCGGGATGGGGAATACATGTAAATCCATGGCTAATTCATTTCAATGTATGACAAAAACTACTGTAATGATGTAAAGTAATTAGCCTCCAACTAATAAAAATAAATGGGAAAAAAATAAAAAATAATAATAATAATTCAGATGATCAATATATCTACTACTGTTGGCAAGATTCTCATATAAGAAGTGAAGTAGCCCTCATAATAAAAGAGTTCAAAATTCAGTATTTGGGTGCAATCTCAAAAATGACAGAAAGATCTCAGTTTGTTTCCAAAGCAAACCATTCAACATCACAATAAATCAAGCCTATACCCCAACCACCAATGCCGAAGAAGTTGAAGTTGACTGGTATTATGAAGACCTAAAAGATCTTCTAGAACTAACACAAAAAAGATGTCCTTTTCATCATAGGGGACTGGAATGCAAAAGTAGGGTGTCAAGAGATACCTGGACTAACTGGCAAGTTTGGCCTTGGAGTACAAACTGAAGCAGGGCAAAGGCTAACAGAGTTTTGCCAACAGAACATATTGGTCATAGCAAACATCCTTTTCCAACAACACAAGAGATAACTCTACACATGGACATTACCAAATGGTCAATACTAAATCAGATCGATTACATTCTTTGAAGCCAAAGATGGAGAAACTATAGAGTCAGAAAAAACAAGACTGTGGCTCAGATCATCAGCTTCTTATAGCAAAATTCAGGCTTAAACTAAAGAAAGTGAAGAAAACCTATAGGCCATTCAGGAATGACCTAAATAAAATCCCTTATGATTATACAGTGGAGGTGATGAATACATTCAAGGGATTAGATCTGAGAGAGCGCCTGAAGAAGTATGGACAGAGGTCCATAACACTGTATAGGATGTAATTGACCAAAACCATCCCAAAGAAAAAGAAATGCAAGGAAGGCAAAGTGGGTGTCTGAGGATGCTTTACAAATAGCTGAGGAAAGAAGAGAAGTGAAAAGTAAGGGAGAAAGGGAAAGATATACCCAACTGAATGCAATTCCAGAGAATAGCAAGGAGAGACAAGAAGGCTTTTCTCAATGAACAATGAAAAGAGAGAAAAACAATAGAATGGGAAAGACTAGAGGTCCATATAGTCAAAGCTATGGTCTTCCCAGTAGTCATGTACAGGTATACATAGCTTGAAATTCAGCATTTAGAAAACTAAGATCATGTCATCTGGTCTGATCACTTCATTGAAAATAGAAGGGGAAAAAGTAGAAGCAATGACATTTTATTTTCTTGGATTTCAAAATCACTGCAGACGGTGACTGCAGCCATGAAATTAAAAGATGCTAGCTAGCTCCTTGGAAGGAAAGTTATGACAAACTTAGACAAGGTATTCAAAGCAAAGACATCACTGCCAGCAAAGGTCTGTAGAGTCAAAGGTATGGCTTTTCCAGTTGTCAGGTACAGATGTGAGAGTTGGACCATAAAGAAGGCTGAGAGCCAAGGAATTGATGGTCTCGAATCGTGATGCTGTGGAAGACTCTTGGGAGTCCCGTGGACAGCAAAGTGATCAGACCAGTCAATCCTATAGGAAATCAACGTTGAATAGTCATTGGAAAGACTGTTGCTGAAGCATACTTTAGCCACCTGATGTGAAGAGCTGACTCATTGGAAAAGACTCTGATGCTGGAAAAGATTAAAGGCAAGAGGAGAAGGGGGTGGCAGAGGATGGGATGGTTTCATAGTATCACCAACTAAATGACATGAATTTGAGCAAACTTTGGGCGATAGAGGAAGGCAGAGGAGCCTGGTCTACTGCAGTCCATGGGGTTGCAAAGAGTTGGACATGACTGAGCAACTGGAAAATAACAACAAATACTTTTCAAAATGATCACTATAGGTTACCATCAGAAGATTACATCTTAAATAAGCTCCCAACGTGATCCTTCTAAAAACTGGTTTAACAGTGCTCTTCCAGACCTTGGCAGCACAGTAAGTAAAAGTGTGGAACATAGAAGCCCTCCAGTGATGAGGGACTATCTGTTTTCAGTCTAGATTCAGATGCAAGAAAAGAACTGAGGTTGAACCCTATGCCAAGTTATGAGAAGTTTTTGTGGTGAACAACAATATGAAAGTATCAGTCAGTCAGTCAGTTCAGTCGCTCACTTACGTCCAACTCTTTGTGACCCCATGAACCTCAGCAAGCCAGGCCTCTCTGTCGATAGCCAACTCCTGGAGTTTACTCAAACCAATGTCCACTGAGTTGGTGATGCAATCCAACCATGTCATCCTCTGTTGTCCCCTTCTCCTCCTGCCTTCAATCTTTCCCAGCATCAGGGTCTTTTCAAATGAGCCAGTTCTTCGCATCAGGTGGCCAAAATATTGGAGTTTCAGCTTCAGCATCATTCTTTCCAATGAATATTCAGGACTTATTTCCTTTAGGATGGACTGGTTGGATCTCCTTGCAGTCCAAGGGACTCTCAAGAGTCTTCTCCAACACCATAGTTCAAAAGCATCAATTTTTCGGTGCTCAGCTTTCCTTATAGTCCAACTCTCACATCCATACATGACCACTGGAAAAACATAGCTTGACTAGATGGACCTTTGTTGGCAAATCAATGTCTCTGCTTTTCAATATGCTGTCTAGGATGACCATAACTTTCCTTCCAAGGAGGAAGCATCTTTAATTTCATGGCTGCAATCACCACCTGAAGTGATTTTGGAGCCCCCCAAAATTAAGTCAGCCACTGTTTCCACTGTTTCCCCATCTATTTCCCATGAAGTGATGGGACTGGATGCCATGATCTTAGTTTTCTGAATGTTGAGCTTTAAGCAAACCTTTTCACTCTCCTCTTTCACTTTCAAGAGGCTCTTTAGTTCTTCTTCACTTTTTTCCATAAGGGTGGTGTCATCTGCATATCTGAGGTTATTGATATTTCTTCCAGCAATCTTCATTCCAGCTTGTGCTTCTTCCAGCCCAGTGCTTCTCATGATGTACTCTGCCTATAAGTTAAATAAGCAGTGTGACAATATACAGCTTTGACATACTCCTTTTCCTATTTGGAACCAGTCTGTTGTTCCATGTGCAGTTCTAACTGTTGCTTCCTGATCTGCATATAGGTTTCTCAAGAGGCAGGTCAGGGGGTCTGGTATTCCCATCTCTTTCAGAATTTTCCACAGTTTATTGTGATCCACATAGTCAATGGCTTTGGCATAGTCAAAAAAGCAGAAATAGATATTTTTCTGGAACTCTCTTGCTTTTTTGATGATCCAGCGGATATTGGCAATTTGATCTCTGGTTCCTCTGCCTTTTCTAAAACCAGCTTGAACATCTGGAAGTTCTCAGTTCACGTATTGCTGAAGTCTGGCTTGGAGAATTTTGAGCATTCTTTGGCATTGCCTTTCTTTGGGATTGGAATGAAAACTGACCTTTTCCAGTCCTGTGGCCATTGCTGAGTTTTCCAAATTTGCTGCATATTAAGTGCAGCACTTTCATAGCATCATCTTTTAGGATTTGAAACAGCTCAACTGGAATTCCATCACCTCCACTAGCTTTATTCATAGTGATGCTTCCTAAGGTCCACTTGACTTCATATTCCAGGATATCTGGCTCTAGACAAGTGATCACACCATCGTGATTATCTGAGTCATGAAGATCTTTTTTGTATAGTTCTTCTTCTGTTCTGTGTATTCTTGCCACCTTTTCTTAATATCTTCTGCTTCTGTTACATCCATACAATTTCTGTCCTTTATTGTGCCCATCTTTACATGAGAAAAAGGATGACTTACCAAAAAATAGCCACTGGATTTAAGGCCTAGGAAACTTAAACCCAGTTCTTTTGCATAATTTTCTTTTTTTAATATCTAACTAGTTCTGAAACAAAGTCACTCCCTCATTTTTACGAAATGAATAAACTGAGATCCAGACAAGTTAGACAATTTCCTTAACACCTCCCAGTAAGTGTGCTAGATCTTAGAATATATTCTGACTGTCATATATTTAAGGTGCTTCCCTTCACATAACCCCAGTCTATCTTCACAGGAAAACCAGATTAAAGCTGACCTTTGCACTATTTTGAGTTTCAAAGTTTGGACATTTCAAATTTAAAATATGAACAGAGATACAGTTATGCAACACCATGAGGAAATGACCAAAATCTACAAAAGTTCTTCTAAAGACTGCCCTGGTCTTAGTTCTTAAAAAGTCAATATTCAATTTTGACTTCTGGTCATGCTGAGTAACTAATATAAAGACTATCCTACTCTCCATAAGTAAGTAGACAACTGGACAAAATATACAAAGTGCTTTCCAGCAATGGGAACAAGCAGCAAAAGATTGAGTTCTCTGAGAGAAAGAAAACGAATGAGGCCAGCTCTCAGATCATCTCAGCTTTCTGCTGCAAAGCAATCTGTGGCCCACTACACGATAGGGGGACCCGTGCCAAATGCAGCCACGTCACAGAGCTGAGAAGACTGAACTGGCATTCAGGAAGGATCAAGTGGGTGGATTTAGGAGCAAGAACAATGGAAAGGAGGGAAGTATGTAGGAAAAGAGCCCCAGAAATTATTAAGGGCTATGATTAAGTTTTTGACAGAACAGAAAGTCTCACTCAGCAGGAGATTGTTTGAGGCCAGAGTAAGAGACCCACTGGGGAGGAGACAGCCAAGGTGAGGAGAGCCGATTTCACACAGCAGAAGCTGATGGGCAACTGAGGGCCACTGAGAAACAGACACGGCCTAATCCTCAAGATCCTCCCGCTTATTTGGGGTACTGGGGGAGAGAAAACGTAGACATAAGAAAGGGAGTGCATTCCTTGTTGACTTCGAATTAAAAAAAAAAGGGAGAACAGTTACGGAAGTGTCTGTGTGTGTATGTCCTTAGTCGCTCAGCCGCGTTTGACTCTTTGCGACCTCATGGACGGTAGCCCGTCAGGCCCTCCCTGCCCATGGGATTCTCCAGGCAAGAATACTAGAATGGGTCGCTGTGCCCTCCTCCAGGGGATCTTCCCAACACGGATTGAACACACGTCTCCCGCATGGCAGACAGATTCTTACCAGCAGAGCCTCAAGGGAAGCCCATTCCTTTTTGCGGCTGAGTAATATTCCATTGAATATGTGCACCACAACTTCTTTATCCATTCATCTGTTGATGGACATCTAGGTTGCTTCCATGTCCTGGCTATTGTAAATAGTGCTGAAATGAACATTGGGGTAAACATGTATTTTTTGAATTATGATTTTCTCAGGGTATATGCTCAGTAGTAGGATTGCTGGGTCATACGGTAGTTTTATTTCTAGGGGTTTTTTTGTTGTTTTGTTTTGTTTTAAGGAATCTCCATACTGTTCTCTAGAGTGGTTCTGTCAATTTACATTTCCATCAACAGTGCAAGAGTGTTGCCTTTTCTCCACATCCTCACCAGCATTTGTTGATTTTGATGATAGTCATTCTGACCAGTGTGAGGTGATATCTCAATGTAGTTTTGATTTTCATTTCTCTAATAATAAATGATATTGAGCATCTCTTCCTGTGTTTGTTGGCAATCTGTATGTCTTCCTTGGAGAGAGGTCTCTCTAGGTCTTCTGCCCGTTTTTTTTGTTTGTTTGTTTTTGTTTTTGACTAGGTTGCTTGGGACCAGTTGTTTCATTTGCTATTAGTTTTTCCCAATTCTGAGGGTTGTCTTTTCATCTTATTTATAGTTTTCTTTGCTGTGCAAAAACTTATAAGTTTAACTAGGTCCAATTGTTTACTTTTATCTTTATTTCCATTACTCTATGAGGTGGGTAAAAGAAGATCTTGCTGCAATTTATGTCAGAGTGTTCTGTTTTCCTCTAAGAGTTTTATAGTTTCTAGCCTTATATTTAGGTCTTTAATCCATTTTGAGTTTATTTTCATATATGGTGTTAGGAAGTGTTCAAGTTCCATTCTTTTGCATGTAACTGTCCAGTTTTCCCAGCACCATTTGCTGGCAAGACTATCATTTATCTTTTGTACATTTTTGCCTCCTTGTCAAAGAAAAGGTGGAAGTGTTCAAGTTCCATTCTTTTGCATGTAACTGTCCAGTTTTCCCAGCACCATTTGTTGGCAAGACTATCATTTATCTGTTGTACATGTTTGCCTCCTTATCAAAGAGAAGGTGGAAGTGTTCAAGTTCCATTCTTTCGCATATAACTGTCCAGTTTTCCCAGCACCATTTACTGGCTAGACTATCATTTATCCATTGTACATTTTTGCCTCCTTGTCAAAGAGAAGGTGTCCATAGGTATGTAGGTTTATCTCAGGACTTTCTATCTTGTTCCTTTGATCTGTATTTTTGCCTTTGTACCAGTACCATACTGTTTTCATTATCGTAGCTTTGTAACTTTGGAGTATAGTCAAACATCAGGAAGACCGATTCCTCCAACTCCGTTTTTCTTTCTCAAGATTTCTCTGGCTGTTTGGGGTCTTTATGTTTCCATACAAACTGTAAAATCATTTTCTGTAGTTTTGTGAAACATGCCTTTGGTAATGTGATGGGGATTGCATTGAATCTGTAGATTCCCTTGGCTAGTATAGGAATTTTCACAATATTGATTCTTCCAATCCTAGAACATGGTGTATCTCTTCATGTTTTTATCATCTTTGATTTATTTCATGAGTATCTTATAGTTTTCTAAATACAGGTCTTTTGTCTCCTTAGGTACATTTATTCCTAGGTATTTTACTCTTTTTGCTGCAATGGTGAGTGGGGTTGATTCCTTAATTTCTCTTTCAGATTTTTGATTATTATTGTATAAAAATGCAAAAGATTTCTGTGTTTTAATTTTATATCCTAGGAAATTACTAAATCCATTGATTAGCTCTAGTAATTTTAGGGTAACATCTTTATCGTTTTCTATGTATAGCACCATGTCACATGCAATCAGTAAGAGTTTTACTTGTTTTCCAGTCTGGATTCTTTTTATTTCTTTTCCTTCTTTGAGTGCCATGGCTAGCACTTCCAAAACTATATAAAATAATAATGGCAAGAGTGGGCACCTTTGTCTTTTTTCTGATCATAAAGGAAATGCCCTCATTTTTTCACAATTGAAAATAATGTCTGCTGTGTGTTTGTTGTATATGGCCTTTATTATGTTGAAGTAGGTTCCTTCTATGCCAGTTTTCTGAAGAACTTTTACTATAAATGGGTGTTGAATATTGTTGAAAGCTTTCTTTGTATCTGAGATGTCATATGGTTTTTATCTTTCAATTTGTTACTATGGTGTATCACATTGATTTATTTACATAAATTGAAGAATCTTTGCATCCTTGGGATAAACCCCACTTAATCACACTATATGTTTCATGTGTTGTTGCTAATATTACTGTGAGGATTTTTGCATATATTTTCATAAGTGATATTCACCTGTAATTATTTTGTGTGTGATATCTGTCTGGTTTTGGTATCAGGGTGATGGTGGCCTCACAGAATGAGTTTGGAAGTTTCCTCCCTCTGCAATTTTCTGAAAGAGTTTGAGCAGGATAGGTGTTAGCTCTTCTCTAGAAGTTTGCTACTTTTTGCCTTTTAAGCCATTTGGTCCTAGGCTGTTGTTTGCTGGAAGATTTTTTTATCACAGTTTCAATTTCAGTGCTTGTGATTGGTCTGTTCCTATTTTCTTTTTCTTCCTGTTTCAGTCTTAGAAGGTTGCACTTTTCTAAGAATTTGCCCATTTTTTCCAGGTTGTTCATTTTATTGACATATAATTGCTCATAATACTCTCTTTTGATCCTTTCTATTTTTGTGTTGTCTGTTATAACTTCTTCATTTCTAATTTTCTTGTTTTGAATTTTCTCAACCCTTTTTTTCTTGATGAATCTGGCTAATGGTTTGTCAAGTTCATTTATCTTCTCAAAGCAGCAGCTTCTGTTTTTTATTAATATTCAGCATTGTTTCCTTCATTTTTAGCAAACAGAATCCAACAACATATTAAAAAAATCATACATCATGACCAAGTGGGCTTTATCCCAGGAATGCAAGGATTCTTTAATATCCGCAAATTAATCAATGTAATACACCACATTAACAAATTGAAAGATAAAAACCATATGATTATCTCAATAGATGCAGAAAAAGCCTTTGACAAAATTCAACATCCATTTATGATTAAAATTCTCCAGAAAGCAGGAATAGAAGGAACATACCTCAACATAATAAAAGCTATATATGACAAACCCTCAGCAAGCATCACCCTCAATGGTGAAAAATTGAAAGCATTTCCCCTGAAATCAGGAACAAGACAAGAGTGCCCACTCTCACCACTACTATTCAACATAGTTTTGGAAGTTTTGGCCACAGCAATCAGGGCAGAAAAAGAAGTAAAAGGAATCCAGATAGGAAAAGAAGAAGTGAAACTCTCTCTGTTTGCAGATGACATGATCCTCTACATAGAAAATCCTAAAGACTCTACCAGAAAATTACTAGAGCTAATCAATGAATACAGTAAAGTTTCAGGATATAAAATTAACACACAGAAATCTCTTGCATTCCTATACACTAACAATGAGAAAACAGAAAGAGAAATTAAGGAAACAATACCATTCACCATTGCAACAAAAAGAATAAAATACTTAGGAGTATATCTACCTAAAGAAACAAAAGACCTATACATAGAAAACTATAAAATACTGATGAAAGAAATCAAAGAGGACACAAACAGATGGAGAAATATACCGTGTTCATGGATTGGAAGAATCAATATTGTCAAAATGGCTATACTACCCAAAGCAATCTATAGATTCAATGCAATCCCTATCAAACTACCAACGGTATTTTTCACAGAACTAGAACAAATAATTTCACAATTTGTATGGAAATACAAAAAACCTCGAATAGCCAAAGTAATCCTGAGAAAGAAGAATGGAACTGGAGGAATCAATCTGCCTGACTTCAGACTCTACTACAAAGCCACAGTCATCAAGACAGTATGGTACTGGCACAAAGACAGAAATATAGATCAATGGAACAGAATAGAAAGCCCAGAGATAAATCCATGAACCTATGGTCACCTTATCTTCGACAAAGGAGGCAAGGATATACAATGGAAAAAAGACAACCTCTTTAACAAGTGGTGCTGGGAAAACTGGTCAACCACCTGTAAAAGAATGAAACTAGAACACTTTCTAACACCATACACAATAATAAACTCAAAATGGATTAAAGATCTAAATTTAAGACCAGAAACTCTAAAACTCCTAGAGGAGAACATAGGCAAAACACTCTCCGACATAAATCACAGCAGGATCCTCTGTGACCCAGATCCCAGAATTTTAGAAATAAAAGCAAAAATAAACAAATGGGACCTAATGAAACTTAAAAGCTTTTGCACAACAAAGGAAACTATAAGAAAGGTGAAAAGACAGCCCTCAGATTGGGAGAAAATAATAGCAAATGAAGCAACAGACAAAGGATTAATCTCAAAAATATACAAGCAACTCCTCCAGCTCAACTCCAGAAAAATAAACGACCCAATCAAAATATGGACCAAAGAACTAAACAGACATTTCTCCAAGGAAGACATACAGATGGCTAACAAACACATGAAAAGATGCTCAACATCACTCATTATCAGAGAAATGCAAATCAAAACCACAATGAGGTACCATTATACACCAGTCAGGATGGCTGCTATCCAAAAGTCTACAAGCAATAAATGCTGGAGAGGGTGTGGTGAAAAGGGAACCCTCTTACACTGTTGGTGGGAATGCAAATTAGTACAGCCACTATGGAAAACAGTGTGGAGATTTCTTAAAAAGCTGGAAATAGAACTGCCATATGACCCAGCAATCCCACTTCTGGGCATACACACTGAGGAAACCAGATCCAAAAGAGACACGTGCACCCCAATGTTCATCGCAGCACTGTTTATAATAGCCAGGACATGGAAGCAACCTAGATGCCCATCAGCAGACAAATGGATGAGGAAGCTGTGGTACATATACACCATGGAATATTACTCAGCCATTAAAAAGAATTCATTTGAATCAGTTCTAATGAGATGGATGAAACTGGAGCCCATTATACAGAGCAAAGTAAGCCAGAAAGATAAAGACCATTACAGTATACTAACACATATATATGGACTTTAGAAAGATGGTAATGATAACCCTATATGCAAAACAGAAAAAAGAGACTCAGATGTATAGAACAGACTTGTGGACTCTGGGAGAAGGCGAGGGTGGGATGTTTCAAGAGAACAGCATTGAAACATGTATATTATCTAGGGTGAAACAGATCGCCAGCCCAGGTTGGGTGCATGAGACAAGTGCTCGGGCCTGGTGCACTGGGAAGACCCAGAGGGATCGGGTGGAGAGGGAGGTGGGAGGGGGGACCGGGATGGGGAATACATGTAAATCCGTGGCTAATTCATTTCAATGTATGACAAAAACTACTGCAATGATGTAAAGTAATTAGCCTCCAACTAATAAAAATAAATGGAAAAAAATAAATAAATAAATAAAATTTACTTCTGCTCTGATCTTCATCTGAGCAGAAGTAAATGAAAAGACGGTAAAGAATCTGCCTGCAGTGCAGGAGTCCCAGGTTCAATCCCTGGTTTGGGAAAATACCCCAGAGAAGGGAATGGCAACCCACTTTGGTATTCTTGCCTGGATAATTTCATGGACAGAGGAGTCTGGAGAGGTATAGTCCATGGCATCACAAAGAGTCGGACGCTGACTCACAAAGAGTCAATCACATGACCGAGTGATTAAAACACGGTACAGTGATCTTCATAATTTCTTTCCTTCTACTACCTTTGGTTTTTTTTCCTTCTTCTTTCTTTTTCTAGTTGCCTTAGGTGTAAGGTTAGGTTGTTTACTTGATATTTTTCTCATTTCCTGATTTACGCTTGTATTCCATAAATTTCCCCGTTAACACTGCTCATACTGCCTCCCATATGTTTTGAGTTGTTGTGATTTTGTTGTTTGTTTTGGATTTCCTCTTGGATTTCTTCAGTGACCTCTTGGTTATTTAGAGACATATTGCTTAGCCTCCAAGTGGTTTTTGTTTTTCAGTCTTATCCTGTAATTGACATGTAATCTTATATCATTGTGGTAAGAAAAAAATGCTTGACGTAATTTAAATTTTCTTAAATTTATGAAGGGTTGATTTGTGACCCAAGATTTGATCTATCCTGGAGAATGTTTCCTGTGCACTTGAGAAAAAAAGTGAATTCTACTACTTTTGCATGGAATGTCCTTTAGATACCAGTTAGGTCCTTCTGGTCCAAAGTATCATGTAAGGCTTGTGTTTCCTTATTCAATATTCTGTCTGGGTGATCTGTCCATTGGCATGAGTGATGTGTTAAAGTCCCCCACTATTTTTGTGTTACTGTTGATTTCCCCTTTTATGTCCATTAGCATTTGCCTTATGCATTGGAGTGCTCCTATGTTGGGTGCATATATATTTATAATTATTATATCATCTTCTTGGATTTATCCCTTGATCAATCCAAGATCCTTCATTGTCTGTTGTTAAAGTCTTTATTTTTTTTTAAACTTCCATCTGTATCGAAAATCTTTTCCAGCCTCTCACTTTCATTCTGTTTGTGTCCCTATGTGGGAAGTGGGTCACTAATAGACAACATAGGTAGGGGGTCTTGCTTTTGTATCCATTCAGCTAGTCTGTGTCTTTTGATTTGAGCACTTAATCCATTTACATTTAAGGTAATTATTGACATGTATGATCCTATTGCCATTTATTTTTTGTTTCGGGTTTGTTTTTGTAGACCTTTTCTTTTGTGTTTCCTGTCTAGAGAAGTTCCTTTAGCATTTGTTGTAAGTAAAGCTGGTTTGGTGTTGCTGTGTTCTCTTACCTTTTGTTGTCTGTAAAGCCTTTGATTTCTCTGTTGAATATGAATGAGCTTTTTGCTGTGTAGAGTAATCTTGGTCTCATATTTTCCCTTTTATCACTGCATATATATTCTGCCACTCCCTTCCAGCCGGCAGAGTTACTGCTGAAAGGTCAGCTGTTAATCTTAAGGGGATTCCCATGTATGTTATTTGTCACTTTTCCCTTGCTTCTTGTAGTATTTTTTCTCTGTGTTTAATTTCTGCTAGTTTGGTTAACATGTGTCTTGACATGTTTCTTTGTGTTTATCCTATGTAGGGCTCTGTATTTCCTGGACTTGGGTGACTATCTCCTTTCTAATGTTAGAGGAAGTTTTGACTATACTCTCCTTCAGGATTTTCTCATACACTTTCTTTTTCTCTTGTTTTTCTGGAATCCTTATAATCTGAATGCTGATGTGCTTAATATTGTCCCAAATATCTCTGAGACTGGGCTCTTCTCTTTTCATTCTTTTCGTTCATACTGCTCTGCTTCAGTTATTTGCTCTGCTCTGCGTCTACCATGCTATCTTCCAGTTCATTTAAACATTCTTCTGCCTCAGTTATTATGCTATTGGTTCCCTTTAGTGTATTTTTTATTTCTCTTATTGCACTGTTCATTGCGAATAGTCTGTTCTTTATTTCTCCCATGTCCTTGTTAAACACTTCATGTATCTTCTCAATCCATGCCTCCATTCTATTTATCTATGCCTCCATTTTATTGCCAAGTTGGTTCATCTTTACTATCATTCTTCTGAATTCTTTTTCTAGTAGACACCCTATTTCATTTTCATTTGTTTGGTGTTGTGGGTGTTTACCATGTTCCTTCATCTGATGCATGTTTCTCTGTTTTGTTTTACTTCTTTTCCGTTTCATTTATTGTGTTTGCGGCCTCTCTCCTGACGGCTGTAAGGCCACAGTTCCTCTTAATTTTGAAGTCTGCCCCAGTGGGTGGGTTTTGACCAGCCCCTTGCGAGGGTCTCCTGGTAAGAGGACAGACGCCTGTGTTCTGGTGAGTGGAGCTGGATCTTGTTCCTCTGAAAGGCACTGTCACATCCAATGGTGTGTTTGGGTGTTTATGAGCTTGGTATGGCTTTGGGCAGCCTGCCTACTAATGGGTAGGTTTGTGTTACTATTTTGCTAATTGCTTGGTATGAGGCATCCAGTACTGGAGTTTGCCTGCCTTTAGGTGGGGCCAGGTGTTAGCATTGAGATGGAGGCCTTTGGGAGAGCTCTTGCCAATTAATATTTCAGAGTCAGGAGATCTCTGGTGATCCAACATCCTGAACTTGGACCTTCTACCTTGGAGGTTCAGAATCAACCCCTGGCTGGAGCAACAAGACTCCACAAGCCACACAGCACAGGAGAGAAAAGGAAATAAATAGAAAACAAACAAACATGCAAACAAAAAATGAACAGACAAATCCCCAAGACAAATGATAAAAGTAACACTGAACAGATAAGAACATACACTGAGACTCACACACTCATACTCAAAAAAAGAAAATAAGACAAAAAACTAAAATAAAATTTAAAAAATGGAACCACAAAGGAAGAGAGCAACCAAAGCAAGAAGCAAACTCATAAATGAAAACACACAATAAACTAGTCTGGAAAAATTCAGAACCAAAAGCGTGAAAAAAGTACAACAGAACAAAATACTAGTGTAGAAATAGGAAAAAATAAAATAAACTTATTTAAAAATAAAAGCTTTAAAAAAGGAAAAATTAAGTAAAAAATATGTATTAAAGTAATAATAAAAAAAAGAACAACAGAACAAAATGAAAAAAGAGAGAGAGAGGTGGTAAGACTATTTTCCTGTGGCCTCAGTTCTCAGTTTTCCTGCCACACAGTGAGTTCCAGCTAATGTGCCTCATCAAAAAGACCTCCAATATTTCTAGGAAGGTCTCCAGACCTGCTGTGGGCATTGTGGGGTCAGCTCAGACTCAAACCTGTCCACACTCCAACTTGTACTTGCTTCCAAAGTCCACAACTGCCCCCAAGCTCCACACCTTCAAGCCAACTGTGGGGATTTAATCTGCTGCTCCTGCGGCTGCAGGAGGCAGTTCTCCTCCTCTTGGTCACACAGCCTCTGCGGCTCACGTTGGTTTTGCCCTGTCTCTGCAGGCTACGCTCTGGTGTCTGTTTCCCACCCAGACAAGGTGGGGCAGAAGCAGAGGCGTATGGGACCTCACTTACTCAGCTGGGCTGCGAGGAGGGAGGGATAAGGCAGGCACAAGCGGAATGTGTGGGGCGGGCCTGGGGCGGTAAAGGCCTTCGGAATGCTGCTGCAGCCTGAGGCAGGTCATGCACTCTCCCAGAGGAACTGGCCCTGAGTCGTGGGAAATCTCAGCAACACCAAGGTGCAGAAGCTCCAGGAAGCTGTGGGCCATGACTTGGGCCTGCTCGCAGCTTCCTGCACCTGTGACCCCTGGGGTTGGGCCTGCGGCGCTACTCATCCCTGCCTCCGGCACCCCCACTGGCCCGGACGGCAGCTGGCCTCTGAGACTGCAGACCAGAGCCGTGACTAGTTCTGCCTCCGGCATTCAAGCCAGCCTTTCCGGTGGCGGGCCAATGTGTCCACCTCTGAGGCTGCAGACCGTGACTAGTCCTGGCTCTGGCACTCACGTTAGCCTTTGTGGCAGCCAGCCCAAATCCCTCTGGGGTTGCAGACCGCAGCTGCGGCCAGCCCCACCGCGGGCGCTCACCAAGGCGGTGTCCTAGCATCTGTAAGCATGCCGAGGTGGAGGCAACGGCCTGTCACCCCTCTGGCAGCCCCAGGCTTTTCCCTCAGCTGTGTCGTACGCGCCCCCTCAGAGTGTCTCCACGGCAGTCAGCCCCAGTCCTGTCCTGGGCTCAGACCCCTGAAGCCTGCGCCTCAGCACCCAGACCCCAGCCACGGTGGGCGGCCGTGCCGTCGAGCGGCTCAGGCTGGGAAACGTCGGTGGGTGCCAATTTCTGTGCTGAACCCTCTCTGTTTGCCTCGCACACACCTGTCGCTGTGCTTTCCTCTGAGCTTCCAAAGCTCGACCTGTCCCTGTCTGGGAGGTAGTTTCCCAATAATTCAGGCCAGGAATGGTTTCAGGTCAGACTGGACCCATCCATGATATGAAAGCCCATATCCTGCCAACTTCAGGGCATTTGCTCATGGAGGGGGCTTTTCTCCTTCTTTCTAGAAGCCTGGGAGTTGACTTCCCAGCATGGACTACACCCGCTACATCTCAAATACATATTCTGAGATAATATTGGGATAATCAAAAGTCAGAGTTCAAAAATAATTAGCAGTTAACTGAAACTGTAAAAACTCATGTGCCACGTGAATACCTACTCTACTTTGCTTACACTCTCCTGATACACACACAGCTAGAGACTTCATGAAATCTCCTGAAAAGAAATCTACTGTAGTGGGAGGCATAAAGTCTATGTCCTTTGGGGAGAATGGGTGAGACGAGTACTGAGATAAGCAGGGTCACGACCTCATAGCTGAGAAAGAGTCCGTGAAAACACTGTTCCTAAAGAGAAGGGAAAGAATCAGTCCAAACACAAGCTCACAAATACCTCAACAAGCATGGAGACTCCAGAATAGTCAGAAAAAGTCAATCCACTGCAATCCAGGATTAAAGAACACTTTGGATTCAAGCAGGGCTGGGTAGCTTCTTCTGTAAGAAGAATAGAGTTGAATCAGAGAAAATTCTTAGACATTTTCACTACTGGTTTTGTTGAACATTGGGAAGATCAACAGTGGCCTAATGTTTAACGAAACCAATTCCAAACACTTTTAATTTTACATTTTCAGTTGGCTACTAATTATTTTTGAACTTTGATTTTTTATTATTCCAATATTATCTCAGGTAATTTTTACATAACTTGAGCGCCAAGGATAATATTGGTAAATAGCATATGATTAAAAATGAAAGGAAATGGAAATTTACAATAAGATGTCCCTCTGGAGAAACCAGGGAAGGCTTCATGCAAAAGTAGCCTTGAAGACATATTTAATTCTAAAAGTAGAAGCAATACAGAGTTGTTAGCCTTCCAATCATATGAACAACTTCAATGAAACACTGATGCCAGTTTGAGATCTCAAAATTTTCCTGTCCCACTCAATCAATATTTACTGGGGGGAATATGCTGGTGGTCCAGTGGCTAGGAAACCATGCTCCCAATGCAGGGGCCCAGGTTTGATCTCGGGCCAGGGAGCTAGTCCCACATGCTGCAACTAAGGGTTCACATGCTGCAACCAAAAGTTCACATGCCACAACTAAAGATCCCATGTGCTGCAACTAAGACCCAGTGCAGCCAAATAAATTTAAAAAATATATTTTTAAGAATTTACTGGGGACCTCCCGCATGCCAGCTACTCTAGCAGTGCCTTCTGTTCCCCTTTTCCTCCCATGAGGGAGCTCTGAGGGCAAGTACAGATCCAGGCTATGCTACCATTGGCTCCACATGGTAAATTAGAACTTCAAGCAAAATGAAAAGTGACCACAACTTAGCTCATCCACTGACCACTCAGTAGTAATCACTATCATTCACTATTTGCCTAAAGATAGAACCCGGCCCCACTACAGAAGGGCTCTTATTTTTAGCCTCAGATATGATATGTCATTGCTATTATCAGAGGTTGGAGAGTGGGTTTAAGATCACAGGAAAAATAAAAATATGAATCCTAGGCAAGGACAAACAGCGGGCTGTTGATTGGTATTTATTCCTTTTATCTCCTAGTCTCACAAACAGACACACACAAACACACATACACAGGTTGGCACTACACTAATTAGTTTAGAGATACTTTTATTCCATTTTATTTAGAGTTACAGAAGAAGAATTACTAGAGAAATATTAAAAGATTTGCTGAGACATTTGACTCATTATTTGTTTGTGATATGTACTTCCTTGCAAATTTTTTATGATTCATAAACATGTTTTATCCAATTTGGAAACATTTTGTTGAATTTTCAGAGTATAAGAATCTTTAACAATTAAATATCCGATAAGCTTTCCTACAAAAGTTCAATAATCCACATAGCATACATGCATAAAATATATATAATGGATTAGATATATCCTTATAAAGTTAGATATAAAAAGTTTTAGTAAGACTGATCATTTGTTAATGTACCATGGAGTTCAAAATTTGAAGGGTTTCTATGCAATACTTCTGAATATATCTGTTTTAGAAAATAAAACGTATATGATTTTTTAGAAGACAACTCAGTCCAGCTATTTTGACATCTTTTCAGCATGTCAACTGTGTACAAATCTTTCCAAGCTCCACATTGAATGACAGCATGGTGGTAGCTTGAAAATATTTACACCACGGAAATTGGCAAGTGCAACAAATCACACTTCTCCACCACCCTAGGCCATACTCTCCACTCCAGGAGTTTTTTGGATTTACCAACATATCATTACGTAAAGCTAGTTACTCTTACTAAACACAAGGAAAATAGTCAGTCATTTTTTAAAAAATTCAATAGCTTGGATTAAATAAATGACTTAAACCTCTGACATATTTAGCAATAGATCTTAAAATGACAGTGAAGATACAATTTGATAACAAAATTAATGAAGTATTTTTTCCATCTCCTTATAATCTTTTATAGTAACTACATACAAAAAAAGCTAAATCTAAAATTCTTAGTTCAAAAATTTATGTAGAAAAAGTTATCATTAATATCTAATCCACCCAAATTAAATTATGAATTCTTTGAAATCTTTAAGCCTTATTCTTCATTTATGAGAAAACATAATTGTCAATGGTAAAACTGAATATAATTCAATATATGTACTTAATATAATCCAGAAAAAATTAACAACTATTTTATTTATAATTGCTTTTCATGAAGGAGGTACATAAATTATTATCTGCAACAAAATTTATGACATGCATTCTATCATCCCGTATTCTTTAACAAGCCAAACATGGCTAATCAATCATGGTACTTTTTCCCAGTCAGTTCAAAGAATACCCTAGAATTTCTATCAATTCAGTGTTTCAGAAAGTCACTACTAGTTCATAAGCAATTTTACTTGTCAATCTGAACTTAATAATCCAGTGAAAAAACTATGCATATTCTTTAGAGAGATTGATCACTAATCTAAATGACTAGGAAATGGTGGTAAAAGGATACAGAAAATTATTTAAGAAAGAAGGTGTTTTTTTTCTTTTCTATCCTATTTAATTTCACTTATAAATTATACTTGCCATTCTTTATATTTTCTTGTAATTATTTCATAATTTAAGTGATGACAGATTGCTAACTAAAAATGTTTGGGTTTAATCAATAGTGAAACAAAAATTTTTCTTTTGTTTCAGAATGTGCTTGCTTTGTCCTTCATTTTTACATCTGAGGTTCCTCTTTTGTGTTCTTTTAATCAAAATGTATGCACATTTTCAGACTGTCCAAAAGAAATAAAACAAAAGAATTGTGCCATGTAGTTGTGGATAATAATTTAAGTAAGCTTTTTTTTTAAGAGAAGCAGTTCATTTTTTTTTTTTTTGTAAATAAAAAAGACATTGTTAATGGCAAAGCTACCAATTCCCTCAAATGAAAATTTAAATACAATGGGCATTTCTGAAATTTTTCCAAAAATAAGTGAAGTTTTCTTTTATATAGTATCCTCTCAGTTCTGTCATTGTGCTGATTTTATGACTATTAATATATACTTATGGTCTAAGCTTCTAAGTAAATCAATCAGTGCAATAAAATTCATATTGTTGTAGAAAACTGAATGAACAGCTAATAGGCGTTAAGCAAAATGAGGTAAGCTTGGAGCATGTGCAAAGGAGATAACTAATATATACTCATGGGGGATGTGGTAAATGATGGGCTTTATCTACAAAAATCAAAGAAAACTAAAGAAAGAAATTAACCATCAGGTGTGGGTGGGTGATTAACTCCAGACTGTGCAAGTCAGTTCTCTCCTGTGGAATATTCATTAACTTGTTTAATTAAAAAGTATTCATAGATGCGTAATTTAGGGGTGCTTTTTTATACTTCAAAGGGTTTCTGGCAGTTTGTGAATCACTCATAATTTTTTAAAAGAAGGCATTTTCTGTTGATATCAAGTAATTATTGAGAAACAGATTTATATCTCTAACATCTCAAGAAAATAAGGAATCAGAAATATTTAGGACAAACCAAAACACTATCTTTGGAAAACATGTATGCACATGATTGTGTAAATTATCTGTTTTATTCATTCATTCAAACAATTGGTTAATATAGATGTGGTGTGTGCTTACTCTAAGCACTGTCCTAAGAAATACAAGTAGAATGACGGACAAGCGAGATAATGGTCTCTACTCTCAGTAGACTCACAAGTAAGCTGAGAAACCAGTCAGTTGAACTAGTAATCTAAAGTGTTACCAAGGCTGAAAGTTACGCAGAAAGCACTCATGAGGTACAGGATAGACCTGGTATTGTAGACAGAAAAATGACCCCCAGCGATGTCCATAGCTTAATCCTAGAACCTGTGGGATATGTTGCCTTACATGGTCAAAGGAATAGTGCAGACTTGATTAAATTAAGAATCCTGAATGAGGTTATCCTGAATTACCCTGTGTGGGGGGAAGTCCAATGTTACTCGGGTTCTTATCACAGGAAAGCAGGAGGGGAAGAGGCAAAGAAGGAGAAGTGGTGATGCAAGAAGAGGTCAGAGAGAAGTTTGAAGATGTCAACACTGCTGGTTTGAAGATAGAGGAAAGGATATGACCTGAGGGATGTGGATGGCCTCTAGAAGCTGAAAAGGGTAAGGAAGTAAGAGGATTCTCCCCTGTAGCCTCCAAAGTACAGGATGAGGATGGGGGCAGTTGTGGCAGGGGAACTAATTTAGGCTTCAGGACCTGTGATGACAGAAGTCATGCCTGCTTTCTCATCCTTGAACATATAGCACCCACCACTGTGCCTAGGACTTAGTAAATGCTCACTAAATACAAGAAAGATTTGCTAAGTGAACAAGGACATTTATTAACACAGGAATGAAAGGAAGAATGGGACAAGGAAGCTGAGACTTGGAGGATAATTTGAAGGGAAGCAGGTAAGAAGGTGGTGGAGGTGAACCTGAAAAATCACGATGCTGAGAAAGATGTTGACAGAGTGCCTCTTGGTAACGGCACAATGTGACTGAAGCGCTTTGGAACACAATTTACTGAACATGGTAATGGGAAATTTCTTTGCATTTGAGTGATTTTTGTTTTCATTCAGAAAAATATGATGACTTTCATCTTATTATTTACATGGTTTGTAAGTTTATTTAGTTTATTCAATCAATTCTTTCTCTTCTGTAAAGATTGTTTACAGGAGTGGGTATTATTTATTCTCTTTCTTCTTTCCTACTCCCTCACCCAGCTAATATTTCCCTTTGCTTTAGTTACTTCCAGATTTATTCAATGGTCCCCCAAACCCAAAAATATCTCCTGGAAGGTTTTCCAGTATCATAAATTCACCATCTTCTAAAATAAACTTCCCTTTCCTTTTAGCTACCCTCCTGGATTTCATATTATCCCAGTTTGAGAGTTTCAGAGTTTTGAATCATCATTTGTATTGCCCTCCTCCTTCCCTCAATGCCCAATCAGTGCTAGTTATGTTAATTACATACTGAAATTTCTTTTAAGTCCATATTCGTCTCCATTTTCACAAGCTTACAATCAAAGCAGAGAAGAGTGCCACTCTCTGTCACCTCCTTTCCTCTGGATTAGCACCAGCCCACCCTTCTTGGTTGTGTTTCTGCAGACTGCATCTGGCTCCGAACTCTCGAATCTCAGCTTTAAGCACCCTTTGCTATACACACTGGCCTTCAAAGGGGCCTTGAGGTCCTCCTCTGTCCCTAACCAACTGCATGATCCTAAGCAAGTTAGTTATTTAAGCCCTCAATTTTTTTTAAGTGAAAGTAAGTTTATTTAGAGAGATACACATTCAATATGCAGCATACAGACCACCTCAGAAGGCAAAAGTGGGCCTCAACTTCATCAATAAAACTAAGAGTATCCTATTACCTATTTGAAAACGACAATTACCAGTTATCTATTTCATCTATTTAGAAGAATATGCTTTGAAACCTTGGAAGTGCTATACAAATATTAGCAGTGTTAATTTTCATTCACTGACCAAGTATTCATTGGACAACAAAGGATAATGCAATCAACATTAAAATGCATCTCTTCCCTTAAAAATCTAATTAGGAGGAAAATGTGCATGAATAAAACAATTTTGTAACTATATAAAGTGATATGTGATTGAGTGAGGCATGTGGTAATTTCTCCAAGTTACTACAATTTCCATTTTACTGCTTCGGAACTGAATTCTAAGTGGCACTTCATTGTTGTGTTTTTGCCTCTATGGATCTGGTTGACTTCTTTTTCTACCTAATGAGTTTGCCAAAGAATATGTCCCTTTGACTTACTTTTCTTCTCTATTAAACCTTGAGGAAAGTATAATATTTGGATTGGCAAACAAGTAGATGGTTCTAGAAGGGAGAATATGAATAAAGAATTAGATACAGGTGCACCGGGACAGTCCAGAGGCATGGGATGGGGAGGGAGGTGGGAGGGGACTTCAGGATGGGGGACACATGTACACCTGTGGCTGATTCACATCAATGTATGGCAAAAACCACCACAATATTGTAAAGTAATTAGCCTCCAATTGAAATAAATTTTTTTTAAAAAGAATTAGATCCAGGAATGATTAAATTGGATGTAGGAGCCATGAAAACTGATTCATCTGACTGGCATAGAGAACCTGTGCAATGTGTAGTAAAAGGGAAATCAGTTTGAGAAGATACGGAAGGGTTTTAGGTGTCAAGCTGAGGACTGCGCACTTGATCTTCTGAAGGGATCTCTAATGCATAAGAAGTCTTTGGCATTTTTTTAAAAATTATTTAAGATTAAGTGTCATCATAGTAAAGCTAGGATGGCAACTGCATCTCAGTGTGTGTCAGTTCAGTTCAGTTCATTTCAGTTGCTCAGCCACATCAGGCTCTTTGTGACCCCATAGACTGCAGCATGCCAGGCTTCCCCGTCCATCACCAACTCCCAGTCAACACTAGCCATTTGTAACAGCTTATTAGAGCTCCCTGTTCAGAAGAGCCTCAGGTTACTTTGGCTCACAGGATGAAGTGCCTTGATCGATTAATTTTATCTTCTGTAATCACAGGAAACTGGGTGTTCTCTATTCATGGAGTAAGACCAAGACTGTCTCAAAGCAGAAAAAAAAAAATAGGAAAGTCAAACTGATTCATCTTTCAGTCATCACTCATTACCTGAATATGGTTAAGGACAGAATCAGAGTAACAGAAGTGAAAATGTAAACACAACAAAACCTAGAGTTACAGGTTTTACTATTTAAACTTTGAGAGGAAGTCAAAAACATGAGCAGTAAAGAAACCTGAGCATTTAAAGCACAGGGAAGGGACAGCCGAATGCTGCTCCTGACTGAGAGAGGGGGGGGACTCAGGATACTCTGGAGTGCCAGAAGGGAGGAGGATGCCAGGAAAACACTCTGGGCAGCCAGTCCTGACTGTATATACGGGTAACTGGGCACCAAAGGTTTCCCACGGACATAGCAAGGGTGCCCATGTCGATCAGCTACTGCTCTCTGCAAAATGGGCCTGATCTAGGGATGCAGAGGTGACAATGCCCTTGTAAACTTGTCAGACCAGCAGAAGAGAAAGACTTGCAAGAAACAACCATTAAATAAGTACAATACCCAGGTGAGATGCATGAGACAAGTGCTCAGGGCTGGTGCACTGGGAAGACCCAGAGGGATGGGATGGGGAGGGAGGCGGGAGCGGGGATCGGGATGGGGAGCACATGTAAATCCGTGGCTGATTCATGTCAATGTATGGCAAAAACCATACAATATTGTAAAGTAATTAGCTCCAACTAATAAAAGTAAATGGAAAAAAAAAGTACAATACCAGTATTATATAAGCATCCTTTCAGAGCACAAAGTAGAAGAAAGCAAATTTGTCATGAAAAGAAAGCGAAGTTGCTCAGTTGTGTCCGACTCTTTGTGCCCCGTGGGCTGTAGCCCACTAGGCTCCTCAGTCCACAGAATTTTCCAGGCAAGAATACTGGAGTGGGTTGCCATTTCCTTCTCCAGGGGATCTTCCTGACCCGGGGATCAAACCCAGGTCTCCCACATTTCAGGCAGACGCTTTACCCTCTGAGCCACCAGGGGAGCCCAAATTTGTCAGGAGAAATCAGAAAAGACCAGAGAAGCTAACATCTGAACTGCTACCCTGCTGATGTGGGCCGTGCAATTAATTTGTATATTTATATGATATTTATTTTACTCTATTCTATATTTTATATATTTATTTAGAGTACCTTAAAGTAATATGATAGATATTATAATGTATATTTATATATAAACATTCCACATGTTCTTTTATCCACTGTACTGCTAAAAAAGTGTTAGTTTTCCTTCATTTGGGAGGATTATAAACAGAGTTACTATGAACAACCTTGTATATGTTTCCAGGTGCAGATATTAAGAGGCTCCCTTTTTTATTGTCTTTAGAAGGGCTAAAATCAGTATGTCAGCTTTTCCTGCCTTTTTTTTTTAAGTTTATATAATAGAATTTATGTTTTCCTTTGCCTTTTCACTTTGGTCCAATTACGTTTATAAGACATGTAGTTTTCATTATTGTATATGTATACCATATAATAAATATATCAACTAAAAATTCAAATGTATAAATATTCCATACTTATACATACCAGCTAATTTTTTTTTTTTTTTAAATACGAACTGTTTCCAGCTTTGGATAGTTAAAAACAATACTGTTCGAACATTCTTGTTTATGTAACTTGTTAGAATGTAAACTGGATGTGGAATTGCTGGTTTGTGTATCTTGTGTATCTTCAGTTTTATATAATATTACCAAACTGTTTTCCAAGGTAGTTGTTACAGTTTACACTCCCACTAGCATTGCAAGAGACTTTTTGCTGCTCTGCATCCTCACCAATACTTGGTATTGTCAGACTTTAAAAACTATCAATCATATATATTGTGTTATTTATTGTGAAGTTAATCTAGATTTCCCCAAGTATTATGAATAGCATCAGTGAGTCTAAGTAAGCATATCTGCATATGCTTATTAGTAAATTTGAAAATGTCTTTTTGTGGAATGCCTGTTCATGTCTCTTGCGCATTTTTCTAATGGGTCATCTGCCATTTTTACTCCTTCATATGTTGGGGAGTACAATTCTTTCTCCATTTTATAAATTACGTCTATTTTCTTTTACCCTAGCTTATCTTTTCAGGCTTCATATGATGTCATTTGGTAAACAAAACTCTTTATAATCTAGTGAAGTTTGATGATAATGTTTAACATTTCTTGTACATATTCTCCTATATTTTCTTTTAAATTTATAATTTGCCTACCACTCTTAAGACTTTGAGCTGGTACTGATTTGGGGGATGGGATGGGATGGGATGAAGGTCTAATTCCATTCATTATGGGGGTGTGATTGTCTCATCATTGTACATTAATCACAGTCTTTGGCTCACTGCTCTGCAGTGCCACGTTTGTCACAAGTAAAACACCAATATATGTGAGTTTTTCCTCACTTTTGTGCTCTCTGCTCTGTCCTATTGACCTGTCCATTTATCTCTGAAGTGGTGGCACACTACACTGATTATTAGAACTTTATAATACATTTATACATACATAAGAAAACAAGCTCTCTCTCTTGTTCATATAGTTCAATAGTCATGGTTGTTCTTGGCCATTTGAGTTTTGTACAAAATTTAGAATGAGTTTATTAACTGCCATTAAAAAGTCCTATCAGAATTTTAATTGTGATTCAATTTACATCTATAACGAAATTTGACAATAGACATCTTTTCAACATTGTGTATTCTGATTGATGGACATTCTATTTCCTTCCATTTTAAAGAATATCATTAGTTTAAGTGTTTCAGGTATTCCTAATGTCTCATAATAAATTTTTATACCTTCATTCTTTGTAGGCTGACATGTCTGAAATTAACCTCTAAAATAAACCAGGAGGAAGAAGACAAAGAAGAGAAGGAGGAGGAGGGGAGGACAGAGCAGGAGAATGAGGAGAGGAAGAGCAGGAGGGGGAGAGGGGAGAGGGAGGCAGGGAGAGGGGAGGGAGAGGCAGAGGCGGGGAGAGGGGAGGGAGAGGCAGACGGGGGGGGGGGAGGGGAGGGGAGCAGGAGGGGGAGAGGGGAGGGAGAGGCAGACGGGGGGAGAGGGGAGGGGGAGGCAGACGGGGGGGAGAGGAGGGGAGCAGGAGGGGGAGAGGGGAGGGGGAGGCAGACGGGGGGAGAGGGGAGGGGAGCAGGAGGGGGAGAGGGGAGGGGGAGGCAGACCAGGGGAGAGGGGAGGGGGGAGGCAGACGAGGGGGAGGGGAGGGGGAGGCAGACGGGGGGAGAGGGGAGGGGGAGGCAGACGGGGGGGAGAGGAGGGGGAGGGAGAGGGGAGGGGGGAGAGGGGAGGGAGAGGCAGACGGGGGAGAGGGGAGGGAGAGGGGAGGGGGGAGAGGGGAGGGGGAGGGGAGGGGGAGAGGGGAGGGGGAGACGCGGGGGAGGGGGAGCAGGAGGGGGAGAGGGGAGGGGGAGGCAGACGCGGGGAGAGGGGAGGGGGGAGGCAGACGAGGGGGAGGGGAGGGGGAGGCAGACGGGGGGAGAGGGGAGGGGGAGGCAGACGGGGGGGAGAGGAGGGGGAGGCAGACGGGGGGGGGGGAGAGGGGAGGGGGAGGCAGACGGGGGGGGAGAGGGGAGGGAGAGGCAGACGGGGGGAGAGGGGAGGGGAGCAGGAGGGGGAGAGGGGAGGGGGAGGCAGACGGGGGGAGAGGGGAGGGGGGAGGCAGACGGGGGGGAGAGGAGGGGGAGGCAGACGGGGGGGGGAGAGGGGAGGGGGAGGCAGACGGGGGGGGAGAGGGGAGGGAGAGGCAGACGGGGGGAGAGGGGAGGGGAGCAGGAGGGGGAGAGGGGAGGGGGAGGCAGACGGGGGGAGAGGGGAGGGGGGAGGCAGACGGGGGAGAGGAGAGGGAGAGGCAGACGGGGGGGAGGGGAGGGGGAGGCAGACGGGGGGGAGAGGAGGGGAGCAGGAGGGGGAGAGGGGAGGGGGAGGCAGACGGGGGGGAGAGGAGGGGGAGGCAGACGGGGGGGAGAGGAGGGGAGCAGGAGGGGGAGAGGGGAGGGAGAGGCAGACGGGGGGAGAGGGGAGGGGGAGGCAGACGGGGGGAGAGGGGAGGGGGAGGCAGACGGGGGGGGAGGGTAGGGGGAGCAGGAGGGGGAGAGGGGGAGGGGGAGGCAGACGGGGGGAGAGGGGAGGGGGGAGGCAGACGGGGGAGAGGAGAGGGAGAGGCAGACGGGGGGGAGGGGAGGGGGAGGCAGACGGGGGGGAGGGGAGGGGGAGGCAGACGGGGGGGAGAGGAGGGGAGCAGGAGGGGGAGAGGGGAGGGAGAGGCAGACGGGGGGAGAGGGGAGGGGGAGGCAGACGGGGGGAGAGGGGAGGGGAGCAGGAGGGGGAGAGGGGAGGGGGAGGCAGACGGGGGGAGAGGGGAGGGGGGAGGCAGACGGGGGAGAGGAGAGGGAGAGGCAGACGGGGGGGAGGGGAGGGGGAGGCAGACGGGGGGGAGGGGAGGGGGAGGCAGACGGGGGGGAGTGGAGGGGAGCAGGAGGGGGAGAGGGGAGGGAGAGGCAGACGGGGGGAGAGGGGAGGGGGAGGCAGACGGGGGGAGAGGGGAGGGGAGCAGGAGGGGGAGAGGGGAGGGGGAGGCAGACGGGGGGAGAGGGGAGGGGGAGGCAGACGGGGGGAGGGGAGGGGGAGGCAGACGGGGTGGGGGAGAGGGGAGGGAACAGAAGCGGAAGCCGCAAGAAGGCAAAGATTCCGTCTGCTCTAAGTCAGGGCAGAGCACTTACATTTCCTTTCCGCTAACTCACCGTTGCAAATGCCACTCATAGAAGTGAGCAATGTGCTTTGTTCATGCTGAAATAAAAACACATAAAAAGATGAACAACATTATAAAAATTCATTTCTGCCCTAAAAAAGAACATCATTCTTTTCTCCATAATAACACCAACAGAAAATGGTCTCCAATAATTATTTTCCCTAGCCCTTTTTTCAGAATGATAAATACAACAAACTGAAATAGTAAGTCCTAAGTTTATGTTAGCTTAGCTGATAATTTATCAAGTCAGACTCTCCTTTTTAGAACATTTTTTACAAGATTGTTTTGATTTTTATATCAGGAAGTGAACATTTACATGTGTCTTTCATATATGTATCCAATCAGAAATTAACCTCATTAACACAGCACTCTCAAAGAGAGAGCCACCAAACGCATTTCATATTATACAAAAGTCAGCTATTCATTTAGTATGAGGTCCATGCATGTTGCTATAAATGGCAGTATTGTATTTTTTATGGCTGAGTAATATGAAGTAAGCCAGACAAAGAAAGATAAATATCATATAATATAACATACACAGGGAATCCAATTAAAAAAATGATACAAAGGAACTTACATACAAAACAAAAACAGACTCACAGACGTAGAAAACAAATTTACAGTTACCAATGGGAAAAGGGTTGGGGAGGGAGTTTTGGATTAACATACACACACTACTGCATATAAAATAGATAAACAAAACATACTGTATAGTACAGGAAACTATACTCAATATTTTGTAATAACCTATAAGGGAAAAGAATCATAAAAAAATGATATATACGTATGTGTAACTGAATCACTATGCTGTACACTTGAAACTAACGAATTATTGTAAATCAACTATACTTCAATAAAAACAAATAATTTTTTAAAAAATTAGCTGTTCATCTGAAGTTTCATGAAAATGTCTAAGAAAAAGAGATTCCTGATTTATGGAAATGCTAGAGAATGAAAAATGACTTTATATCCTACAATTAAACTTTTTGAAATTAAAAATAATTGATGCCTCTAAAATTATAACAGGATATATACTTCTCAAAAACTTATTGTTGTTACTGTTCATGATGATAGCAATTGTTATTTCTTGAGTACTTACTACTTACTGTATCCTAAGAACTTTACATTAATCATTTCATTATCAGAATAATCCTGTGAAGTTACTGATATCATTTTCCATTTGAAAGTTGGAAAATTTTTAAATTTGGAAGACTTCTAATGATTGAAATGGTTAAATAATTTGACCAAAATCACAAAGGTAGCAAGAATTAAGTTAAAACCTAAGTTCATGTCTTTCAACTCTGTACCTCTTGCTCCAGACTGCTACATTATACTACTTTCCCATGAAATCAGTTTTCATCTTGGAGGGTGATCATAGAATATCAATTTCCCTTTTTAATACCCACTGTGTGTGTGTTAGCCGCTCAGTCATGTCCAACTCTGCGACCCTATGGACTGTCGCCCACCAGGCTCCTCTGTCCATGGGATTCTCCAGGCAACAATACTTGAGTGGGTTGCCATGCCCTTCTCCAAGGGATCCTAGAACCCAGGGATCAAGCCCCATCCAGGGATCGAACCCACGTCTCTTAAGTCCCCTGCACTGGCAGGTGTGTTCTTTACTAGCAGCGCTACCTGGGAAGCCACTGGTACTGCATCCACTGGCCCAGCTTATGTATTTTAAGTCTGATTCTGACAGTTACCAAATAATTTCCCCCAGGTTATTTTACATTTCTAAGTCTCAATCCTTTTTTTTTTCTTTTTGTAACATTCAGGTAAAGTCAGTTACATCATGGGGCTGACGACAAGTATGTTAGATAGCCCAGGTAAAGAGATGAGCCCCTGAAAGACAGTCAAGGAATGTGAGTTTCCTTTCCCTCCTCTTAAAAATACTTTGTCAGAAATCCCTTCTGCAGAAGAATTTCAAATTATTTATATAAATACTCCACCCTCAAGAAGGTGGAGCATGATTCCACTTTCCCTAAATACAAGCTGCACACAGTGACTCGCTTTCAAAGAGTTCAGCATGCAAAAGGCGAAAGAAAGTAGTTTTGTAGGAGAGAAACCTGATAAATACTACCTCATCCAGAAGATCAAGATTAATATCTACAATGAGAAATAATGTTGATATTATGTACCCTTGATACAATGTGATGAAAATGGCACTTCACCTCTATGGTTTCCTCCTTAAAAAACCCATATCCCCAGTGCTATCACAAGAAAAATAAGAGATAATTTCAACAGAGGGGCATTCCTCAAAATATCTAACCAGTACAACTCAAAAGTGTCAAGACCATTCAATAAAGGGAAAGCCTAAGAAACTGTCACAGTCAAAAGGAAACAGGACAACTAAATGTAACATGATATACTGGAAGGAATTCTAGAGCAGAGAAAGGATATCAGGTAGAACTACGTAAATCTAAATAAAGCATGTGTGCTAAATCGCTTCAGTCCTGTCCGACTCTATGCCACCCTATGCACTATAGTTCGCCAGGCTCCTCTCTCCATGAGATTCTCCAGGCCAGAATACTGGAGTGAATTGTCATGCCCTCCTCCAGGGGATCTTCCTGACCCAAAGACTGAACCCACATCTCTTAAGTCTCCTGCATTGGCAGATGGGTTCTTTACCACTAGCACCACCTGAGAAGCCCAGATAAAGCATGGACTTTACTTAATGATAATGTATCCATATTGGTTGATTGATTTAATAAATATATCACACTAATGCAAGATGTTAATAATAGAGGAAACTGTGTCATGTGGGGTACATATAGGAACTCTCTCTCTATACAGGAACTCTGTATACTAACTACTCGATTTTTCTGTAAATCTAAAAAACTGTTCCAAAAACAAAGTGTAGTTTTGAAAAACATCTTGTCTGAGCAAAAGAAAACTTTAGATAAATGGTAGATTGAAACTTCTTTTGCAAAATGAGAGCACAAAATGGTAACAAATAGTGAATACCTATAGCTCTATATAATAGCGAGCACAAATCCATCAAACACTAGCAGCCTGAGATCCTTCTAAGCTTCTGCATTCAGGGTGATATTTAATGGTGATACACAGGCTCAGTGGTTAAGAATCCGCCTGCCAATACAGGAGTCACAAGACACGCGGGTTCAATCCTGGGTCAGAAAGAACCCCTGGAGTAGGAAATGGCATCCTGCTCCAGTACTCTTGCCTGGGAAATCCTGTGGACAGAGGAGCGTGGCGGGCTACAGTCCATGGGGTCTCAAAGAGTTGGACACGACTGAGCATACAGTAAGTATAGCAATATAAAAGCATATCATTATATAACCTAACAGAGGGCACTTTTTCAATTCTTGTTTTGAATGGGATGTGAATCTTCCTGCTCTGGAGTGTTTTCAATGTCCTTCCATCACCACCATCTGTTGAAAACGCAGCTGTCAGAGAAGAGAAGATCGAGGCCCTGGCAGAGCACTCCAGTGCAGGGCACAACCGTGAACCGCTTTGTGCAGGCTGATAAAGGGAGGCAGAGCTGCAGGAGAGAGCAACTGATGCAGACGTCTTACTCTAAAACTGAACTTGGAATAAGTGCACGGTCCTCAAGACAAGTAGACATCCGTGACAGTGTCTGACAAGAATAATACGAAATGCCCCAAAGAGCACTCAAGCTCAAGACTATCCTTTTAGTCATTCCAAGTAAAGGTTTATCACAGGTTC